>NW_027269324.1:0-522500 GCF_023055355.1 Agelaius tricolor | reverse complement strand
AGCCGGGACCGCTGCGCAGCTTTTTCGCCACTCAGATGGAGCGCGAGGCTTCATCTCTCTCTCTCACGCTTTTTTCCCCTTGGCCCGCACCCCGGTTCGAGACTCGGCCTCATGCTCAAAATGACGCGCGCAGAGCGTGGAATGGGGCTGGGCCGGGGCTGATCCGCCCCCCAACCCAAGCTGAGAAAAACCTGCCCGCCAACCGGTCGCGGGCAAGCAACTGGCCTCCAGCGAGGTTGGGCCGGTGGGGCCCCGCTCGCAGGGAGCGAACCCCGTCCCGGCGCGCCCCCCCACCGGGCCGCGCAGAAAGCACTGGACGTGCTAGAGGAGGCAGCGACCCGACGAGGCGGGTGCAGCCCGGACACCGAGGCCCCTTTCCAGCCGGGGCGGCTCGCTCTGCAGCAGGCGGTGGAACGGCAAAGGAGCGCGCGGACTGGGCTCTGTTCCACCCACGTCCGTGCCCTATCGGGTTCGGGCATTTCTCCCTCTCTCTTTTCTCTCTCACCTCTCTCCCTTCTCGCAGCTCAGCTCTAGACGCACCGCCGCCTGGCGCTCCACATGGCGGGCACCCACACGGGCACTACCCGGACTGGGGCTGACACCGGCACCTCGCGTGGTTTTTTAAGGACACCTGAAGGCTCGCGGGGCCACGCGGCCGTCACACAGCTCGGGACGGTAAAGATGCCCTTCCCCAGGCCAGCAGGAGGGGCGACACCTTGCCTGCGATGGGAAGCGAATTGGAAAGGAAACCACCCTGCCCAAGCACCGGACCCCCCCTGCCGTGGCTTCCCTGTGACAGAGAAGCCTCGGAAGGAGAGCCAGCCCGCTGGGGGCCCTCTCCGACGCCACCCGAAAAGCCACATCGATCAGCCGCGGCTCCAGGAAGGAGCTGTGCGAACGGTGACAAGGGCCCCACAGCCACGGTCCTGGGACAATGGCGACGGCCGCCCAGCCCACCTGCGGATCGGATTGCTCGCGGCAGCAGAGGAGCGTGGGGGGTGCCGCCACCCGCCCGCGGCCAACAATGGCTCCCCTTTCGGCTAGGCAACGGCGGGACAGGACCGGCCCCTGCCGGAGGGGAGGGGGGGGGAGGGGACTCAGCGGCCTCCCCCCCTTTCCAGCCTGGGGAACCAATCCGAGCATGCGAGAAAAAGTTCCACTGACCTGGCGCCACAAGCCACCGGCTTTCACCTGGCCTCGTGGCGGTCAGATTTCCCTTCTGGAAAAAAAAGCTGGGGGACGGCATGACATGATAAAACAGGATGCAGGATGTAGTTTGAGATAAGTAACATCCCAAAAGGCAATAAGCCTCAGGATAATTAAAGAATCAGCCTTGAAATGGACAAAATTGGGATGATTCCAGGTATCTATGAAATAATAAGGCTTCTTTTTGGAATATAATGCTGGCTTCTATAACACAAGACTTGGGGTGCATGTGCAACTTGTGGGGTGGTTCAAAGGACAGTGATGAGGAGGAGAAGCCTTCGTGGGAAGCAACCACCAAAACCAAAAGACCCCTTAGAAGCAAGCAGAGCATGCACTGTGCAGTACAGTGACATAGATTTCAAGAATCAAAAATAGAAAATAGGAGGAGATTGACAGAAAATTATTGAGGAATATGTATTAGCATCCAGTCTAGAAGTTGTGTTTGGATTCTTTATCTTTTGAATGGGAGGCAGGGTGAGAAAACCCCCCTGTATCCTGACTGGTTTTGCTTATGCTCTATCCAAACCACTGCCAAATTATTTTGTAGCTGCTTGATTATATTTGATTGCATGATTTCAGATAAAATTGCTGCTCAATTAAAATTGCTGCTAAATTCTAATGTTGGTTTATTAAATTAGACATACAGGGACCTCATTCATAACAACAGCCCACCTCAGTCACCTCCCCGTTGGGACTGTGCTTTCTACTGAGCCAGTCCAGCCAGAAAAGCAGCTTTAAACACACCTCTAAGAAGGCACTGATCCACATAAAGCCCATCCATTCCCCTCTGCCCAGGGCCAGTCCCCTGTACTTCTGGCAGCCTGCAAAATCTAACACCCCCTCAGGATCCAACACATTGTTCCAGCCCAAAGCATAAAGGCAATTTGTTTTGTTAAATCTGAAGTAATTCCTGCAGGTCCTCAGCCTTCCAAGGCCAACGCTGCCACTCCAGAGGGAATCCTGTGACCCCGAGCATTTGATGGTGACCACACCAAAGCAAGAGGTGGCTCCTTCAGCAGGAGAATGGCACATGGCAATGCTGTGCCTTTGTGTCCCCAGCCTTCCCCCCATTTTTTCAGCAATGGCAGCTACACTTAGGCAGCTTAAGCAGAGCTTATTTGTGTTGGCTTAGTGCAGATCAGGACTCCCAGCCCACCTCTAACAGCAGCTTGCAATGACAACAGGACCTGCACACTGAGGTCTTTTGCTGGAGGCAAGCCTGTCACAAGCACACATCCTCTTCAAACTTCCCATCAAACAGAAAGGAGAAGAGCAGGAAAAGGCTACCTTTGGACCAGTCTTCCTCAGGTCTACACATGGGCCAATTCTGGGTAGAAAACTGCCGCCAGTGCTGGCCTTCTTCTTCATGTTGAGAAACTTCTGCCACAGGAACTTAGAGGGAAGCAGCTGAAAGGCAAAAATAAAGCAGCTAGAGCCTCAGAGTTGGGCTTGTTCAGAAAGGCTTTTCTTGAACAAGTGGCACTGGTGAACAATTTGTGATCACATTGTCCAGGACAGTCCTGGAAGCCCTGGAAGTTGCTTGCTGAAATACTCAGCACCAAGAAATTAACAATACAGAGTGCAATACACATACTCCAACCACATGGCTCTGTCCCATCAGCTTCTCCATGATTGGATGTGACATGGTTGGAGATTTCTGCTCTTTGGGCATTTGTTTCCTCTTTAGGTTCATTGGATTGAGGCAGTGACCTTTTCAAAGAATGGGGAGGAGCTCTCAGAACTGCCCTGACTCCATCCCTGTACAGCACTGAGAACTCACAGCAAGGAGATAGCACTGCTGGGTGAGGCCAAGAGAGGCAAGAAAGGAACGTTGTACCAAGAGTGAGGAGCACAGGAATGTGTCCAAGTTGTAGTTCTCTCTGGTAATTAGCATTT
The DNA here is from genome assembly GCF_023055355.1 of Agelaius tricolor. Lineage (NCBI taxonomy): Eukaryota > Metazoa > Chordata > Aves > Passeriformes > Icteridae > Agelaius > Agelaius tricolor. The sequence goes on along the minus strand of NW_027269324.1, from coordinate 519,398 downwards.
GTTTTCTCTCTCTGGGCTCACAGACCCCTGCAGAGAAGAAAACAGAGGGATCTCCTGGGCAGAGCCTCAGCAGTGGGGCATCTTCAGTCAAGTGAGCTCCAGACACCAAGGGACATTTGTGACCCTGGCTCCAGGAGCAGGTGAGAACTGTACAGCCCTCAAGATTCCTACCAATCCAGATCTTTCAAGAGAAGCCAACTCCTTTGGGAGAGATACCATCAACACATGGTAAACCAAAATCAGGGGACAATTCCCAGCACAGGAAGATTTCCACCATCCTGCAGAACAAAGGTGTGATGGTGTTCACAGGGGTCTTAGGATGAGGGAAGAGACGAGGATCTGACTCCATGGTTCAGCAGGCATGATTTTTTATTTTGTGATATATAATTTATTAAAACTACACTAAAAGAATAGAAGAAAGGATTTCATCAGAAGGCTAGCTAAGAATAGAAGAGGAAGGAATGATAACAAAGGCTTCTGGCCTGGACTCTCTGTTTTAGCCAGCTGGGCTGTGATTGCCCATTAATTACAAACATCCCACATGGGCCAATCAAAGATCCACCTGTTGCATTCCACAGCAGCAGATAATCATTGTTTACATTTTGTTCCTGAGGCTTCTCAGCTTCTCAGGAGGAAAAATCCTAAGGAAAGGACTTTTCATAAAAGATGTCTGGGACACAAAGGTGCTGAGACATTTTCTTCTGGACGTGCTGCAGCAGATAACTTGCTTTGCTGTACACTGTGTCTGCAGGGCTGGATCCGTGCCCACACAGGAGCTGAGAGAGAACAGCTGCTTTGGAAGCTCTTCCAGCTGGGACCAGCCCTGTCTCACAGGGCTTTGGGCAGAGTCTGAGCTTCCCCCCCAACATGCTCAGGTGCCCAAGGGCAGCTTGGTCTTGACACCAGCAGGGGGCTATTTACAAATCACAAACGGGACAGGGCTGCTGTGGAACTGCCTTGAGCTGTTTTATTTTCCAGCATCACTCTCATTACATGGTTATGACAATGGGAAGATGCCAGCAGCTCACATCCCAGGCAGCAGACCAAGAACTTAATGTTACAACTTCCTTTATAAGTTTCTTGACCAATCACACAAAGCAAAAGCACATTGACAGTAGTTCTATCCAACCATTATAGGCACACGTACCTTTGGTTAAAACAATGCTTGCTTATTTTGAATACAATACCTGCTTGTAAGCCTTAAAGCACAATGCACAGAGCTCCATTATTAAGCCTTAACCCTCCTAATATCTTGCTAGATAAACTTTTCTGTAGCTTAGGGAGTTAATCTAGACAAGCGTTAATACACAGACCATTGTGCTATTTGTCCTTGCTTTTCTACTTTTGAAATAATTTTTCTGCTGACCTATCTCATGGCTACTGCTTAGCTCTAATCACAGTTCTACTGTATCTGAGGCTTGCCTTTTGCAGCTTTCCCAAAACCCTCTGGTTTTGTGGATTCCCACAATTCCCCCTCTCTGTTCATCTCAAAAGAAACCTTCATAATTGTTTCGTTTATTACTTGCATTTCATAGCCTTACTAGAATATTTCTGCCTATTACCTACTTAAAGCATTTTCTTGCTTGCACTAAAGCAGGGGCAGGGAGAGCAGGGACCCCAGGGCAGTTTGCATCCTTAACACAGCCCAGTGGGTACTCACAGTGAAAGATGTCAGTCTTCCTCTGGACAAAAGACGAGGTGTGGAGGTCTTCTTTGGGAATCCAGAAGCCATTTTGAAGGCACGATCTCCCAGATGAGTGACAATGCCTCAACAAAACTGGAAGAAGCAACAATGGAACTCTGAAAATCCAGAACCCAATTCATGGCAGATTCAAGGCATATACTGGTGCTAAACATTTTCTATGATTTGAAAGTAGCTAAGAGCTTGTTTGGTGTAAGTAGCTAGTATGTTAGGCCTCGAGCTGGACTTTATTTGAACTATAGGGCTGCCTTGTGCAATTCAAAGATGGATCATACTGAAACCTGGAGCTAAAAATCTGAACATTAATAAGAGTTAGAACAGACAAAGCTGCAGCCTAAATATTACTTTAAAATAGCTAGAGTGGACATCCTTTTCTTTAGGCTAAAGCACCCCTGCTCTCTCAGCTGCTCCTCACAGGACTTGGGAGAGACTGGAATGTTATGGCTAATGGCTTAAAAATTGTTATAAAGGACTTTCTGCCCATTGGGAGAAAACTGTATAAAGAAGCTGCGACCACCCAAGCCCACCCTTCCCTGAAAATGCCTCTGGACTGGAACTTGGCACTGTGAGTTAAGCTGCCTAAGGGAAACTTGAGACAAGACAAAGGTGACACTATTGTCCCATTAGCTCAGGGCTGGGGAGAAGTAAACAATGCTGCAGAGAAAAACCTATCCACAACAAAGCCAAACACAGCAGCTGTCCTGAAAATCAGCTCTGTCTGGCTTCAAGGTGGGCAAGTCACAGCCACAGACTCGTCTGCTGAGGCCAGGTTTGCACACAAACCTCCCATCAAAGACCTCCACAGTGCCCCCAGACCCATTCCTGAGGCCTTGCACCAGACGACTGCAGGGCACGCAAAGTAACACAACAGATCTGAAAATCCAGAAGCCAATTGATGGCAGACTCAAAGGACAGACAGATGCTAAAGATTTTATTTTATTTGAAAGTAGCAATAGACAGAGTCCAACTTGCCCCACCCCAGGGAGGCACCTGGGAGGTCCCACCCTGCCCAAATCTGCATGAATCCATTGGAGTCTTACGTTTTGCCAGACCTCACCGCAGAGAAGACCAGAAGAGGATTTTATGGTATGCCAATGGGATCCATGGAATGGTGATGTTTTTCACTTCATCTGTCTCTGTCACTCTCCTTCTTCCCATTCTTCCCAACCCCCCATTCCCCCCCTCCCCAACTTCTTTTTCTTTTCCTTTCTCTTTCCCTCTCTCTCTCTCTCTTCCTCACATTTACTGTTACATAAAATCCAGACTATTGATTTTGGCATATGGTCTCGTTTGCACCTCAATTCACAGGCCTCTCCCCAATAATTTTAATAACCAGATGATAACAACCCACTGAAACTTGAACAGACCTCATTCACCTTTAAGCAGTTTAAGCAACCACTATACGGGAAAAAAAAGTATAGACCAGTACATTTAGAAAATGTTGCATTCCTTCAGTGCAAAAAAAAAAGCACAATCAGTAGAGCATATATTGTTCATCCACTCAGCTGTGCATTGTGGTGGTGTTCACAGGGGTCTTCGGATGAGGGAAGAGATGAGGATCTGACTCTTGATTTATTATTTTATGATATATATTCTATTAAAACTACACTAAAAGAATAGAAGAAAGGATTTCATCAGAAGGCTAGCTAAGAATAGAAAAAGAATGAATAACAAAAGCTTGTGTCTCAGACAGAGAGTCCAAGCCAGCTGACTGTGAGTGGCCATTAATTAGAAACAACTCTAGGAGACCAATCACAGATGCACCTGTTGCATTCCACAGCAGCAGATAACCATTGTTTACATTTTGTTCCTGAGGTCTCTCAGCTTCTCAGGAGAAAAAACCCAAAGGATTTTTCATAAAACATGTCAGTGACAGTGCAGAGCACTGAACTGCTGCACCAGAAGACGGGCATTATCCCATCCTGTATTTCCCTTTGGCATTCTCTCTGAGAGTGCAGATGAGACAAAACCAAAAAGTTCAACTTGAGTCAATCTTTACCTTCAAAGGAAATTCAGGAACTTTCTGCAGAGGCCAATGCTCTGCACGCTGATGAACTCCTTGCAGAGGCCAATGCTCTGCACGCTGATGAACTCCTTGCAGAGGCCAATGCTCTGCACGTTCAGGAACTTTGCAGAGGCCAATGCTCCGCGAACAATTCCCCTGGCGAATCGCCCAGTGAAGCCGCCTGCAGGAGCCCAGGCTGCGCACAAGCAGCCAGGGCCGCGTTCTCAGGCAACTGAGGCCGCGCCGCTGTCACAGACGCTGCCGCCGCGTTCGTGGTTTCCAGGCAGCCGCGGAACCCGGCAGCCGCCGCCCTTTCCCGGATCCTGCCCCTCCCGGCCCCGCACGCCCCCCAAGATGCTGCCGGGGCTCGGGGGCTTCGTCTGCCTGGGCTGGGGCTCGGCCTCCCCTGCGGGACAAGGTGAGGGGGGGTCCCCGGGGGTCGTGTCCCCCCGGGAGCGTGTGTGAGTCCCCCATGTCCCCCCCAAGCCGGGGTCACCCCCTTTTCTCTGCCCAGAGCTCCTGAGCCAGCTCCTGCTGCCGCCTGGGAGGGGCTTTGGGGAGCCCCCCGGGGACCCCCTTGAATGCCCATTCCTGGGCACTGGGACCCTTCGCATCTCCTTCCCCAGTTCCAGGACCCCCTGCACCCCCTTACTCTGCCCCGACACCCCCTGCACCCCCTTTCCCGGGTATCCTCCTCTCCCAGCCCCTGGATCCCCCGTTTCCATGAGCCCGGGGACCCCCGGACCCCATTTCCGGCCAGCCCGGGGCACCTCAGCCCCAGGCCTTCCTTTGCCCGGCGAGCGGTGACGTCACTGCAGACTCGGGCCGCGATTGGCGAGCAGCAAAGAGCGGCGCCAATGGCGGGGCCGGAGGCGGCTCAGGGGCCGTGAAGAGCCTTGAGCTGTGAGGGGCCGTGAGGGGCCATGAAGGGCCGTGAGGTGTCACTCTTGCGCCGAGAATGACACAGGAACAGGCAGGAGGCAGTATTGCAGAAAGACTAAAAGAAGGTTGAATTCAAGAGAACCGTGCGGTTTTTATAGAGTGATGCGATATATTCTGTTTGATTGGCTAGTTAACAAAAACACTCTTTATACACCGTCCTTGAGAAGAAGAGAAAGATGAAGTAGAAGAACACCACCTGCAGACTGTTTATACTTAAGTTCTCACATTCTTACAACTTGCTTATAATTCTCACAAGCTGCTGTGAGAAACACTTGCTGTTTCTCTCTCTGTGTCCCATGGCATCCACAGTGAGGGGCTGTGAGGGCTCTTGGGCAACTGTGAGGGAGCCATGAGGGGCCTGTGAGGGACCATGGGGAACTGTGTGGTGTTATCTTTTTATACTAAAAACTACGTGTACACTATTTACAATAACTTCTCAATACTTATCACCTATGTTAGACAGTGAGTTTTTACTACAAACTAATCTAAAAATGCCAACATCACTTAAAAGATGGAAGGAAGGAAGGAAGGAAGGAAGGAAGGAAGGAAGGAAGGAAGGAAGGAAGGACAAGGCACACTTAAATTCTTCTATCTTGGGACTTTGAGCCCCCATTCTAAAAATCTCAAAACTCTATTTTTCACCCTGTGACAAACTAACAATTATTCTACTTAAACTTTCTTGACTTGTAATTCTTCCTATAAAGGTTGGTAATTGTTTTTTCCAAGCGCTAAATCAAAGGCACAGGGGTCTTGGGCTCTGTGCCAAGGTCTCTGAGCCCCCTGGGCAGGGGCTGGAGCCCTCCAGGGCAGCCAGAGGAATTTCCTGGATTCCCTCAATATTATATTAAAAGAAATGATATACTAAAACTACACTAAAGAAAGAGAAAGGATACATCAGAAGGCTGGAAAAGAATGAATAATAAAAACCCGTGACTGACCAGGGTCCTGACCCAGCTGGACTGGGATTGGTGATTAAATTAAAACAATTCCCATGCTGGGTAAGCAATCCTCCAAATCACATTCCAAAGCAGCAAAAAAGGGAGAAGCTGAAGCATCCCAGCTTCCCAGGAGAAGAAATCCTGGCGAAGGGATTTTCCATAAAATATCATGGTGACACTGTTTGGCTTGGTTTGGTTGAGATGGGGGTTGAGGCTGGGCTTTGCTGCGTTTTGTTGATTGGAAAGGAAAGAGAGAGCTTTTGGGGTTTTTGGTTTTTAACGTGTGTGTTTCACAGAGTTGTGCCCAGCTTCTCAGTGGTTCAGCAGCCCGTCAGTTACACAAAAAGCTTTGCATCACTTCCCTGAATTTTCCTCCCAATCCAAACCAGGACAGGGTGGTGTCGCAGACATATTTTATGAAAAATCTTTTCCTTAAGATTTTTTCTCTTGAGAAGTTGAGAGACTTCAAAAACTACATGTAAACAATGATTATTTGCTGCTGTGGAATGCAACAAGTGCATCTTTGATTGGTCTCATGTAGTTGTTTTTAATTAATAGCTAATCACAGTCCAGCTGTCTCAGACTCTCTAGTCAGTCACCAGATTTTATTATCATTCTATTCTTTTCTATTCTTTGTGAGCTTTCTGATGAAATCTTTCCTTCTATTCTTTTAGTAAGTTTTAATATATCTTTTTCTTTTAATATAATATATATCATAAAATAGTAAATCAACCTTCTGAAACATAAAGTCAAGATTTTCATCTCTTCCCTCATCCTGAGACCCCTGTGAACACCACCACAGGGTGGAGTCATCATCCCACGGTGGGAGCATCTCCTAGGGCTTGGTCAATCTCCTACTTGTCTCCCAGTGCTCCCAGCACCTCCCAGCAGTGCCCCCAGCACCTCCCAGTGCTCCCAGCACCTCCCAGTGGTGCTGAGACTGTCTCCTGCTGGTTCCACCATCTACCACTTGCTCCACGACAATCTCCTGGTGGTCTCACCATCCTCCCCTGATGGCACAGCCCTGTTTCTCCTCCCCAGGACCTACTTCTACAGCGGGCACAGCTCCGTCCCCCCCAGCCCCTCCGTGCCCCCAGGCTCCTCTGACACCTGCCAGTTCTCCAGCCCCTGTTCCGCGGCTCTTGTGGAGTCCTGGTCTATGAGGCCCCCACCTTCACCGTGGCCATCTTCTTCTCCAACCCCCTGGTATACAACCGCTTTGCCATGGAGCTGGGCCTGGAGCTGTCCCTGCTCAGAGCTCACCTGGGCAGGTTGGAGGACACCTCCCACCGCATGTCCCAGATGAGGACGTCCTTCACCACCAACGGGACCCCTGCGTGCTGCCACGTCACCCTGGACACCTGCCAGGAGCCCGTCCAGGTGAGTGTTGGCCACGTCAAGGTGACAGCCACCATGTCCAACACACGCAGATCCATTATCAGGGTGGTTCTGCAGGAGCAGGAGGGCTCAGGGAAGGAAGCTGGAGAGAGGCTTCCATGCTATGTGACAGCAAAGGGATTAATTTAGTTTTTACTGGGCCTGTGAACAGAGAAAGAAGACACACAAAAACTTCTTTCCCAGCAAGAACAGTTGGAAGAGAAGAAGAAGACATCCGGCTCAAGAATGTAGGAATAGACAAAACAAGGACTGAATCTGGGCTTGATGGTAATGGGTAAATTGTAATATGTAAATTGCTTACTTGTAAAATCATGTGTGCACAAATGGTTAGGAGTATCCTTTGTGTGACCTCAGGCCAGAATAAATTATGCCTTTCTAAACCAAATTAGTGTTAAGGGGTCTTGTTCCAGTATTTTGGAGCTTTTGTGGCAGTAAATTGGAGAGCCAGCCAGAAGATCAGCCTAGAGCTTCAATGAATCCACAGATCTCCAGCCAGCACTGAGGAATTTTCAGGGAGAACCTCAACTTTAGACCTTCAGGGACTCAAGGCAAGATCCCTGGCCTAAGTGAAGGCATCATTTAAATTATTTTCCTTTGGGTTATTGACAAGGGATGCAAATCCCCACACAGAGTTACTGGTAAGTGTCAGAACCCAGGAAATTCCTCTGGCTGCCCTGGAGGGCTCCAGCCCCTGCCCAGGGAGCTCAGAGACCCTGGCACAGAGCCCAAATCCCCTGTGACTTTGATTTTGACCCATGGAAAATAAAATTACCAACCTTATATGAGGATCTGCAAGCCATGAAATTCTAAGTAGAATAATAGCTAGTCATGGGGTGAAAAATAGATTTTTGGGAGTTTTTAGAATGGGGGTTCCGGAGGCAAGATGGAGGAATCTGGGTGTTGTCCAATCTTTCTCCTTCTTCTTCTTGGTCTCCAACTTCTGCTGTGATGGTGGCACTTTTAGATTGGTTTAGAGTAGAAGCTCACTGTCTAACATAGGTGATAGGTATTGGGAAGTTATGATAAATAATGTACATGTAGTTTTTAGTATAAAAGATAACAGCACACTGAGGGTGTCAGTGTGCCTCTGTCTGACCTGCTGAGCAGACATCGGCAGGCCAGAAGAAAGAATTTTATAGATAAGAAACAATAAACAACCTTGAGAGCAAGAACTGAAGAGTTCTGACTCCTTCTTCAACCACCAGGCTGGGAAAAGAGACTTTCTAACCTATCTCGGGGTCCCTCTGACCAGCAGAGACTCCAAGAGCCAAGGGGGGTTTGAGCCCCTGGGTGAGCTTATCAGGGAGAAGTTTGAGTTCCTGACCTCAGGGAGTCAGAGTTTCCCCTCTCTGGAGTTCAGGTCCCCAAGAACTATCAGGGGTTCGAGTTCCCTAGGAAATATTAGAGGTTGTCTTTGGCAGGTATTGACAGTAAAAGATTTTAAAATCACAAAATTTGGGGAGCTAAAAATAAAGTTAGGCTTAGTAGGCCCTGGGAAAATGTGAAAGGTAGGCCCTGGGAAATGTTAGACCTTGTATTTGCTAGATCATGTGAAACTGCAGCCGTGTAGTCAGTATATGATAAATGATACAATTGTTAGATGTGATTAGATATAATTATTGTTGAAAGAATCATGAGAAACGATGTTAGAGGTTTGAGGGAATCACGAGGAATCCACGCTTGGATGATATCAATGTATACAATAGAACAATGTACGTTTAATAATTAATATGTAAGTTATATAACGATAGAATATAAAACATGTTTGGTCCCAAAGCATGTCAGAGTCAGATTTGGGTTTGTGTGCCCTGACACCCAGAGCTCTTAATAAAAGCACCTGCATAGAATCATTCTGTGATTATGTGTTCCTGAACACTAACATTATCAGGAATTGTTGTATCAGACCAAGATCATATTTAAAGAACAATCATTGTTCTGCTGTCTTGTAGCATAAACTGCAATCATCTGAACTTGGATGGAGGAAAGAAGAAAAAAGAAAACCACATTCTTCATTTACAACTGAAGCCTGGCCACAGCTTCATCTGGAGCCACTTTTGTGGTGGAGATTGCTTAATTCCTTTGCATTCCTCACATTCTCTGCATTCTTCTTGAACTCTGAGAGCATGTTCATGTGAGAGTGGTACCTTGATGTGAGTTTGCCAGCATATCAACATGGGCATGTCCTTGATACAAAAATTCATTTGCAGAGAGAGTGTTGAGAGTGTTGGAGCGTGACTGAGTGTTTGCTGGTGGTTTGGAGTTGCTTTGTTTTTGTGTGCCTGGCTGAGATGGCATTTGTGGACTTGAAGCCCCCTCTTTTGTCAGTTTGAGTGACTGCAGGTTTGGCAGTCCCCTTCCTCTTCCCCTCTCCCCCCTCCATGACAAAGCTGGAAATACCATTATGACTTTCAGAGGTAATAGCTTGTATATCTGTAATTATTGAATATGGGGCCAGTTTCTTCTCAAGCTAAAGTGGGAGATGATATTCCAAATTCTCCATTGCAATGTTTGTTGAGCTACTGGAAACAGACCCACTAACTAAACCTAATCCAATATTGTAATCAGTGCTGGTCAGCATACAAGCTAAACTCCCAGGCTAAGTGGCCAGAGAATGGTACCTTAGTTTATAACAACTTTTTACAGCTGATGTTGTTTTGTAGAAGAGGAGGGAAATGGAATGAATTACTGTTATGGATGGGTAATGCCACGGCTGGCTCTTGCAATTAAAGGATGGATATTATGTGAATGTTAAGAGAAGTTTTATTGATTTCTGGTTATGTGATTGTGATTTGTTGTTTAGATGTCTTCTCTTCTCTCTGCAGTCCCCTTCCCTCCCAAATTGTTGCCCAGGGAGTGTCTTGCTAGCCAGGACAGGTGGAGGGAGTGTGAGTACCTGTACACCTGGCATGGGGCATTTGGGAGGAGGCAAAGCTGTTACCAGGAGGGGTGGCATGACAACACCTGGCTGTTGGAATCCTGCATGCTGAGAATTTTAAACTTTCTCTGCTGAAAGGCACAGACTCGCAAGAGAACACTGCATTTGACCTGGGGCTGTGGAGAAAGCTTCCAGAATTGATTAACAGCACTGGGATTATGGGTGCATAGTTGGATTTACAATTAAATATACAAAAGGAATATTGTTCCTCCTTGATGCTATTCAACTGCCCAGAGAAATGGCTGCACTACACCACAAAGCACAACACCAACAAGGGGATTCCCAAATTCATACAGGGAACAGATGTGCAGATAAAGCTGCACAAGAGGTTGCACAACCTGGTGTTAATACCTGAGAAAGCCATTTCTCTTCCAGAAGTTAGCCCTGGATATTGTCAAGCAGATTTAAAATTAGCTACTTCTCTAGAAGCCCAGAATAAAGAGCAGAATGGCTGGTAACTCCCAACAATCCTGTCAGAGTCCCACCACAACTGGTGTTGCAAATTCTCAAGAGAAACACCAGCAAACCCACTGGGATTTCAATGCTATGGTGAGTAGTCTGCGGGCTCAGACACCCAGTGCTCTTATGACAAAAATTGTCCAGTCTGTTACAGAAAAATGCCTGATATGTCTTTAAAATAATCCTTTGAACTTATAAAGGCCACTTTCAGATATCACTAAAAGAGGAAACACTCCCAGAGGTCACTGGTAAATTGATTTTTGAGCTACCATGCTGTGGTGGTTTGACAGGAAATGTGTTTTCTGGGATGCTGTGTTTTGGGCCAATGGATGTTCAGGCTTTAATATTGGCATTTAACCTGGCCATTGGGACATTAGACACGCCTCTGAGAACACGGGGTTAAAAGCAGAGCTCTCCCTTGGGAGGGTCCTTTTGGGTTTCCGGCGGGAAAGAGTTTGGGGAAAAGCCATGAGGCCGGGAGAGGTGGGCCTGAGCCCGGGGGTGGAAGGTTGGAAGAGAGAAAGAGAGAAAAAGAGAGAGATAGTGCCTGGGACTGTAACCTTGAGACTGGATAAACATGGGCCTGTGCCGGCAGCACGGCTGGGAAGGGGAAAAGGGGGGGGGGGTGCAGCCAGCCGCTTGTAGGAGCTTTTAACTCCTTTTTGGAGAATGAGAACTTTACAGATCATTGACCTCTCCTAGAAGATAGAGTGGAAGATGAGGAAGGAAATGTGCAAGTGTGAGAGAGGTCTGGGTGAGTGAGAGATAGTGGAAGAATAGAGAAGAATCCTAGCGGGAAGAGATGATGGAGTGGCTTTTGCTGGACTCTTTTTGTATAGCCATGGACAGAACCATGTTCCTTGTGACACAGAGACTGCATCTAGGGGGAGGCAATGGCCACAGAACCAAGAGGGTTCAGTGTTGGTGCCCCTCGGCCCCAGGGGGTGAAAAAATATGGGGGGGACAGGTGTCCCAAAGGAGAGACTGTGCCTTTTTTGGATTGGGACAGAGCATCCTTAAAAAAGACAACCCTAGAAGCAGCTCTGGTCCGTGTTCAGTGGTGAGAGCACTGGACATGAAAGGAAGAGGTCACGACGGCAGATGTACTCTGGGCGGTGCCACGAGTGACACAGAAACACACAAAGCTTCAGCTGTGTTTCCAAGAGAAGCCCATGGTACAAGAAGGACTCCTCTCCTCTTGATGAACTGAGGATTGATTGTTTGAAAGGTAGTTCTAGACTAAGAGTTGGTGATTTAGAGAGTAGATGCATTGTATTGGAAATTTGGTGAAGGAGGGAAGAAATGTATTTGTAAAGTTTTCATTTTCCCTGTGTGTGTTCCTTTTATTTATAGTTGTAGAGTAGTTAATAAAGTTCTGTTTTCTTTTCTTTCCTAAGTAGGAGCCTGCTTTGCTTATTCCTGGTCACATCTCACAGCAGAAACCAGAGAGAAAATATCTTCATAGAAGCACTAGCATTGTGCCAGTGTCAAACCATGACACTCCCCTTTCTCAAATACTTCTGTTGCTGTGTTCCCCCACACAATGATGTCATCAATATATTGCAGATGTTCTGGAGCCTCACCCTTTTCCAGTGCAGTCTGGATCAGTCCATGGCAGATGGTGGGGCTGTGCTTCCACCCCTGGGGCAGTCAGTTCCAGGTGTACTGCCCAGCCCTCCAGGTGAAAGCAAACTGAGGCCAACATTCTGCTGCCAGAGGAAAGGAGAAAAACATGTTGGCAATGTCAATGGTGGTGTACCACTTCACTGCCTTGGACTGCAGCTCATACTGGAGTTCCAACATGTCCGGCACAGCAGCGCTCAGTGGTGGAGTCACTTCATTCAAGCCACGATAGCCCACAGTCAATCTCCATTCTCTGTCAGACTTGCACACGGGCCAGATGGGGCTGTTGAAGGGTGAGTGGGTTTTGCTGACCACCCCTTGGCTCTCCAGCTCACGGATCATTTTGTGGGTGAGGATCACGGCATCTCAATTTGTTCAATATTGCCGGCGGTGCACTGTCGAGGTGGCAATCGGCACTCGTTGCTCTTCCACCTTCAGGAGAGCTACTGCAGATGGGTTTTCTGATAGTCCAGGCAAAGTGTTCAACTGCTTGATGTTCTCAGCCTCTACAGCAGCTATGCCAAAAGCCCATCTGAGTCCCTTTGGGTCTTTGTAACAGCCATTCTGGAGGAAATCTATGCCCAGAATACACAGGCCCTCTGGGCCAGTCACAATAGGATGCTTCTGCCACTTCTTCCCAGTCAGGCTCACCTGGGCTCCCAACAGGGTCAATTGCTGTGATCCCCCCGTCACCCCAGCAATGGAAACAGGTTCTGCCCCCACATGTCCCGATGGTATCAGGGTACACTGCGCACCAGTATCAACTAAGGCATCATATTTTTGTGGCTCTGATGTGCCAGGCCATCGGATCCACACTGTCCAGAAAATCCGGTTTTCCCGTATCTCTTCCTGGTTAGAGGCAGGACCCCCCCTAGCCCTGGTTATTATTTCTTTCCTGGGCATACATGGTCGAGGTACCTTCCAGGGGATCTGACGGATCATACTCAGCAGCTCAGTCATGGAAGGTTGGGGCTACCTTCACTTTACTGAGTTCCCTCGATTAGTGTTTCCCTCCTTGAGCTGATGCATCCATGCTGCCAGGACAGAAGTGGGTTTTCCATCCCACCTTCCCATGTCTGCCCCATGGTCACGCAGAAAGAACCACAGGTCAGCCCGTGGGCTGTATCCTCTCTCTCTAGCTGGGGAACGTTGGGCTCTGACTCTGGGGCCTGTGACTCACACTGGTACAATGTGGGAACTGTTCCTCCTCACCTCCTCCCTCATCTCCCTCATCTCCTCTCTGAGTTCTTGGACCACAACAGAGACATGAGCCTGCATTGGGCCATTTATCACACTCTCATAATTTCTAAGCTTGTTGGCAACAGAACCCACTGAATCTCGTTTGTTATTGGCAATAATCATTGCAATAAAGGTGGTGTATTGAGCTGGCCCCAGATTTGCCAGACTCCACAACATTTGCCCTGTGCACCTGACCTTGTCTGGGTCAATATCATGCTGTCCATCCCTCCCAAAGAGTACCTCCAATACTGCCACTTCTCTCAGCTGTTGGATCCCTTCCTCAAGAATCTTCCAGTGCATTCTATGGTGCTGGTCTTGCATTCTCTCCCTGTGGACAAACCTCTCTCTGACACTCATTAAAAGCTGTTCCCAGAGGGAAAGGGACCTTGGCTCCCTTACAAAAATCAGATTCATACCTGAGTCCTGAGTCAAGTGTCCCAAATTCCTTGCCTCACCACCATCCAGCTGGACACCTGTACCCATAAGGTCCCAGACCCAAAGTAGCCAGGTTGTATAAGTCTCATGTCCCTGTCATACAATGTCTTTGTGCAGATTACGGAGACTTTTGTACGTCAGGGACTCGGTGATGACCTCAACTGTTGCCTCTCCTGGGCGTTGGGAAGGCTCTCCTTTCATATCCTCATCTGGGTGCTCTGATTTCATCTTAGATCTCCTTGTTTCCACCAGGGCGACTGCTGCTGGCTGTGACTGCCTTTGCAGTTCAGCTGGAACCTGGACAGTTGTAACATCTGTGGGTTCCACTGCTGCACCATCAGACTCTCCCTCTTTGAGGCAGGGGGATGGCTTTTCACCAGCTGTGGAAATGTACTCCTTCAGCACCTGGCCCATCTCTTTCATTAGAACCCTCATCCAGCCTGGGTGGTTCATTTCTGAGGTGGGCTGTGGGGCAGGGTCAGGCTCTGGGGCAGCAGCATCCCTTGTCTCTGGGGTAGGTGTCAGTGTGGTTATCCAGGTTAATTTTCCCTTATCTCTGAATGCTAAATGTAACAGGCCTATCAGCAACACCAGCCACTGTATGATATCATTAGCATTTAGAGTGGATCTGAACCCTTTGAAAAGTGGTGGGGCAGACCCAAAGAGCTGGGTGAAGGGCTGGGAAAAAATTTGCCCCCGTGCCATTTCCTCACAGTAAGGACCATTATTAAAGTAACCCCCAAAAACATACACTTAGTGTGTGATAGCTCTGAATCCATGTGCCTGCCTTCCAGAGGAAGTTAAAGATCCATGAATTCCTCACCTCATTAAGCCATAAAGCAAACTGGATAACAGCCAGGGCAGCCTTAGTTTGGTTAGCCTGTGTTCCCAGGGATTGTCTGGGTGCTCCAGATGGGGCAGAAGGAAGAGCTCCAGGCCCTCCGTGAGGGTGATGAGGGCAGTGGGCTGTCAGCGGGGGCTGGCTGGGGGAGCTGCAATGCCTGGGCAGGGAGCTTCAATCCCTGCCCCGGCTGCGGTGGGCTTTGCTCCTTGTATGGACCAGGGGTGGCGTGGGCAGAGCACACAGAGATTTCAGGGATGCGGGCAGGGGGATTCATGGCCAGCACCTTGCAGCTGATCCCCTTGGTCTCTCCTCTCTTGTGGCCATGACAAGAGCTGGGTGGGATGGCCCTGGCAGGAAGGTCTCCTTGGATTCCTGCACATCCACGTTCTGACCGTGGCTCTGTTCCTCTCTCTTCCAGCCCTTCGAGCCCTGAGTGAAGACAACAGCCCCTCCTGCATAAGCACATTTGTTCAGGTGATGTTTGAGGGAAGAGCTGCAGAACTTTCATCTGCTGGCTCAGAAGAACCAGTGACTCTTTAAGACCTCCAGATCCCTTGGAAGGTGAGATCACCTGAAGACCAGAGGGGATCAGCTGGATATCCAGGCACAGCTGATGACTGGCACAACTGAGCCTGTGGGAAGCTCCCATAGCTCCTGCCTTCTCCCTCCCTGTTGACAGCTCCCTCCCTCCAGCCCTCAGACCCTGCCCATCCCCTTTCTTCCCTCCCAGCTCATCCCTCTGCTTCGCCTTCCATTAATAAACAGTTTGGCTTCCTCACTTTACCTGTATCTCTGTGGAGCTGGAGCGATGCAAATCCGGGGCCCTGGGACACACAGGCCCCTGCTGCCATTCTCTTCCACGCCGTGTTTTGTGCACAGACACAGAGGAATGAGGGCAGGTCAGGCTGGAAAAGTTCCTGTGCTGAAGGCGCAGTTGTACAGCACTGTGGAGTTACAGATCTTTCTGAGCACCCTGGAGCCCCTGGATGTTGGAAGAGCAAACCTGATGATGCTCTGAACCCAGCTGAGAGGGATTCTATGGCAAGCATCCACGGAGGTCAAAGGAGCTTGGAATGCTGGAAGTTTTCAAGAATAGCTTCCTGAAAGCACAGCAGTGCTCCATCCCTGCACAGGATGAGGAAGAGGGCAGAACCAGAGACCATCCGGGCTTAGCAGGGAGCTCTGGGTGTGCCTAAGGGCAAATGAAGCAGCAGCACGGTGCCCGAGACTCGGACACGCGGCCGTGCCGGTGCCCAGAGCGCTGTCAGGCAGTGCCGGGATCCCGGCTGTGGTTCTGGTCCCCACAAGTGAGGAATGGCAGCCCCAGGCTCAGAGCCAGTCAGAAAGCCAACCAAGGGAGAGCAGAGGGAGGGCACCCTTCCAGTCTCTCTTGGGCATGGCCACAAATCAACCCCTGCTGCTTCTTCCTCCGCCTGTGTTTGGGCTGTGCTGGTGGCAGAGCCAGCCAGGTTGTGCTCTGTGTTCCAAAGCCTGTTGGGAGCGGGCATGAAAAGCGCTGTGTGCACAGCAGAGAGTCCTGGAAGGTGCTGGCAAGAGCATCCTGTGGGGACAGAACCCTGGGCTCTGGCTGGGAACAGCCTGGTTTTGGTGCTGTGAGCACAGGCAGGAGCTGAGGCAGGGGAAGAGGCGGCGGGCAGCTTGTGTTTGTAGAGGGCCTGGGGCTGCACCTCTGAACCTGCACCTGGACACACACTTGGGGGAATACGAGCTGGAGCTGGAGTGCCTGTCCTGAAAGGACCTGGAGTCATTCAGCCTTGCCAGCTTTTCTTAAGGGTGTGTTGGTGTTGCCCAGGAAAGCCACACATTTGGGGAAATGCCTTTGGAGGAAAGGGGCTTGCTTCTCAAGGAAAGTGCTTCCCAGGGAGCTCCCAGTGAGGCAGGTGCGAGTGTCCCCCTTTGGCTCTCTGTGCTCCTTTCAGTCCTTGAGGCCCCTTGCATTTGGCAGAGGAGCAGGGCAAGGGAGAAGGCTGTGAAGAGCAGGTTTGGCATCCGCCTGGACCTGCAGAGACCAAGCCAAGCACCTGCAGCAAGGTGTGTTCCCTCCCTTTGGACAGAGGTGTGAGTAGGAGCATCTCTGTCCAGCCATGAGCCCCAAAGCTGTCTGTGAGAGCTGTGAATTAAAAGGCCTTTACACACACACTTTTCACATCTTTCCAGTCTGCTGTGTTTCAACTCTTGGCAAAATGCATTTGCCTCCTGCTTGGTGGGAGCTGCTGTGGCCCAGGGCCAGCACAGAGCTGGGATGTGTGGGCCAGGCAGTGAGGAGAGCCTTGGCTGATCTTGGTGTGTCCCTGGCCTCAGAAAAGGCCTCCCAAGGTGTCCTGCTCATTGGCTCTCCCTGTGCATCTTGGAGAGAACAAGGTGGGCATTTCTGGCAGCTGGGCATCAGCAGGCCTTAAAATGGGGGCGTGTGGTGGAGTGAGCCCAGCTGAGATCCCCTGAGAGGAGCCCAGTGTTCCTTGCTCCTCTCTGCTGACCCGTGAGCGTTTGTCTGCTTTCGGGATGGCCCTGGCTGTGTCAGGACTGCTCCGTGGACACGAGACAGCTGCTCCTGTCCTGCTGGGTCCCAGCAGTGCCTGGCAGCAGCCCTGCATCCACGTCAGGATGCTGGCCAAGAGAGGCCCTGGAAGCTGAGGCAGCTGATTGGAAGCTTTTGCAGATACACACAGGGCATGGCCAGCAGCGTTCCCTCAGGATACAGCAGTGCTGAGGCGCCTCCCCAGAGTTGCCTGATGCTGCCCACTCCTTGTGGCACCAGTTGCTTTCCTGTGGGATGTTCTACATCCCCCAAGAGTGAAGAGGAGCTGGAGAAAGAGCTGGCCAGGCTGCTCTGGATCCTTTCCCAGCAGCCCTGGCTGAGTGGAGCAGTCCGAGCTGAGCGCAGAGGTGCCCATGGAACAGCCGTGCCCAGGAAGGCTCGCTGGGAAGGGTGATCCAGGAACCACAGGCCTGGCAGCCTGAGCTGCCACCGGGGAAGGCCTTGGAGCAGATCCTCCTGAGTGCCATCCCACGGCACGTGCAGGGAGCCAGGGCGTCTGCTGGAGGCTGGGAAAGCTCTGCAGAGGGACGGGCACAGCTGGGGCTCCTGGTGAGGTGTTGAGGGCTTCTGTGTGGGATTTTGGGGGGTTGGTGTTGGTGAGGTGTTGGGGAAGGAGTTGTCTGGAAGGTGAGAGGTCTGGGCTGGAATTTGAGTCCGTTTGAAGGCAGCATCTATGCTTTGGCACAGCTTTGGTTATGGAGGGCAGAAAGAATATCTGTGACTATTTCTATTCATGGTCCTGTTTCCCCTGCAGGGAACAAGAGGGGAGAGCTGTACTTTCTTGGCCACTTAGATATCTGTACTGGGGGAGGATCAGCCCTTTTGCCATCTACTCATTGGTTTGGGTTACTCTTGTAACACTGAGTGGTCTTTCATTCCTTGAGAGTTTTTATTCCTTAAGAAAATTAGGAGATTATAATCCCTTCATCAAAATCCATTTGCAAATCAAAGAATGGTCTTCTTTTTGGCTCTGTGTAGTGTTATGTTTTCTAAAGTGACATTCAATGGATCATAAGGCAAATGAGTTGCTGCTTCAGGATGGTCTACACAAACTTGTAGACCAGTCACATTCTCAGGCCATCCCAATAAATTTGGGAAGTTTGCAAATTTTGGAACTACTTGAGCTGAGCAATGGGAAGTAAAACTTTCCTGAAGTGAGGATTCCTTAATGCCAGATTCTTTTGTGTCTTCATGGCAAAGATGTGTTTGTGGTGCAGGAAATTACTTCAATGAGAAAATAATTCCAGCACAGAGTAAGAGCTTCTGACAGAGAGCAAGTGTTGCCAGCAGTTGCTCCAGGTGCTGCTGCCATCAGCCCCCAGTGCACGTGGGCTTTGGCTCCCTGTGGCACAGCAGCCCCCCAGGGGCACAGGTCTCTGGGGCAGGAGACGGGCACCAGCGCTGCCAGGGCTCGGGGGTGGCAGCTCTGCTTGGGCAGGGACTCTGCCACAGCTGCTGCTTTCAGCGCTGCCCAGGCCCCAGGGCTCAGAGCAGCATTTGTGCCCTGGCCCACACATTCCTTGTCTGTGTCACACCCGTGGGTTTAGGATGGCCACGGGCCGGGAGGTGTCCCAAGGAGGCTGTGCCAGCTTCCCTGGAAGGCCCCGTGCCCTTCCCAGCGCGGCTGCGTCGGCAGCCCTGGGGCTCCTTCAGCTGCCCTGAGCCCGCAGAGCAGGGCAGCGTTTGCTGATGCTCTGAGCCCTTCCTAAAGATCCTGTGGGGCTGCCTTAGACACCTGGGGCCAGGCATTCCTTCCAGCCTGGGCCACTTTGGCTGGGCTGGGGGCGGCCCCAGGGCAGGCAGCAGTGTGTGCAGGGGCCCTTTGTGACACGGTGCAGCACGGTCACTGTGGCATAGAACGGGTGTCCAAGGGCCCTTTGTGACACGTGGGAAATAGAAGCTTGCCCGGCTGCTGGGAACAGGCAACGGGGCAGAACGGGACAGAGCGGTGCCGTGAGGAGCCCCCGCACAGCGCCCTCGTTCCTGTCCGACCCGGAGCCTTTCCCAGGTGTTATTCCTGCAGGTGACCTCAAGGCCAGACCACAGGACTTGCTGACCCGTGGTCTCCCTGAGGCTTCTCTTCTGCAGGAGCCTTCGAGGCCAGACCCCAATCCTTGACAGGAGTCTCCTGTCCTTGTGGCAGGAGCCCTTGAGACCGAGCGCAGGACTTGCCATCCTGCAGCCTTCCTGAGGCTTCTGTCTTGGAGGTGCCTTCCAGGCAGCACTTGGTGACTTAGAGCTTTTGCAAGGCATCTCACCTGCAAATAGCCACAAATCCAGTCAGAGATATGGAGCAGAGACCCCCGAGAGTGCCCAAGCTGGCCTGGGTGGAGGAGGAGGAGGAAGAAGGCCCTGCAGCTGCCCCAGCACAGGAGACCGAGGAGGTGGTGCCGTTCCAGCCACCGCAGGAGGGTGAGTAGCAGAACTGGTCCACAGCAGAGCTGGTTGGCGTCTCCAGCCAGCTTGACCCCATGCCATGCCATGCCATGCCATGCCATGCCATGCCATGCCATGCCATGCCATGCCATGCCATGCCATTCCATCCCCTGGGGAAATGCCCATGGACAGCACGGAAGAGGGCCTGGGCAGACACCCCGCAGGGGCCGTGCTCCGTCCCCTGGGCCATCCCGGGGCTCTCCCTGCCTGGGCAGCGCAGGGCTGGCCTGTGTTCTCCGGCCTCTCCCGCAGCCCCTCAGCTCTGGCTGCGCTCGCTCTTTGCCAGATGCAGCCCTGGAGTGCACACAAGAGCAGGAATCCAGCCGTGGCCGCTTCCGCAGCACAGCGCAGGTACCTGCAGCCACCCCCGCCTGGGCTGGGCCTGCTGTCACTGCTCAGCCCAGCACCGTGTGTGCAGCACTCCATGCAACATCCCCGGCTTCCTGCCCTTCTCCTACAGTTCATCTGCAAATTCATCAAGAGAATGCAGGAGGAAGAGACCATGGCCATGGGCACTGGGCTCAGACCATACTCGCCCATCTTCAAAACCAAGCCCAGTTCTGCCCTCCTGTGTATGCTTGTAGAGGAAGGTTTTTACTATCCAAACCAAGTAAGCAGCCTGTGGGCAGGGTTTGATCCTCCCAGGAATTGCTTGGCCTCCCAAGCCACGCATGCTGGTTGCTGTGAGCCTTTGAGGCCACATGGCAGCGCGCTGGGAAGGGAAGCACTTCTCTGGGCAAGCTGGGAACATTGCTCCCCCTGGCAGCTTTCCAAGTCTCCCTGTGCCTTCTCCAGGTGCCTGCCATGGTGAGGTTCATCCACCAGTGGCTCGTGGCCAATGATTGTGCTGAAGCCAGGCTGGACGAGGCCCTGCTGGATCTCACAGAAGCACAGCCAGATGACGCAGTCCTGACGCTGCTGCGTGTGGCCCCGTCCTGTGACAGGTATGGGGCCCACCTGCCCAGAGGGCTCAGGCCTCCCCAGCCCATCAGCCTGTACAGCCTGCTGCAGGTGTCTGAGCAACAGAGACTTCCAGGGGCCTCTGGCTGCTGCCTTTCCCAGCCCTGGCACGTCAGCCCCTGAGCCTGCTGCCATGCTCCCTCCCTGTCCCTCAGGGCTCTTTCCCCACAGGCCTGGGCTGCCTGGCTGCTGCTGGCCAGGGCCAGTGGGCAGAGGCAGAGCTGGCAGCCAGCTCAGCTCCCCACGGTGCTGTGTCTGAGACCCCCCTGAGACAGAGCTCTGACCCCCCAGAGCTGCCATGGCCATGTGGAAGACCATCATGGGCTCAGCCAGGACTGCCGAGCTGGCACAGCTGATCCTCCTGGATGTGCTGGGGAGCTGGCCAGAGCACAGCACGTGCACCTCCGATGGGGACCAAACGGCTGTCTTTAACCTGGCTGTGAGTTTCTGCAAGTGGCCTTTGCTGGCCCCAAGGCCGCCTCTCCAGCAGCTCTCCATCCTCCTTCCCCCACTGCATCTGCCTGCCTCAGGCGCTGGCCTGAAACCTGGCCCAGGGGCAGCTTCAGGCCCACCAGGCCCCGTGCTCCCCCTGCCAAGGTCTCTCCGGGCCAATCCCTGCCACGCTCGGGCCCTGCCACACGGACACCTGGGCACTGAGCGCTGTCTCGGGGGCCTTTGTCCCTTGCAGGCAACCATGGTGATGTGGAAGATCCTGCAGGTGCCCTGTCTGCCACGGATATTGAAGGTGTATTTCCCCCGCCTATTTGTACATCTGCTCTTCCAAGTGTTCTCCAGCACCTTGGAGATGCCAGAGGAGGTCGATGCCTTCTGGAAGGGATGCCAGCAAGAGCACGGCCTTGCCACCAGCCCCAACAGGTGCTCCATCCCACTCCTCCTGTCCCTGCCACGTGGCCTGCCAAGGAGCCAGTGCTGCCAGCGTGACCTGGCCTTTGCTGTGCACACAGGTTTGCAGTGCGCACCCTGAAGTCCCTGCTCTGCCTTCTCCGCTGTGAGGATGTGGTGGTAGCAATGGAACGCAGGTGTGGCTGGGACACGCTGCTCTCTCTTGACACCCACCACTTTGCCGTGGCTCTGCTGGCCAGGTGAGAGCCCCTTCTCCCCACGGCCTCTGACATTTGTGCTCTGTGCCCGGGGTGTCCTGCAAAGTTTCCATGGTCATGGGCCTTGTCACTGTGGGACAGCCAAGCAGACTGGAAAAGGCTGGCAGAGGAGGGTGCCCATGAGAAAGCAACTCCCGAGTGGCCCAGGTCCCCTTGCTGGAAGGGTGGTGGGGAAAGATGAGAACTCTGTGAGTCACTCTGGGAGAGATTTGCCCCACTGGCTCAGGGTCTTGTTTCCTTTTTCCTCTCTTTAGAGAAATTTCCCATTCAGCCCTACACTTTTGTTCCGGGATTGCATTCTACCTGCTCGCCATGCTCGGCCAAGACATGCCATACTGGGATTTCCCTGCCCTGGCATTCCTTGTGGAGGTGAGCCTCAAGGCCAGCGCTGCCTCCCAGCTCTCTGCCCTCTCGTAGGCACAGCTGCCAGGACGGTGCCCGTGCCCTGTGCTGCTGCCTGGGCCCGTCCCTGTGCGCTTCTGGGCTCCTGCCGGCCGGCTCCTTGTCACTGCCCTGTGCCTTTCAGGTCCTCAAGTGCCTGGACTTGAGGGAATGCAGTGACAGTGTTCTGCACATCATGGCACAGAACCTGCAGAGCGAGCACAGGGCCAGGCGTTACTTGGCACTCAGAGGCCTGGTAGTGCTGGGCAAGAATCCCTTGATGGTGAGAAGGGGGCAGTGGCTGAAGCCGTGCAGGCAGCGTGGGGCCGGGCAACGCCGTCGCTTGGCCTTGCCTGGGCTTGGGGCCCTGGGGCAGCTGCTCCCAGCTCTCCTGCCTCCCGCTTCAGCTGCCCCAGTGCTTTGGGACAGGCCTTTGGCCTCTGGGCCCTGCGGCAGCAGACTGGCCTTTCACAACCTTGTGTTCTGCACAGGCTGAAAAAATGGGGAGCCTGACCCAAAGTCTTGTGGAGCTCCTGCAGGAAAATGATAGCCACATGATCAGGATGACCATTCTTCTACTCCGATATTTGCTCCTGGATATTGGGGGTGCCCCAATAGCCACCCCCACTGCCCTGCAGCTGGCTGAGGCGCTCCTGCCACTCTTTGACCACGTAAGGCTCTGTGCCCACAGCCACGGCCGCCGGCTGCTGCCCGGACACTTGGTGCCCTGTGCAGATGCAGGCCTGTGCCCTGGAGGGCCTGAAGCAGCTGATGCTGAGGTCTTTTGCCCTTCCTCTCCTACAGGATGATATCCGGGTGCAGCTGAGCTCCATGTGTGTCTTTCAAGAGATGCTGGACTTATTAAGAGAAGATGGAAGAAAGGCCCTGAAGTCCCACGTGCGCCAGAGCCTGGTCCCACTCTACGTCCACTGCCATGATGAGAATCAGATTGTTGCTGAGGTGAGGACCTGTGGCCACCTGCTGTCCCCCTGGCAGGAGACTGGGCTGCCTCCTGCCCTGGCACCTTGCGGGCTGCAGCCTCCTCCAGGCTGTGGCACTGGGATGCTCCTGTGCCCTGGCCTGTGGGGCCAACACCGCGTCTCTGCTGCTCTCCAGGCCTCCCGGGAAACGCTGCATTCTGCAGCCGGATTCCTGAAGAGGCGGAATCTTGAACAAATGCTCCAGGTGGATCAGACATGGAGGTTTGGCGAGTGCTTGGTAAGAGAAGCCGAGAACACCCAGGCTCGGCCTGGAGAAGGCCCCTGAGGGCGGTGCTAAGTGTGCGGGGCCGGGCGGCTGTGCCCCTGCCCGCTGCTGCAGCCAGAGGCCGCGGGGGCTCTTCTCCAGGCTCCCGTGGGCCCGAGCCGGGTGCCCATGGAGCCCCGGCCCGGCGGGGCCGCGGGCCGGCACCGCGGCTCCCCGGGCAGCAGCCAGCCCTCTGCCCCCTGCCCTCGGGAGCCCTTGGCCAGCGGCTGCTGGCTGCGCCTCAGGGCTGTGCGGGCAGGGGAGGCCGGGGCTGGGCGCAGGCAGCGCCCGGCCCAGGAGCTGAGCCCGCACCAACCCTTCCCTCCTGCCGCTCTCTTCAGCTGGCAGAGGACAGGAGCCGAGCGGCCGAGCACCTGCGCCGGGCCCTGCGTTACCTGCAGAGCCCAGAGGAGCCCCTGCGAGTGGCGGCCATCAGGTTCATGGGTGAGCCACGAGCCCGGGCTCCCTCCCGGGCCCGCCGCAGACCGGCCCCGGCCCCGCCTGCTGCCCCGGCAGCGCCAGCCGGGCCCGGCGCTGTGGAGCCCCGCCTTGGCTGGGCATTGCTGCTGCCGCCCTCTGGCAGCCGTGCCCTGGGGTGGCAGCGTGCGCCAAGGGCCGGGCTGAGCCCTGCCGGGCCAGCAGCCCGTGTGGCCACAGCGCCGGCAGCGCCGGTGGCAGGGAGCTGTGCCGCTGGGGCCGTGACAGGCTCTGTGTTCACAGGCATGGCCGGGCGGCACCTGAGGGGGCAGCAGCAAGAGCTGCAGCTGATCTGCACTGGTGAGTGAGGCCAGCGGGCTGGCAGCGGGTGCTGCCAGGGGGAGAGCTGCAAACCCTGCCCCGGCTGCGGAGGGCTCTGCTCCTGGGGGTAGAGCACACGGAGCTTTCAGGGCCACGTGGGCCATTGGTGGCCAGCAGCTTCGGGCTGATCCCCTTGCTCCCTGCTCCCTCCTGGCCATGGCAAGAGCCGGCTGGGATGGCCCGGGCAGGGGGCTCTCCTGGGCTCCCCGCAGAGCCGGCATCTGACCATGGCTCTGTTCCTCTCTCTTGCAGCCCTGGAACGCCTGACGGAGGACATGAGCAGTGCCGTGTCAGAGCTGGCACTTGAAACACTGCATGTCCTCCGAGCAACAGCCAGTGGGCGATATTCCATCTTCCAGAGGCTGCACGACCAGCTGCACAGGGCATGGATCACTCGGCCTCGTCTCTCACGGCTCGGCTGGCTGCACTGCTGGAGCTCTGAGGGCAGCTGATCCGGGAGGCTCTCTTTGCTGGGGCAGCCTGAGCCAGTGGGGATTTTTACTTTTCTTTAAGATTTTTCTTTTCTTCCATTCTATCTTTTACCCTATGGAAATATATACCATGTTATAATATACACACTCTCAGGAGATTTTCTTTGCTGCCCAGGGTTCGTAGGGCATAGGGAAAGTGGAGAAAAGTGTGCTTCTACTTAGCATGCTGCCCATGCATGCAGTGCTGCAGGGAAAATGGCCAGAAGCCCCTTGGCCTGTGGTGGTTCTGCTGAAGCCTTTGTGCTGCCCACAGAGCGGCTGGGCAGGGGCCGGAGCTGCGGGGATCCCTGTGAGAGTGGTGCCTGGAGATGGCCACAAGCCCTGTGCCAGGCAGGAAGCGCCATCCATGCCCTCCTGCCCGTCTGCTGCTGGCTGCCTTGCTGAGGGCTCCCAGGTGCCTCTGCATGGGGCTGCTCTGGAGCTGCTGTGGGGCTGAGGCGCTGCTGCTGGGCAGCTTGGCCGGGCTGGGGCAGGGCCTGAGGGGCTGGGGCGCTGGCAAGCCCTGAGCAATGGGGCTGTCAGAGGCCACAAGCAGCCCCCTGGCAGCCGCCTTGTTCCTGCCAGAGTTGACTTGCAAGACAGATCCCGGGCACTCTGCAACTAACAGCATCTCAGTGTTGTTGGAAAGCCAAATCCAGAGAAATGTCAGACCTTTGGTCTTGTCAGCAAAGCTCAGAATTAAACACAGGATTTGATCTGAGACCTTGGAAAGGGCTTCCGAACTCAGGTGCTGGAAGCCAGAATGCGGATTTCTAGTTTCTAGCAGAGACACGGGGAGGAAAGTTGAAGTGGAGGAATGTTTAGAGTTTTAGAGTTCCAGATCTAGAAAAAATCAAAGTAGTTAAACAAGAAGTTTAGTGTCCCAGTCTCTCTGCAGGCCTCTCAATGTCCCTGGGCCTTACCCGGGTCGGCAGAGAGTGGGGGGGTGACCCCACCACGGCCGACTGCGGGGAGACACTCTCTGTGCCCCGAGGGTGCTGAGGGCACTCAGGCTGGTTGCCTTTGCTGCAGCAGAGACGACCGAGACGTCGGTGGAAGAGGAAAGGGGCCGTCTCCCAGCAGGGGATATTCCAAGGTTTTATTAAGGAGCCCGAACAGGGACTCCTATACCTCAGGGGGCTTCCTGCCGAGAGCGCTGGGGGATGTCCGGAGTTCACATTTAAAGGGGGGAGGAAACTAACATAGATAAAATCCTACTAACCAATAGGTATCTCTGGGGGATGGGTGCTGGGGGGATAGACATACAAAACAGCGTATGGGGCAGGACTTGGGGGGTTGACCCTTGGCCCCTGGCTAATCACTCGACAACTTGGACCGAAACTTCTAGGTAAGGGGCTGGGATGTCGAGGTGACTGGCAGAGAGCCAGGGTGGGGGTTTTGGAGATCTTATCCCGGGAAAGGGATAACACAAGTAGAGGAAAAAGGGGGGGGGGGGGGTACAGTCTGGGATAAACCATTTGGGAAAAACATGGGAATACAAAACCAACTACTTCAAAGTATTACAAAATATAAGAACGCACTACAACATCTCCCTCTTTTCGTTTAAATAAAAAAGGAAGAGGCACCTAAACATTAAATTTCAGCTCGGAGTGCTATCAAGCATCAGCAAACCAAGGCTGTTTGGTAAATTCTGCAGAGGTTTCTGTCCCTTCCTCAGAAGAGGTGGGAACAGTCACCTGATTGACCTCTAAAGGGGAAATAGCTTTCGAGATCAGTTTGGTCACAATGCTCTTGATGATCCCAAAACTGATCAAAATAACAAGAAGAACAAGCAAAACTAAAAATACAGATTTCAAAATGGATTTGACCCAGCCCGAGAGTCCCCATCCCTGAAAGAGTCCATCCATCCAGTCCGCTGTCTCTTGCTTGATGTCTTGGACCATTTGTTGCATCTTTCCGATGATTTTGTGGACATTTTCAGCTTTGGATGACAGATTCAGGCAACAGAGACCTTCAAACTCCTCACAACGATGATTATGTAGCAAGAGGAGAAAATCAATTGCAGCCCGATTTTGTAGGGTGGCTTTCCTTGTTGTTTCATCGTCTGCCAGGAGGTCTGAAAGTGCAGCTGATGTAATATTGGCCTGTTTAGCAACCCAACACTCTAGATGTGATAATTCACCTAGAGCTTTCGCTGCAGACACCCATGGCAAAAACACGGTGATCGCAACTCCTTTTGGTTTGGACCAATGTACAATTTCAGAATCGCAATTTGGGTCCAGATTCCTTAAATCTCTCTTTTTGCGGGCCGAATTGCGGGTGTTGGTTTTGGTTTGCCAATCCATAATTTGGGTTTTGTTGGGTGTAAACAGGCTCAGCTTTCCAATGGTGCATGGACCTCCGATTAGACGAGAGGGGATGCCTGCCCATGCCCTGTCCCCGCAAATGAGGAAAAACCCCTTAGGAAGGGCACGGGGCTTATTATCAGGGGTAGAAGGTATTCCTACTTGGGAAATTTTCTTACACCAAATTTTTGCTGTGTAATTCACTTTAAACTGTTTGACTTCATGGTACAAATCTACTTGATCTTTTGGTGTAAACGTAAATTGAACACAATAGAATGCCTTGGCAGAACCAAGGAGTTCAAATTCTTGGGGTTCTTTTTCTGCTACTGCTTGTCTATCAATTAATTTTGACCAAGGGGATAACGGATTATATACTGGGGGAAGGGGAGCAGCTAATGTTGGCGGAAATTCATCATATTTAGATGGGATCCCCACAAGGCAAGTGGACATTGGGTCAGACACAGAAGAGGCTGACAGGCAAATGTGGTCTTGGTTGAGGACTCTGGCGAGGGTGGTCCACACATTTGCCTGAGGTTGTGGAACAATCCACATCTGACCTGGATGGACGGCTGTCAACAGAAGCAACGGAAGGATGGGGCTCATTCTGATGACACCAGGGCTGAGTTCAGATCAAAGGAAAACACTAAAACTGAAAATAAAAAATGTTAGGGATGAGGTCCAGGTAACAACAATCTAACTTTAAAGAGTCTGACGGCGCTTCCTCCTCCAGCAGGCACTGGCTACCTGTGTTGCAGCTTTGTCCTTTGACACCTTAGGAATGTACGGTCTCACCCACCTGGAGGGGATCCATCTCAAGCCTGAGGGAGTGGATACACACGCATATCCCCTACCCCAGACTACGAGCTCATGGGGCCCCTCTATTTTCCAAGTTTCAGGGTCCTTTATGAGGACTGGCGGATGGACTTTTAATTTGTGCTGACTGTTCTCATTAAAATGTCTTACAATAGGTGGGTTAAGGTTTTCATAGGTACAGTTCAAAAAATTCAGTGTGAACAGCACTTTGGACAGCTGGATTTGCGGGGTCTCTGTTTTCATCACTTCACGTTGTCGGTGAAGAACCTTTTTTAGGTTCTGATGGGCTCTCTCCACCACAGCTTGGCCTGTCGGGGAATAGGGGATGCCTGTTTTGTGTTCTATTCCCCATTGCTGCAGGAAGCTCTGAAGGTCTTTGGACTTGTACGCTGGGCCATTGTCTGTTTTGATGACCTTAGGGATTCCTAATGTGGAAAAGGCTTGCATGAAATGCTTCTTTACCTCACTGGCTTTCTCCCTTGTGTGGGCAGAAGCATAGATGGCACCAGAAAAGGTATCCACGGAGACGTGGACATATTTAAATCTGCCAAATGATGGGATGTGGGTTACATCTGTCTGCCACACTTCGCAGCTCTGCAAGCCCCTAGGGTTTGCACCTGCACTTAAGGTAGGTAGTGACTGATTTTGACAAGAAGGGCATGTGGCTACGATGGCCTGGGCTTGTTTGTGCTTCAGATGGAATTGTCGAACCAAGGCAGGTGCATTCTGATGAAAAAATTGATGACTGATCTTTGCTTGTTGGAATACCTCTGGGAGCGGGGCCATCTTGGCTGTAGCTGCAAGGGCATCAGCTTTCCGGTTACCTTCTGCAATGAACCCCGGCAGGTCTGTGTGTGACCTAACATGCATTACATAAAATGGGTGTTCTCGGCCAGAAATAATTCTTACTAACTTAGAAAGTAATTCATATAAAGGAATGTTGGAAACTTCTTGCAACACAGCATTCTCTGCCCTAGACACTACACCTGCAACATAAGCTGAATCAGTAACTACATTTAAAGGCTCAGGAAACTTCTCAAAAGCTCTGACTACAGCGGCCAACTCAGCAATTTGGGGTGATCCTTCCACCTTGGCAATATCTGCTTCCCACTGTTGAGTTTGGGGATCTTTCCAAGTTACCACTGACTTGTGAGACGCACCAGACGCATCAGTAAAAACTGTCAGTGCTTTTAGAGGTGTCCTGCTCTGAATACTTGTCAGTGATAATGAAAACTGAACATCTGAGTTGAAAATTTTGTGGGCCGGTCTGTGAATTGAAATTTGGCCTGTGTAGCTATCTAGGGCTAATTGCAAGGCTTCATTCTCTTGATAAAATTGCTCTAGCATTGCTTGAGACAAATGGCCTGATTTCAGGTTTAAGGAAATGTAAATGCAGTCAAAGTCACACCCTGCCAATTCTCTGATCCGTATCCTTGCTTTCCGGATCAATTCTGCCATCAGCTCTTGTGGCATTGTCATCCTTTTTGACCTGTTGTGACTGAGAAAGACCCACTCTATAATTAAGAGGGGATCTTTCTTGACCTGGTCCTTTTTCTTTGCCTGGACAGTTTCCCACTGAAAAATCATACCATGGAGGTGTGGCAATTTGCCTAAGATGATAAATTTGAAGGGGAGACCCTGCTGGCACCTGTGGGCCTGTCTAGTAGACATGATTTCCTGAACTTTCTCCAGTGCGGTTTTCGCTTCCTGGGTGAGGGTCCTAGGAGCACTAAGGTCATCTCCCCCTTTTAACAAATTGAAAAGGGGGGCTAGGTCTTCGGTGGAAATGCCTAGCCAAGGTCTCACCCAATTTAAGGATCCACAGAGTTGATGGAGATCCGCTAAGGTTTTGATATCATGTTTGATAGTCAATTTTTGCGGCACAATGGTCCGCTTTCCAATCTCAAGGCCCAGGTACTTCCAAGGTGGCATCTTTTGAATCTTTTCTTCTTGGAGCTCGAACCCTGCAGCAACCAATGCATTGATTGTCAGGTCAAGTGTGTGAGTAAGCATGTCATCGCTTGGGGCACACACCAGGATGTCATCCATGTAGTGCAGGATGATGGAATCTCCTGCAGCTTCACGGACTGGAGACAACAAGGAAGAGACATACCTCTGGCAAATCACAGGACTGACTTTCAGTCTCTGAGGGAGGACCGTCCAATGGTATCTCTTCATTGGGGCCTCCAGGTTAATGGTGGGAACCGAAAAGGCAAAACACGGAGCATCGTCAGGATGTAGGGGAATGTGAAAAAAACAATCTTTGATGTCAATTACAGCTAAAGACCAATTTTGTGGAAGCATGCTTGGTGAGGGCATCCCTGGTTGTAGGGAGCCCATGTCCTCAATAACGTTGTTGATTTGACGGAGGTCATGGAGTAGTCTCCACTTGTCTTTGTTTGGTTTTTTAATGACAAAGACAGGCGAATTCCACGGCGACGTGGTCTCCACAATGTGACCTTTTTCTAGCTGCTCTTGTACAAGTTCTTCAAGCGCCTTTAATTTGGTTTTATTGAGCGGCCACTGAACTACCCTTATTGGAGTATCAGTTTTCCAAATCAATTTTTGGGCATGGCGCACCTCAGCGACCGCTCCCCGAAAAACCTGCGGGTTTTCTGGGATGTCAATTGTGGTTCCCCATTGAACCATTAAATCTCTGCCCCAGAGGGGCTCTGTGTAGTCTAAAACAAACGGGCGAATGGAAGCTATTTTGCCATTGGGTCCCTCAATTTGAACAACGTTTTTTGACTGTCTTGCCAATTGAATTCCCCCTACACCTTGCTACGTTTTGCAATTCCCAGTGTGATGGCCACTCTTTAGATGGAATGATCGTGACATCTGCTCCAGTATCTAAAAGTCCTTGTATGGACTTGTACTCGCCACCACGGTGTAACCCACATGATAGCTTGGGTTTTTCTTTTCCCAATACCTGAGTCCAGCAGACATTGGGATGGAGTTTACCTCTGAGGGTGTCTGCTTGCTCCTGGTCCCATGGAGGCTCAGGTACTGGGATTGCTTGGGCTATGATTTGGCCTTTGGGCAAGTACACGGGTGGATGAGTACAGTGAAGCCATATGACAAATTGTTTCGGGTCTGATGATATGAGACCCGGAGGAATAATAATTTCTTGGGGTGTGTGTTTTGTGTCCCCAAGGACGACATACTTACTGTGACGTTTCTGGCAAAGCTGTGTCCAAGTACCTGGTTGTTCAGGGTTAACAGATATGAAATGCCAGTTAGTGTCTCTGAGATGGAGAGGCTCTGTCAACGCCAGCCTGTAAGGATTATGGGAAGAGTCAGTGGTTAAAATTGGTCTGGGATTATTCCAATGAAATGAATGTTCTCTTTTGTTCAAAGCCAGTGCCTCGCTTGGCACAAATACATCTTTTACACTAGATTTCTTTTCCCTCCCCCGTACTTGAATTGAGCCCACCCTATTTTTGTCATAGCGCTGGGGAAAGGAGCGCTCTTTACTCAGTTTTTTGAGAGGTGGTCCTTTGGGCAATTCTGGTTTTTAAGCGTATTGTATTTAAAATCTAAAAACTGCTTTTTCAGAGGGCAGTCAGGCATCCAATGCCCTAACTTCCCACAAAGATGGCAAGGTCGATTAGAGCTGGAGATTCTCTCTTGTGGCATCGTGACATGCTGGAGCTGGCTGGTAAATGGTGGCTCAGAGGCTTCCACTGCAGCAATCCTTCTCTGTGGTTTTGGTCTCTCGTCGTGGTCAGCGAGGGTAATGGTTACTTTCTTCTCACACACTTCAAGCATGGCCTGCAGCGTAGGCATTGGGTCAAGAGGCAGGCTGAGAATAGCAGCTTTGCACTTCTCATTGGCATTTTCTTTAGCAATCTCGGTGAGGATTTCCATCCTGGCTCCTTCACTCTGAACTTGCAATTCAACAGCTTTTCTCAACCTTTCCACAAAACTCAAAAAGGACTCAGATGGAGATTGTGTTATTTTCAAATAATTCTCAATTGGAATACCAGGACGGAGCCCAAAGAAAGCTTTCTCAGCTGCTCTAGCACATTCTCTGAAAGCCCTTGTGGGAATGCTTTCTGCCTGGGTCAAGGCATCTTCCCAACCCCCCTGTCCACAGAGATGGTCGAGAGATAACATGTTACCATAAACATCACGAGCAGTAGCTTCATCAGCCCACAGAGCTGGTAAAATTGCTCTCAATCCTTTTTGCCATGCAACATCCCACAAGAGGTATTCAGAAGAGGATAACAGGCAGGAAAAAAGGTGTTTTATATCAGCAGGGGTTAGAATGTGAGCGAATAATGTAGCTTTAAGGAGCCCTCTAAAATATTCACTTGATCTCCCAAAATCTTTTTGGGCTTTGGCTAGTTCTTTAACAGAATCAACAGAAAGGGGGCTATAATTTGGCTGGAATGCCCCGGTGACATCTGGAATATATGACACGGGGGCAGCAGAAAAGGACTGTGCTGTTTCCGGGTTCTGTCTGCCGGCGACAGCGTCTCTTGTTACACTGCTCTGAGGGCCGGAGGGCGGGCCGTGGGGGGGGCGGAGGGAGCCCGCGGCGGGCGGGCAGAGCTCTGAGGGGGCGGGGGCGGCCAGGGCCAGGGCGGGAGGGGCGGCCGGGGCCGGGGCGGGAGGGACCGGAGGAGGGGCCGGGGGAAGGGCGGGAGGGGCCGGAGGAGGGGCCGGGGCTGGGGTGGGAGGGGCCGGAGGAGGGGCCGGGGGAAGGGCACAGGGAGGGCGGGTTTCAGGGGCGGGGTGCTCTGAGCAGAATGGGTTGTTGGGAGAGCGAAAGGGATTCTGGGGAGGAGAGGAAACCAGCATTGCCACGTGGTGTCCACCATTATGGTCCTGAGAAATTACCGGACACGTCTCAGGGGTACAAAGGCGGGCACTAAGGTTGTGAGACACGGTATTATAACTTGTGGAAGCAGGGGGGAGGGTGGGATCTCGGGAATTCAGGGCAGAAGTGTCCGGGTTGGAGACAGGGAGCCTCTGGGGGGGGGCAGGGGTTTGTGCCGGGGCTGGGGGTGGGGAAAGGTGAGTGGCGGAGGGAGAACCGAACTTGGAGGGGGGTAGATCGGGTTTTTGGGAAAGAGAGGTATTGAAACTGTTGCCGGATGGCTGTTCTTGCATCTTTAAATTAAATTTTACAACATTTCTTATCTGCAGGGCTAAAAAAGCAAATTTTGACGGAGAGGTGTCCCCTGATTTCCCTGCCTTCAATAATTCACTACCAATTTTGTCCCAAAAAGCCAAATCACTGAGATTTTCAGTGGACACGTCAGGAATGTGAACAAAAAGCCATCTGACGAACTGTTTAACATCTGTTTTTGAAAATCGGATTTTTTCACTCTTAAGAATGTTTAAAAGATGATAATAGACACCCTTGTGAGATACAGAAAGCCTAGCACCCATTTTGGCTCTGATTTTAAATTTGTATCTCAAATTTCAGCAACCCAGGTGGGGGGGGGGGAGAAAAGCCTGCGGCTGGCAGCCTGCCCACAACAGAGAGAAAAAAAACTTCGGCCCTCCGCGGCGGGCCTGAGAACAAAGGGCAGGGAAACACCCCCCTCCCAAAGAGGGGAGAAACAAGAGAAGGGTAAAACTTACCAATCCAGCTGCAGGACAGGGGAACGAAAAAGCCTGGGATGTTGATTTCCACCTGAAACTGACTTCTTAGGGTACTTCGAAGTTCCCAGTTTCGTCCACAGGAGAGCAACTCACTAAAACGGAGTGTGTTCTTCCGAGGTAGCTTGCCGGCCAAAGGCTTATCGAACAGACTGAAAGAATGTCCGAGCCCCTTTCCGTGGGCTCGTGGAATGGTCTCAGAGCCCCACGGCTGGGCGCCAAGGTGTCCCAGTCTCTCTGCAGGCCTCTCAATGTCCCTGGGCCTTACCCGGGTCGGCAGAGAGTGGGGGGGTGACCCCACCACGGCCGACTGCGGGGAGACACTCTCTGTGCCCCGAGGGTGCTGAGGGCACTCAGGCTGGTTGCCTTCGTTGCAGCAGAGACGACCGAGACGTCGGTGGAAGAGGAAAGGGGCCGTCTCCCAGCAGGGGATATTCCAAGGTTTTATTAAGGAGCCCGAACAGGGACTCCTATACCTCAGGGGGCTTCCTGCCGAGAGTGCTGGGGGATGTCCGGAGTTCACATTTAAAGGGGGGAGGAAACTAACATAGATAAAATCCTACTAACCAATAGGTATCTCTGGGGGATGGGTGCTGGGGGGATAGACATACAAAACAGCGTATGGGGCAGGACTTGGGGGGTTGACCCTTGGCCCCTAGCTAATCACTCGACAACTTGGACCGAAACTTCTAGGAAAGGGGCTGGGATGTTGAGGTGACTGGCAGAGAGCCAGGGTGGGGGTTTTGGAGATCTTATCCCGGGAAAGGGATAACACAAGTAGAGGAAAAAGGGGGGGGGGTACAGTCTGGGATAAACCATTTGGGAAAAACATGGGAATACAAAACAAACTACTTCAAAGTATTACAAAATATAAGAACGCACTACAACAGTTTAGGATGCAGTGCTGTAGGTTTGTTGCGTCATGGCATGATTGGCTAAGGAAGCTTCCACTGTAGCATGATGTGGGAAGCCAGGAAATGCCTCGGGCTGCCCTGCAGGACTCGAGACCCTGTCAGAGGGCTCAGAGACCTTGGCACAGAGCCCAAGACCTCTGTGCCTTTGATTTAGCCCTTGGAAAAAACAATTCCCAACCTTGTATGAAGAATGACAAGCCACAAAATGAAAGGGAATTTATCACAGAGTGGAAAAATAGATTTTGGGGGTTTTTAGAATGGGGCTTCAGGGGGCAAGATGGAGGAATGTGGGCATGTCCAGCCTTTCTCCTTCTTCTTCTTGGCCTCCATCTTCTGCTGTGATGTTGGCACTTTTCGATTGGTTTAGAGTAGACGCTCACAGTCCAACGGAGATAATAGGTATGGGAAAGTAATTGTAAATATTGTACAGGTAGTTGTTTTTAGTATAAAAAGATAACACCGCCCCGGGGGAGGCAGAGTGCCTTAGACTGTCTTGCTGAGCAGACCTCGGCAGGACAGGAGAAAGAATTTTATAGATAAGATGCAAGAAACAACCTTGAGACCGAGAAATGAAGAGCTCTTACTCCTTCTTTGACCACCGGGCTGGGAAAAGAGACTTTCTAACTTATCTCGGGGTCACTCTGAGCAGCTAGAGACCCCGAGAGCATGAGTCCCTAAGAGGAAATATTGAAGGCTTGGCTCCAAAACATAAATATCCTTGTTGGCCGTGTCTTCTTGGCCAAGAAATCCTTCAAAGCTCTTGGAACTACAAGTCTTGCGGCCCTGTGAGCCATGCGGTGGAGATGGGAGCCAAACTCACCCTTCCTGTCTATGTAGAAGAGAAGAAAAAGCAATGGCATCATCTAAAAAATTCAGAGGTCTTCTCTCTAGTTCATTCCAAACTCCTTCAACTGGCCCAAAGTGGGATTTAGCTACAAACACATGACAAGGACTTTTAGGGCTGGCTCTTTGACTCCAGAGCGGCTGCTTTAGAATCTTTCCCATAACCCTGTGTAGTTGTGTGCCAGCAAGGTCTCCTTTGAAGAAACTTTCCCAACTGACTTGCATGGAGGTTTGTTTGAAGGGTGTTTGAGGGGAAAGGCTCCCAGCAGAGGTCTGGGCTTTGGCCTAGCTGTGTCTCCTGCTGATTGTGAAGTGTGCCATCAGCAGCAGGGCTTTCTGGGCTAAAAATACCATCAAGTCACTTGGACTTGCTCATTTTGGCCTCTAAAAGCTGGACCCACTTTCGGGGCAAATTTGGAGACCTCATCTATGGGTAGATAGAGCACCTAGGATTTTCCCAATTGCTGGGAATGGTTCTCCAGGTCCCTGGAGTATCCAGGGCCCTGGTAAGTTCCAGCTCCACACATGCTTGGCCATGAGAAGCAGAGGAACCCAGACCTTTTTGTGCTGCCTGTGTCACTGCACCGGGGCCATGGGATGGGCACACGCAGCCCTTGTGCTGGAGCTGAGCTGCTCTGCCCTGCACTGGTTGCTGCCATCCAAGCTGGTTTTGCTTGTGCTGGTTCCCTGACAGATGGGGCCCTGGGCAGAGCCCTGAGAGCCTGGTCTCCCCCCAGGGAAGGAGCAGGAGCCCCTGGAGAAGCTGTACCGGGTGGGGATGCTGCTGCTGCTGCTGCTGCTGCTGCTGGAGACAGCCAGGATGACACCAAGGATGAGAAGCTCTTCCTCAGCCTGGCCACTGGAGGCTGAAGGTGATGGACTTTGATTCTGGCACCTTCTTCAAAGCCAAACTCCTCAGGGAATTTGCAGATGAGTCCCCACCTGGGGAAATTCTGCCAGATTTGGGCACGGCCCAGCCTGGCTGGGAACCAAAGGTTCCCCCTTTGCTGGGGCAGATGCAACTCATCCTTCAGTCGCTGCCCAGCTGCTTTTTGGCAGGGCTGTGGGGATGGGCTGGGCTGGGTAGGAAATGGGAGTGGGCTCCCGGCCCTGCCAACAGCCCCCAGCACTCACCATGCCCGGGCTGGGGCTGGGGCTGGGGCTGGGGCAGCCAGCCCGACACAAACAAAGCCCCATGGTGGGAGCAGAGGTGGGACTCCAGAACCTGTGCAGGGGCTGCTTTGCTGTGCAGGCAAGGAAGGGCTTGGGCTGCTCAGCTGCCCTTGTTTGCTTTGGGATCACCGTGATTTTGGGGGCAGTGCAGGGGGGAAGAGAGAAAGTGTGGGCTTCCCTCAGCCATGGCTGGGTTTTTCCCTACCATGTAGGAGTTGGGCCTTCCTCAAGGCCCTGACAGAGATAAGAGTTTTTCCCGTTTTTCTTGCTTTCCCTTTTTGCATCTAATCTTTTTTCAATAATGTGTTGTTTGTTTTTCCAGAGGAAGCGTTCTAGGTGGTCCAGTGTGGATGGGGAAGTGCTTGGGAGCAGCTGTGGCGTGGATGGGCCGTGCCCTTGGAGAAGGCTGAGGACATGGTTTGGGAGCAGCTTTTCTTGCAGCCGTGGCTGGCGTGAGGTGGGTCCCTGTGTGCTTGGCAGGGTGGGATCAGAGCTTTTGGGAGATGGCAGCGAGCACAGGAGCATCCTGCTCTGGGCAGCTGCTGAGGGCTGGATGTGCCGTGGCTGGCTGCAGGCTGGGCACATGTCCTGCCCTCCTGCTCTGCTGCCAAAGGCTGCAGGGATGGGCAGCTCTGGGCACAGCTCTGGGCACAGCCAGCATGGCCTGGGCACCGCAGGCCTTGGCACAAGGGCACAGGAGCCCTCAGCTGACGGGCACTTTCTGCTTTCTCTCCTTGCAGCCGGGCTCTGCGGCTGCTGTGGCTGCTCTGGGCTCTGCCAGGGCTCTGCTGGGCTCAGCCCTGGGCCCAGCTGGGCTGGCTCTGCCCTCACATTGCTCTGACAGCTCTGCATCAGACGAGCCCCTTGCGAGCACAGCGCCTGAGCTTTCTGCTTTGGCAGCTGAGTGAGACTCTGCTGCAGGCCCAGAGATTGCAGCTGGGGACACACATCCAATTGGCAAGGACCCAAACTCTCCACAGTCCCAGCTGAACGCCTGGATCTGTACAGGCTTTTTTGTCTGTCCCATTCTTCCTTCTTGATTGGCTGGAATGGTGCAGTTGCACTTTCTTCCTCCTCTAGAAGTGCCACGAATGGGCCAAAGCTGGTGAGTGGGCCGTGCTCCTGAGGCAGTGCAGTCTGGAGCTGATGGATGGAGAATTGCCCTTCTGCACTGCCAAACCAGAGCAAAACGCGCTAAGTGGGACTTTGTGTCTCTAAGAAATCCCTGACAGTTTCAAAGGGAATGTGCAGCTCATTCACAGGGTGAGAAGGAAGGGCATCTTCTAAAGGATTTGGGCTTTGACAGAGTTTCCATTCCCAGTCCTGCTTGGAGCTGGAAGGGCACAAAGCAATTTCCTCTTGCTTCGACCACAGTTTCAAATACCAATGTTGGAAACAAAGCCCAAAACCTTTTAAAAGGCTGCTGAGGTCAGTAAGATGGATCCATGCCATCAGTACATTTACAATGTAAATAACTGAGTTCTCTTTTTCAAAAGATCATGTACCTCTTAATGCAAAGAATGTAACTTTGCATTTATGTTTTGTTTTTTTCACTAACATTATGTTATGTTTTTTCACTAACACTTGGATTTTATTCTTATCTTCTACAATTTACCTATTGTTTTCCCTTTTCCTTTTTTTTTTCCTTTAAATAGAAAACATGTCCTATAAAAAGAATGTCCTTTGCTCCTGGTTCCCATGTGGAGCAGCTCCCTTCCTGCTGGCTGAGCTGCTCAGGCAGAGCCCGGCAGCTCCTGGCCCTGCAGGGCTGAGGCTTTTCCCCATTGCTGGGCACAGACTGATGGAGCAGCACTGCTGAACACGGTCACACAGAGGGACCAGGAGCAGCTGCCTTTGGCCACCTGAGGCTCCAAGGCCCAAACTCTGAGCAGCCAGGGCTGGAAGAGACTGGCAGGATCTGATCCCTGACTCTGGGCCAGGGCTGCACAAATGACCCCACAGCAGCAGCAGCAGCAGCAGCAGCCGCAGCAGCAGCAGCAGCAGCCGCAGCAGCAGCAGCAGCAGCAGCAGCAGATGGAGCTGACTTTCAGCACAGCCCTGCCCCTGTTCCCTCCCGTGTGCAGCGGTGTCACAGCAGCCTGAGGCACCTGGGAGCCCCCAGTGCCAGCAGGGACTTGAGATGGCAGCCCCGGGCTCCTGGAGGCAGTGCAAGGAACAGAGCTGGGCACTCCCTGTCCATGGGGAGCTTGCAGATGGAAAAGGCTGCTGTGCCCAGGCAGCTCCATGGGCACAGAAAGGAGGGTCTGGAGCACTGGGTCTGTGCCAGTGCCACAGTCC
The DNA here is from genome assembly GCF_023055355.1 of Agelaius tricolor. Taxonomy (NCBI): domain Eukaryota; kingdom Metazoa; phylum Chordata; class Aves; order Passeriformes; family Icteridae; genus Agelaius; species Agelaius tricolor. Next base: position 480,950 of record NW_027269324.1, on the reverse strand, counting down.
TGGGCAGCAGCCAGCCAGCCCTGGGGGAACAGAGGGCACAGCACGAGGGACAGAAGCAGGCAAGGGCAGAGACTGGAGAGAGCCAGAGCCAGGAGCAGGAACAGCTGCTCCATTGCACTCTTGGAGAAAGCTCTGGGCTGGTTCAAAGCGCTGAAAGGCGTGAAGGGCAGAGAGGAGGCCACAGCAAACAATGCTCCTGTTTGCACAGCCTCCCCTCTCCGTGTCCCAGAAGGAATTGCATGGACTGTGTTCTTCTCTCCGAGTCGTCTCGTTCAGGATGAGCAGCTCAGCACCAGGAGCTGAAGGAGCTGAAGCCTCAGGCCACAGGAGCTGGGCAAGAGGAGACTTTCTGAGCAAATGAATGCTGCTAAAATAGCCCCAGCTGAATGCAGTGGATAGAATCATGGAATCACAGAATCCTTTCTCTTGGAAAAGCCCTCTGGGCTCACCCAGTGCAGCCGCTCACCCAGCAGTGCCAAGCCCAGCACTAAAGCACGTCCCTGAAGTGCCAAGGCCTGGACAGCAGCCCTGAGTGAGGCCTGGACAGCAGGCCCTGAGCCAAAGGTGGCCTCTGGATGAACCTTCCAGCCAAAGGTTATCTTTGTATCTGCTCCCTGATGAAATATGCATGGTCATTAGCACTGTGATAGATGTAGCCACTCCTTAGTGAAACATGGATGGACCTTTGTGTATTTAGAAGCCAGACAAGGCCATGAAATCTGACATCTGGCCTTGTGTGAGGCTGAATGGTCAAAGTCACCTCCCTTGGCTCCTCCTGGGGCCCTGGCCAGGCTTTGGGAGGGACCCAAGAGGAGGATGAAACCAGATGTTGGCGCACTAGCAGTGCTGTCAGTTTGTCCATTCAGCACTGTCAGAGCTGGGCCCTCTCCCAGCGGGGTTGGAGCCTCAGCTGTGGCTGGAGGCACCTGCAGGAATTGCCAGTGCCCAGGAGTGGCTCTGCAGCCCTTGGCTGTGACAGTTTCCCCAGCTGCTGTGTGGATCTGGGAGATGGTAAAGGCTGAGGGTAACTGGGGCTGGATCTTTCTCAATCACTGCAGGCAATCTTTGGTGGGGATGGTTGGGTGCATTGCTGAGCTGCTCCTTTTGAGATTCTTTGCTGCTTTGAGCTGCAGGAAATGACACTGATTCCTTCAGTTGGAGTCTGTGTCTTTGGTGCTGACCCTGCCCACTGGTAAAACAAAACTGGCCTAGTCTGGCCAGATCCCAAGAAAATGTCACTTTTTAAATGTAAATGTGAGGAATCAGTGCCATCAGAAATTCCCAGATGGGAAGCCCTTCCCTGGAGTTCCCTGGCTCTGGAGTGGGCTGAGGTAGGAGCCCCGTGGGAGCAGTGGGGCAGTCGGGTAAAAGAAGCTGCAGCCCTGGATGGCTTCAAATGCATCCAAAGATTGCACATGGAAAAGGAAAAGAACTTGTGGGTTTGGGCAGACAAAGATGAATTTGTTAAGAGTACATTGGAAACAGCACCTTCAGAAGGAACAATTATTGTTGGAATGCTCCCACGTGGAGCAACAGAAGAAGGTTTCAATCTTGAGCTCAGATGCATTGGTGCAAGTGAAATATCAATATAATAAATAACTGTATATGTATTTATAGTATAATAAGACCTTCATGTTTATATTTATAGATTTATATATATATATGTCTATATCTACATATCTATATCAATATTTCTATATCAATATGTACATATGAAATTATAATAATGTGAAATAGTGCTGACAATACTAATTTGGTAGCTTTGGCTGCTCAGGGATGTAACACTAAATACCCTACAGAACGGGATTGGCCAGGACCCTAATGTCAGTGGTCAACTTTGTGAGATTGTATACAGTGAAAAAAAGAGGAAAGGAGGAAATTGGCTGTTTTTACAGGGTGTGCTGATACTGTGATGCAGAGGGCTTTGTCTGTTCCTGTGAAAAATTCAGTGATTAAGCCTGCAGGGTTTTTCATGTACCAGGCTATGCACAAGCTGCAGGATTGGTTGAACGGGTGAAGGGGTTGTTAAAAGAGCAGTTGAAAAAATGAGGAGATGGGAACCTTTGCCCATGGAGAACCCATCTCCCAGATGTGCTCCATGCCCTTAACAATGGCCCACGGGGGAAATGGAAACCCCCTGGATGTGCACGGCTGCCCCCAGTTTGCAAATCCAACCATGGGCAGTGAGACTTGGACTGCCTGGGAAATTGTTCTGGCTGTGATGGCCCCTGGCAGGGCCAGCCCAGAGGCTGCAGGGCTGGGCCTTCATGCATTGGAATTAATGAGGAGAAATTCAAAGCAAATGAGAGCTATCAATACTGAAACAGGAATTCAGATTCCTCCAGGACACTTTGGTTTGATAACTGCTCACTCGAGCTTGGCCTTGCAAAGTGTTCATGTCATGGCAGGAGGAATTGATGCAGCATATCCAGGAGAAATTACAGTAATTCTGTTAAACAATAGTGAACAAGATTGGATTATTCAACCCCATGACAGGGTAGCACAATTATTGATATTGCAATTTTAGGAACGATTGTGAAAAAAAGGAGCTCCAGCTCCAATCACCACCGTTTGTGGAGATAAAGGGTTTGGATGCAGCCGTCCTAATAATGGAGCCCGAGTGTGGGTCCGGAGGCCAAATGGCCCTCCCGAGGCAGCTGAAGGAGCAGCTCCTGGGAAAGACAACTCTGAGTCCTGAAACCTGGGCAGGAACAATGGGGATGTGTCCCTGCAGCCAAGGATTGTGTGTGAGAACAAGTAGATCTGACAGGATATTGTTTTACACATGCTGCCAGACCAAATCTCCCTGTTTGCCCCAAGGGCCCCTTTGGCAAATGCTCTGATCCACGGGGCTCCATGGGAAGGCTGCTGTGACACTGAGGGACTTGCACAGGAATTGCATCCAGGAGCCCGGGTGCCCCTCAGGGACTGGGACCCGGCCCCTTCCAGCCCGAGGGGAAAGGGCCCCCCCAGGCCTTGTTAGCCACAGACAGCATGGTAAAGCTGAACAGCAAAGGGCCTGGGGGCATTATTCTGGAATTAAAAAGGTGCCAGCTCCATGGACAACAAAATTCTTGTTCCTAACTCCAATGAGATTGAGAAAAATGGATGAAGAACGGTGTCACTAAAGTACTACTGGTGTCTGTAAGTTGTACCTTGATAGTCAGCCAGAATCTTTGTCTGCCACAAACACCTCTAGTGTTTGACCAAGGGGTTAGTCATCAAAATGTCATGATGAGTTCTGAAGGATTGCTGAGCTTCTTTTGTAATTCTTTGCTAATGATGATGTGCTTTGCTGAGCTTATCCTTTTGTAATTCTTTGCAGCTCTGCGTGATATAAATGCCACAATTCCTTCAGTTGGTGTCTGTGTCTTTGGTAGTGACCCTGCCCACTGGAGAAACAGGGCCCCCTCTTGCCTAAGTGTTACCTGGCAAGGCAAAAAGCCTCCCTCCAAAATTCCCCCCTTCCTCCTTGTTCCCCCCCTTCATACCCTGAGCATGATGTGCTCTGGTCTGGGCTGTGCCCGGGGTCAGTTGGGGTCACCTGTCCTGGCTGTGTCCCCTGCCAAGCTCCCCCGCAGCCCCAGCCCCTCCCCAGCGTGGCTGGACGAGGGGCAGGACAGGCCTTGGCTGTGCTGCAGCTCAGCAAGAACAAAACCATCTCTGCGTGCTCAGCGCTGTGCTCAGCACCCGGCCCAGCAGTGTCTCAGTGCCAGGGGCTGTGCCCTCAGTGCCTGCCAGGGCTTTCCATGGCAACTGCCAGGACAGGTGACCCAGGTGTCCCCCCAGTGCCAGTTGCCATGGAAACAGTGCCTAGCGCTGCCCCTTTCTGTCTGGCTGACCTGGCCTTTGGCCCTGGCAGTGCCCTTGGCTGCTGGTTCCTGGTGCCCGAGCGGCCAGCGCAGCACAGGGCAGGTGGCCATGGCACAGCCCCAGCAAGGGATCCCCTCTGGCCCTGGGCACTGACACCAGCCCTGATCAAGGTCTGGCTCCGGGCATTGGTTGCCTTGGCACCAATCTAAGGAACGGGTCCCCGTGGCCATTGCCATGGCACCTGGTGGCACCAACGAGTGTCACTGCAATTGTACCTGGAACAGCCCTGGCACCACTTTGTCCTCAGGGTTGCCATGGCAGCCCAGGGCAGCAGCAGCTCTGCAGGCAAGGGGCCATGGAACCTGGCTGCAGAAATGGCTCCTTGGGCTGGTTTCCAAGGAAACCTGAACTGATGGGGGTTGCCATGGCACCCAAAGACAGCAGTGGGGTCCCTGCAGTGTCCATGGCAACAGTCCCTTGCAATGGCTCAGTGCAGGTTGGGATGATGATCCACCCTCACAGCTGGCACAGGCAGGTCTGGAGTGGTCTCGGTGGCACCTTGGGCTTGGCACACACTTGAGGAGGATGTCTGTTTGCAATGGGGAAACTCAAAGAGTTTTCGATTGCTTGAAAAACTAAAAGAAGCAAAGCCGCTCTTTGGCTTTGTGCAGCCAGTTCTCTGAGCAAAGCAGCTCCCAGGTGAGTGAGGAGAGACAGGATGGGGTTGGGGAATGTGGAGCAAGGTTGTCCACACTGGGTCAGACCTCAAGGCACAGCTTCTCTGACCTAGCCAGACCTCCTTAGGAGAGTCCCTGGATCAATATCAATCACAGAATGCTGCAATCACATCCTGTGTGATAGGAACAGCAATAAAAACACCCTTTAAAATAGGAATACATAGTTCTTAGAAGCTCTTTGAAATATTTCTCCATAACTGTAAAAGGAAATCATCCTGATGAACTACACGAGAGCAGAGGGAAATCAAGGCAGAGCCATGGTTTGTCAGGACTTGCTTGATCCTCATGAGCCTCACTGTGCATTTGGAGCTGAGTCTGGAACCTCAGGGCCTGAGAGGGGATTGCACAAACCTTGCCAGGAGTCAAAGTCAGAGGAAACACCCAAAGTGTCTCCAGGCATTCATGGCTCCCACTGAGGTCCATCTCTACACAGGCTCCTCATGGATTCCTTGGAGGAAAGAATTGGAGGCCGGGATGGGACAAAAAACTGCTGAGAAGTCTCATTGAGGAAAGAAAAATCCAAAGTACCTTTAAAATCTTGAGTATCTCAAAGTATTAATGAGCCCCACTGAGTGTCAGTACAAAGATCTCAAGGGACTCATTAAAGCAGATAATTGGGGCCATGATTGCACAAACCTCTCACAGAGTCTGTATCAAAACGGAAACACCAAGTACCTTAAAATAACTGAAGTACCCTGAAGTATTAATGAGCCCACTGAGTGTTGTTACTGACAAAGCCTCTCCAGGGACTAATTACAGCAGATAATTGGAGGCCAAGATTGCACAAACCTCTCAGAGACTCCAAGGCAAAAGCCAAACCCCAAGTCCTTTGAAAAAGCTGCAGTCCCTGCAGGGAGCATGAAGGAGCCGCCAGGGCCATTGCTGAGCAAGGCTCCCCAGGGACTCCTTGCAGCAGATCCTTGAGGCCACTGGGATGTGGGCTAGGGGGGGATGCTGAGGGCAGCACAAGGGGCTGACAGTGCCCAGCCTGGCTGGGGCTGGGCCAGGAGGCCCCAGGGCCTCAGGACAAGGTGTCTCCTCACAGCCCTTGCTGGCACAGACCCTGCTGTGCCCCAGGGCACCAAGACTTGGCTTCTCTTTGTCCCCACCTGTCATCACTGCCTGCAGTTCTCTGCTCTGCCTGGGGCCTGGGGACACTTGCTCAGTTGTGTCCCTCAGTGGGAGCCATTAAAAGTCCAAGAAAGTTTGGAGTTGGATTCTGCCTTGGAGTTCTGGAGAGGTTTCTTCATCTCCCTCTCAGGGACTGATGTTCAGGGCCTGAGCACAAAGCCCCAGAGGCTCATTCAAGTCCTTGTGCTGTGTCTGTGTCTGAGCTGGGCTGGGCTCCTGGCACAGAGGCAGCTCCTGGTCACCCAGAAGAGCTTCAAAAGCACATTTCTCTTGATGAGCAGCTCTTGTGCCAGCCCAGCAGGGCTGGGGCACTGCCTGCAGCCAGCCCGGGCACAGCACAGAGGCACAGAGAGCTTCAATCAGTCAGGGCTGGGAAGGGGCTGAGAAGTGCCTGGGGCACAATCACTGCCAGGCCTTGGCACGGAACCTCAGGCTGCAGGACAGTGCAGCTGCAGCTCCTGGAGCCATCTCCTGCAGCTGGAACATGCCAATGCCTGCAGAGCCTGTGAGTACATTCTCTGCTTGTCTCTTGTGCAGAGCAGCCAGGGGTGCCCAGGGCTGTCCTGCAGAGCAGGGTCCTGCAGCCCAGGGCGCTGTGCTGGGGCAGGGACTCTGCTGCCTGCCAGGGACAGCTCTCAGCCAGCCCTGGCAGCTGCTCCCAGCGCTGGGCAGAAGCTCTGGGGGGAAGGAGCCGCCCTGCGCAGGGCAGGGGCTGCTGCTGAGAGGGGCTGGGTGGGGCAGGGCTGCTCCCAGCTCCAGACCAGCCTGGGCACTGCTCCGCAGGGCACCTCCCAAAGAAGGTAAGCCTGGGATTGCTGTAAAGATCAGGAGCTTTCCTGAGAGTGTTTTCAATTTCCTGCTTGGAGAAGGATGGGAGAGTTGGCATGATGACAAAAAGATTTTTGCTTTTTTTACATTTTTATATATTCATGGCTCTGTAAGTTATTATTATATAGTTTTAAAACTAAATTCCTTACTTTATTCTATTAATCTCTTAATTACCTCTCTCTATACCTTATAATCATTAATTAACTCAAGTACGTTTCCTAACTTTCTTTTAGATTTTAGAACAATAAGCTGACAGTCTACATTCCTGAAATACTTTCTTATTATCCGTCTTATTATCAAATAGTCATATTATCAGGAAGAGAACCTACAAAAACATTTTTTTATTGACTAGATAAATAACAAAAAGTGAAGGTAAAGAAGCCCTTGGACCTATTGCAATGCATTGAGCCAGGAGTGTGTAACTGGGGCAACTGAATCTGCTACTGGATGTTCCTTTTCAATATCCTAATTAATCAACCTTAATAAATTGTTGAAATCAGGCCCCAGGTGTGCCCCATCCCCATTGGGACTCCTGGAAGCTTCCAATTTATGTCTGGTTTTAACTTTACTGTTCTAACACTGTTGCAAGGGGGTTTTACTCTACTGTTTTACTGTTTTACTCTACTATTCTACTGTTGCAAGGGGGTTTTCTTTTTCTCTTTTGATTAGAGACAACAAGGGGATGAGAGAAGCAGAACAGCAATTGTAATCAGATACAGAATATTCTGAGTTGAAAGGCACACACAGGATCACCAAAGGAATGTTGGAGCATTTACAGAGAGTCCAGAACTGTAACTTTGGGTGGTCAGTGTCTCTGCTGGGAGCCTCCCAAAGGGCCCTCAGCCACTCCTCAGCCCTGCACAGCAGCAGCATCACCTTTGCAGGGCCCAGCAGGGCTCTCCGGAGCTGCCCTTGCCCAGCTGCACACAGAGCCTGCCCCAGCCAGGGCTCTGCACACAGGCAGGTTTCTGTAGGGCCCCAGCCAGGGCACACAGGCTGGGATGGGCTCTGTGAGCGCTGGCAGGGACAAGGCTCCTCTCAGGAGGGAATGTCCAGGCCCAGGGAGATGCTCAGGGAAGGAGAGGGGGCTGGAGAGAGCAGGGCTGGGGCAGGAGGGCACTGTTGGTGTGTGGGAGGTGCCGGGCACAGCTGGGCACGGGAACACTGTCCTGAGTGCCCGGCTGTCTCTGCCCTGCCCTCTCAGGCACAGCACCACAACATCTGCTCTTGCTTCTGCACTGCCCTGACATTGGCACTGTTATCTGCTGCTCTCAGGGAGGCTCTGGCATCTGCAGCAGCTGAGTCAGGCACTGCCCTTGGCATTCCTGCCAGGCAGGGCTGTCCATGGCAATGGGGTGTCCAAGCTTCCCTGGCACCTGTGGGGCTGTGGGCAAAGCAGTCCATGGGAAAGGGGAATGAGCTGAGCCCCCTCCCTGAGATCCCATCATGGGCACAGCCAGGGATCTCCTTGCTGTGCCCTGCCAGGCTCTGAGCTGCCCTCCTGGGTGCAAATCTGTGCCAGAGCCTCTGGGAGTTCCCTGAATGTCCCACGGGCAAGGGCAGAGCTGCCACAGCTGAGGAAATGCTGCTGGGTTTGCCCAGGGAGCCGTGAGTGTCCTTTGCACAAGGGGGTGCTGAGACCTTGCCCAGAGACCTCGAGAGAGGGTGAGACATTCAGGGATCCCTCTGCTCTGGGCAGGGCCTGGTTTATCCCAGGGTGACCCAGGAGTGTGGTTGTGCTCTGATTGCAGCCAAAGGTTTTCCCACTGCAGGTAGAAGGGTGAGTGTGTCCCAGCTGTAGGGATTGTCTACAGGGAATGGCCCAGGTTTGGCTCAAAGCAGCCTCTGCTGACTTGTGACTGTCCTTTCTCCATGAACAGGTGCCCATGTGCAGCCCCAGCAAATGTCCAACAGCAGCTCCATCAGGCACTTCCTCCTGCTGGCATTGGCAGACACGCAGCAGCTGCAGCTCCTGCACTTCTGCCTCTTGCTGGGCATCTCCCTGGCTGCCCTCCTGGGCAACGGCCTCATCATCAGCGCCGTAGCCTGCGGCCACCACCTGCACACGCCCATGTTCTTCTTCCTGCTCAACCTGGCCCTCAGCGACCTGGGCTCCATCTGCACCACTGTCCCCAAAGCCATGCACAATTCCCTCTGGGACACCAGCAACATCTCCTACACTGGATGTGCTACTCAGGTTTTTTTTCTGATCTTCTTTATGGGAGCAGAGTATTTTCTCCTCACTACTATGTGCTACGACCGCTACGTGTCCATCTGCAAACCCCTGCACTACGGGACCCTCGTGGGCAGCAGAGCTTGTGCCCACATGGCAGCAGCTGCCTGGGCCAGTGCCTTTCTCAATGCTCTCATGCACACAGCCAATACATTTTCCCTGCCCCTTTGCAAGGGCAATGCCCTGGGCCAGTTCTTCTGTGAAGTGCCCCACATCCTCAAGCTCTCCTGTGCCAAATCCTATGTCAGGGAACTTGTGCTTCTTGCTGTTAGTGTGTGTTTCTCATTTGGCTGTTTTGTGTTCATTGTTTTCTCCTATGTGCAGATCTTCAGGGCTGTGCTGAGGATCCCCTCTGATCAGGGACGGCACAAAGCCTTTTCCACCTGCCTCCCTCACCTGGCCGTGCTCTCTCTGTTCTTCAGCACTGGTATATTTTCCAACCTGAAGCCCCCCTCCATCTCCTCCCCATCCCTGGATCTGGCTCTGTCAGTTCTGTACTCGGTGGTGCCTCCAGCCCTGAACCCCCTCATCTACAGCCTGAGGAACCAGGAGCTCAAGGCTGCAGTGGGGAGACTGATGACTGGATGCTTTCAGAAACATTAAACTGCTGGACAATTTCTGCAAATCACTTGTAATAAAAGTTACCTTTGATCCTTCTTGTTCATTTAATTATGGAGGTTCTTTTCCTTTGTTTTAGTATTTTCATATTGTCCACAGAGAAATGTCAATCTTGGTGCCATTTCCCATTTTGTTTCTCTCCACCTTCCCTGTAGCCAGAGAGTATATCAATGAGGGGCGGCACTCTTGGTGAATTTAAATGAGCTAAAGGATCTCCCAGCAGAGTTTTCTGCAGAGATGCCCTTTTGTTGCCTTCTGTAGAGCTGCAGCAGCAATGTCTGTGTGCAGAGCTGGGGCAGATCAGTGCTGGCCCAGCAGCTGTGCCCAGCAGCAGCAGCAGCAGCACTTGGTGTTGCCAGTGCTGCTGCCGTGGCCCTGCCCCGCTGCCCTGGTGGCCCTGGTGTTGCTGCAGGGCCTGAGTGCTCTCGGGGCCGGGCACAGCCCTGGGGGTGGCAGTGCCGGGGCTGCAGCAGGGACAGGCCATGGGCACTGCTGGGGCAGCGCTGGCACCTCAGGCCAGGCCCTGGGGGCTCCAGGCTCCGTGCCCAGGCTCTCTCAAGAACACGGCCAGGCCAATGCTCAGCACAGAAAACCCCGTGAGCAGCCCCAGGATGTGGGCATGGGGAAAGGAACCTGAGGGAGCACAAATGCCTGGGGCCAGCAAGGGCTGGGGACACCAGGGAAACCACTCAGCTTTGTCCTGGCCTATGCAGTCAGCCAGAAATTTGTTCCCATCAGCTGGGAGTTTCCTGTGCCACTGCAGACGCTGTTGCTCAGAGCCAGGGCTGCCTGGCAGCCACCCCCAAACTGCTCGGAGCATTTCCTCTGCTTCACCTTTGCTTTTTTTACTCTTCTGGTACAAATTTCTACCTATTGCCTACTCCTGTTCCCTCCCCTGCAAACAGCCCATCCCTGGTTGCCCTTTCCTCTCTGGCCCCACTCCCCATTGCAGTTCCTGACTTGGCACCATAAAAATGTCCCCCAGCCTTCTTGGCCACCTGGGCACACTGCTGGCTCATGTCCAGCCTGCTGTCCATCAGTCCCTGCAGGTCCCTCTCTGCCTGGTTGCTCTCCAGCCACTCTGTCCCCAGCCTGTAGTGCTGCAGGGGTTGTTGTGGCCAAAGTGCAGGACCTGGCACTGGGACTTGTTAAACCTCACCTTGTTGGATTTGGGCCCTGGATCCAGCCTGTCCAGGGCCCTGTGCAGAGCCCTCCTACCCTCCAGCAGATCAACACTCCCAGACAACTTGGTGTCACCAGGGTTCCATGAGACCCCAGGGTGTCCCAATGGTCTCCATGACTCCATGAGGCCTCCCAGTGTCACAATGTCCCCTTGGTTCCATGGGATCCCTTGGTGTCACCAAGTCCCTTGGATCCTTGGGCCCTTCAGTGTCACAATGGCACTTGGTCCCCCAAGGCCCTGCAGTGTCACAATGGATCCTTGCTTCCATGAGGTCTGGCAGTGCAGCAATGCTCTCCTTGGTTCCACTCTGTCACAATGGCCTCTTGCTCCCAAGGGCCACCACGGTGTCAAACATGTTTCCTTCATTCTAGGAGTCCCTGAGGAGCAGCCCTGGCCCCTTGGTTCCATGGGGCCCTGCAGTGTCACAATGGCCATCGTGACACCAGGTCCTGCAGTGTCACAATGCTCTGCATGGTTCCACAAGGCCCTGCAGGGTCACAGTGGCCTCTGTGGTGCCACCAGGACCCAGACTGTCACCATGGACTCCTGGCTTCCATTCAGCCCCACAGTGTCACAATGGCCCCTTGGCTCTGTGCTGCCATGTCGTACACAGTGTCACCATGGTCCTCTTGGTGCCACCAGGCCCCGCAGTGTCACAATGGCCCCTTGCTTCCCCAGGGCCCTGCAGTGTCACAATCATCACAGAATCAGCCAGGCTGCAAATGACCTTGGAGAGCATCAAGTCCAACCCGGCACCCAACACCACCTTGTCACCCAGACCATGGCGCTCAGTGCTACATCCAGTCTTTCCTTAAACACCACCAGATCTGGTGACTCACCCACCTCCCTGGGCAGCCCATTCCAATGCCCAATCACCCTTTGTGTGGAGAATATTTCCTAATGTCCAGCCTAAACTTTACCTGGTGCAGTAAAAGGCTGTGTCCTCTTTTCCTGTCATTGTTCCCTGGGAGAAGAGCCCGACCCCCACCTGGCTGCACCCTCCTGTCAGGGAGTTGTAGAGAGTGATGAGGTCTCCCCTGTGCCTTCTCTTCTCCAGGATAAACAACCCCAGCTCCCTCAGACACTGCTCCTCACAAGACTTTCTTCCAGTCCTCTGATCAGCCTTGTTGCCCATCTCTGGACACGCTCCAGCTCCTCCATGTCCTTCCTAAATTAGGGGCCCAGAACTGGACACAGCACTCGAGGTGCTGCCCAATTAGTTCCCAGCATAGGGGAAGAATCACTGCCCTGCTCCTGCTGGCCACACCATTCCTGATCCATAGGAGTGCCAGGGGTTGGATGAGGGAAATGCTGGGGAGGGGGTGGGGAAAATTCTGATTGATTGTCAGCCATGAAGGGTCTTGATTATCATATCTGTTCAAACTGCTTTAAAAGCTGCTGGGGATCAATATCAATTGGACATTGCTGAGATCAATCTTTAAACAGGAAAATAAAACTTAACAGAACAAAACTATACTCTTTGCATTGTTTTATACTATTGTATATTCACTTTGAGTACACTTCTGTCATCTGTCTAATTATCCACATTAAGAACTGAAAATTTGAAATATTCCCCAGGGCCTTTTCTTGTTCAGGTATTCTGAACAAATGTTTATGAACTCTTCTCACTGAATTCCTGAACTGAAGAGCTCAAGAAAGACGAAGTCTCCGGAGCACTAAAATCCATCAGCAGCCTGCAAGTGGCTGAGGATCCATCCCCATCAGAGCAGCAGTGAACAGAAATGGGCACAGCGTTATGGCTGCTGTCCCAGCTTTGGCATGGGCCCTGGGCCTGGAGCAGGAGCAGCTCTTGAGGGCCCCAAGGCCGGGGCTCTTGTGCTGCCCTGGGCAGATGGGATGGCAGCAGGGGCTGCACAGCTCTCAGCACCTCAGGCCGAGGGGAGCAGGGCAGCCAGGGAGCCTCCTTTGGCCTTGGCCAAGCACCTTCCCCCATGGCTGGAGCTGAGTCCTGTGGCAGCTGCAGCTGCTGCTGTGCCCTTGGCAGGGGCTGAGGCCGTGGGGCCAGTGGCCAGAGCAGCCTGGCCTCAGCAGAGCTGTGGGGCCAGAGCCGGCTGGGCTGGGCTGGGCTCAGAGAGGCCCTTGGTGCTGCCCAGAGCTCAGGGCAGCTGGCAGAGCTTGCAGGGAGCTGGGCTGGGCTCCGAGAGCCTGGCCCAGAAACCATCAGTGTCCATCTCAGCCTGGCTGAGCGTGCAGGGGCAGGACTCAGGCCAGGCCTTGTGGGGCAGGGCCAGCGCCTGTGCAAGGCATTGCAAACAGGCAAGTGGCCCAGAGAGGAGGCTGCTCTGTGCCCTTGGTGGCAGGGACAGAGCAGGGAGGGGGCCCAGGACATTTGTCAGTGCCAGCCTCTGTGCCCATGTGTTGGCAGCCCTGGCTGCTGAGCCCAGCTTTGGCCTGGGCTGAGTTTGGCTGTGGCCCAGCTCCATCCTCCTGCGGGGCTCAGGGCCTGTTCCCGGCCATGGCCAGCCCTGGCTGCCTCTCTGCTGGCCCAGAGGCCAGCAGAGCCCGGGGCAGGGCTGTCTGTGCAGCCCCAAAGGTGCCACGGGCTCTGCAGGAGCTGGCAGAGGCTGCCCAGCAGGGACGCCATGGGGCACAGAGCCCCAAGGCTGCTGTGGGCACCACGGCACAGGGGCCGTTCCCAGCCGCAATGCTCCTGGCCTGGGCTGGGCCTGCACAGGGGCTGGGCCACCATGGCACAGGGCCACAAAGGGGCCACGCAGCCGCTGCTGGGGCTGACAGCAAGGCCAGGCACACACAAGCAATTGCTGAGCATGGCCTGCACTGGCCAGGCCTGACTGTGCCAAAGGCACAGCTCAGCTGCCCTTGGGGGCTGCAGCAACACTCCAGAGCCCAAAGAGCCTCCATGGCTGGGCTGGAGACCAAGGCTGCAGCAGGGAAATGCAGGGCTGCTGCGGGATGGGGAGGCCATTGAATTCCAGCACACACCTCAGCTCTCTGATGATCCCAGCAGCATGCTGGGCCCTGTTTCAGACTGGAGCAGAGCAGATGTTGATGGGACAGGAGCCCTCTGGGGCTGTCAGGGACCTGCAGTTTGCAAGGTGCTTTGCTCTCCCTTAGGTGCTCTGGGAGAGATCCAATCCCAGCTGGGCACCTCAGGGCACAAGTGGCACTGCCCGTTCATGGGCACACAGCTAATGTCTTCCTGGAAAGGGGCACAGGTTTTAATACTTGTTAGTTCTATAATATAGAAGCAAATTTTTATTATCTGGATCACTTGAGTACTTTTAAGAAATGGCAAACTTTTCCCAGCAGGAACAGGAATTTCCTGGATCTACTGGATTCTTCTACTGATGGCAGGAGAAGAAATACTCATCTTCCCCTCTATCTTTGCCACTGACATTCACTCTAATATTTAATGACCCCACTTCCTTCAGGTGTTTCTTGCTCTCCTGTTTAAATGTCCATGTGTAAGAACATTTCTTTATTGAGAGCAACGGGATCTATGTCCTTTCCATCATTCCCAGATTTTCTCATCCAGATGCTCTCTGGTCATTCAAGTGCCTCTCAAATGACTGGTTTCATGCTTTGAGCTTCAGCTAGTTGCCAAACTTTCTGAAGTTCAAATATATACCACATTAGTGGTATATATTTGAACTTCACATATTACATATACAACTCCAAATTACATATAAACATCCTAATTGTGTTTATATCTATCACAGAATTACGTTTGCTTATGTCTCTGTCTAAAACTATTCTGTAAGAAATCCCTTGGGGATGGTGGACATGTCAGAAGCTGCTGGGACATCCCAGAGAGCTGAGGGAAGAGCTGTGATGGTTATTAAACTGTTCAAATGTTCAACTTGTGTTTGTTGGCAAGAAACCTTTCTGTGCCTCTGAGTGTCACCAGGCCCTGAGCCCAAAGGACACAAACCTGATGAGTTGTGGTTCCCACTGCAGGGGCTGCACTTGGACCTTGGCTCTGCACAGGAGAGCTCTTCACCCCCTTTCTCTCTTTTCCTCCCTCTGGGCATGGAGGGAGCTCCTGGCTTCAGCCTGTGACTCGTGTGTGCGAAGAGCAAATCTGGGCAGAATCGAGGCAGGGAGGGTTTGGGGGGACCTTGGGATCTGTGCTGGGCACAGAAGGTGTTTTCCATTGCTCTGACACTGGCTGCTGTGCAAAGTGGATTTAATATCCAGCAGAGAAATGACTTTGGCATTTGATGGAGCTGTGCCTTCCCTTGGCTTTGCTGGCTGACAAGAAATGAACATCCCTCTGTGTCTCGGGCAGCTCCTTCTCCAAGGAAAGCAGGTGGGAGTTGGAGCCAAGGAGCTGAAAGCTGCAGGTGCAGCCTGGGCTAGAGGGAGCTGAGATTTGCACAAGGCTGCTCTGAGTGCCAGGGCTTGGATGGGGGAAATGGTGGGGTGGGGGTAGGGAGAGTGTCTGATTGATTGTCAGCCATGAAGGGTCTTGATTTTCATATCCATTCAAACTGCATGAGGAGGTACTTGGATTCAGTGTCAATTGGAGATTGCACATAATTTATGGACAGGGAAAAAAACCTAAACAGGACCTAAAAAATATTTTCTCACTGTTTTTTTAAAAAGAATCTATCCAGTTTGAATACACTACTGAAATCTAATTAACCACAAATGATTTGAAAATTAAAATCAAATTACTCCCAGAGGCTTGGCTTCTTCAGGTGTTCTGAATGTTCATGAGCCCTGGGACACTGAATTCCTGCACTGAAGAGCTGAAGGCTGAACAAGCCTCTGGAGCAGGGAAATTCAGCAGCAGCCTCCAAGTTGCTGAGGATGTCAGCAGACCCCACTGAGGCCATCCCTGCCCAGAGACCGTGGGGGAATGGGCAGACAAGGAGAGCGTCCCTGGGGCTGGGGCAGCACAACTCAGAGGCACCAGTGACTCCAGCTGGGCAATGGAGTGTGGAATGTGGCTGGGAAAGCCCTGCCTGGGCTGGGCCAAGCAAGACACACAAGCCCTGACTCCCATCCCCCAAAGAACTCTCTCAAGGAGACATTTAAAAGGAATTACAATTGTATCCTCTTTTATGTGCTGGAGAAATACCAACAAGAGATTCTCAGGTGCCCAAAACAGTCAAACAGCCTTTACTGGGAGATTTAAAAAATTAGAGAAACTTTGGCAAAATGTTTAATATGACATTCATTCAACAAAAACCACTTTTCAAAGCATTGACTTGGCCTATTCAGCTTCACCAATCTAAGACTTTTCTATTTAAATTTAATCAAAATTTGCAAGTAGAGGGAATTAGAGGATAAAGACACAAAAAGAGAAAAAGACAAAATAGAGAAGTACAGACACAGCTACCAACTCCTGGAGTCCAGTGGTGTTCGGATGGCAATTCCAAGAGGAGATAGGGTCAAGCTGTGTGCTTGCCTTGTGGTCAGCCTTCAATACCCCTTGGTCTCCCTGGGCCCTTCCCCCAGGTGGGGCTTGGGCTCATTTGGTCCCTCAGGAGCTGGGCTGGGGGCTGCAGAGGTGGCTGTGGAGCATTGCCTGTGCTGTGCCAGGGACTGGCAGCCACTGCTGGGCTGGGATAGAGGCTCTGGGGGGATTGGGGTTCCAGGGCAGGGCAGGGCTGGGGTTCCAGGGCAGGGCAAGGCTGGACCTGCCCCTTCCTCTCTCCCACATGAAATGTTTCCAGCCAACAATCTCCTCCAGTGTCTCACAGTAACGCAATGTTGGAGGTGGAATTCAATTCTGGCCATGGGCACCGGGACAAGAAGGACAGTTCTTTCCCATTGGAAGGAATGCACAGAGCCCCAGTGTTTGAAAGGCAGGTGAGAGCCTAAGTAGGCCATGGCCAGGCAGACTTCTGAAGAACTGCAGATTTTGTCTGGGAGCAATGGTCCCAATGATTCCACAAGGCCTTGCAGTGTCACAATGGTCTCCATGGCTCCCCAGGCCACAGAATGTCACATGACTCCTGTGTTCCATGAGCCCTGCAATGTCACAATGGACCTTTGGACCCTGGGGGTTTGCAGTCTCGCAATGGTCTCCTTTGGTTCCACAGTGTCACAATGGACCATTGATGACTGGAGGCCCCTCTGTGTCACCCTGGAGCTTTGGTTCCATGCAGCCCTGCAGTCTCACAAAGGCCTCTTGGTTTCACAAGGCCCCACAGTATCACAATGGTCCTCTTGGATCTGTGGGGACCCCCAGGGTTACAATGGTCTCACTGGTTCCATGAGGCCTGACAGTGTCACAATGCTTTGCTTATTCCATAGGGCCCCACAGTGTCCCAATGATTCTATGAGCCTCCATGATTCTATGAATCCCCTCAGTGTCACAATGGACCTTGGTTCCATGAGGCTGTGAAGTGTCCAAATGGTCTCTCCATTAGGTTCTATGAGGTCTTGCAATGTCACAATGGACCTTTGGCTCCATGGGGTTTCACAGCGTCATAACGGCCCCTTAGTCTCATGACACCCCAAAGTGTCACAATGGCATTACAGTTCCATGAGGCCCCACGGTGTCACAATGGACTCTTGGTTTGATGGGGCCTCTCAGTGTCACAGTGATCCCTGCATTCCATGGAGCCTCACAGCATCAGTACAGTCCCCTTGGTTCCATGAGGCCCAGCAATGTCACAGTGCTCTCCATGATTCCTTGAGGCCTCACAGTGTCACCATGGTCCCTTGGTGTCACAAGGCCCCACAGTGTCACAATGGTCCCTTGGTGTCACAGGGCCCCACAGTGTCACAATGGTCCCTTGGTTCCATGGGCCCTGTGCTGCTGCATTCCCCCCTCCCCTTCTCAGGCCGCCCTGCCAGCTGAGAAATGCTCCTTGGGCCTTGGCCTTGGCCAACAGCCCCTGGGCTCAGCTCCTCTGCAGCTCATCACAAACACTGTCTGCTCCAGGCACTGCTGCTGCCCACCCAGCTCCTGCTTTCTGGAGGAGCAGCCCTGGGAACTGGTTTTGTTCCCTCAGTGGCACAACATCCCTGTTCTCACACTGCCAAAGAAAGCTGATGGTGCCAAGTGTGGCCAGGATGAGCCATTGCTGGCACTGAAGCCCCTCTCTTGGGGCCCTGCAAACAGCGCTCCAAAAGGAGCCCTTGGAGCTGTCCAGGGCCAGCGACTCCCTCTGAGTGGGGCCTCTCCCAGCCGGGAACTCTCCCGTTTGCTGCACTCGGGGATCCCCAACAACGACGGAGCCTGGGTTGATCTCCCCACTCCTCCAGGCTCAACCCTTCACCCGCTGGGGAGATGCCAAAGCATCCTCAGGGAGCATTTCCTGCCCTCAGGGGAATTTCTCCCAGGTGCCTTGCCCTGACTCTTTGTGTCTGTGTGCACACAGGAGTGCCTGTGCTGGGGAAATGTGGCAGAAATGCTGCTCTCTGAGGGGTTTGAGTGCCTTGCATAGCTAAGTCAGTCAGGCCTGTAAGTGAGGTTACATCTCGAGGAATAAGTTAAATGGTGTTAAGAGCTTTTCTTTACTAAGTAAAGTTTAATATGTTATAATCTAAGTTGAATATTGTTTCATTTTTATTCCACCATTAAACCATTAAGTCATAGGTTGTGAGTTAGGTTAAGTACTGTTAAGTGCGATTCATTTGCTAAATTGTGAAATTTAAGGTATCATTTAAGTTTAAAGTATAAGTTAAGTCCTGGTAAGTGTGAGACCTGTTAAGCTTTTAGGCCATATTCCTTTTATCCTTGCCCTCACTTTCCTCTAGTCACACACACGCACAGGGACAGTTCTCAGTTCAAGTCTGGTTTGATTGCCTGGATTTTGTTTGGTTTTGTTGTTGCTTTATTTCCTTGGTGTGCCTGAAGTGTCCAGTCAGGAGCAGAGTGACTCTTGCCAAGGAACTTTGTGCTGCTGTCGCTTAATATTAAATCTGGTTTTTGCTGATCCCTTGCTGGGGATTTTTTCAGCGCTCTCAAGGCCTCGTTGGTACCAGGGTGAAGGAGCCCTGGCCCAGGCTCTGGCCGTGGGGGGACACGGGGACACTCCCGGGGGTCCCTGTCCCCCTGTGCCACCCCCAGGGCCCTGGCCCCCGTCCCTGTGTCAGGCTCTGGGGTCGATCTCGTGGAACATCCTCTGGGGGAGGCTGCAGCACCGGGGGCGGGGGGACCCGGGGGGACAGGGGACCCCGCTGTGCACAAGCAGGGTTGGACTGCTCTGGGGGGAACTGTGAGGGGGGCCGGGGCAGAGTGACCTTCCCAGTGACCTCCTACAGCCCCTGTGATGCCACACAGCACCTGTGATGTCACACAGCCATCTGTGATGTCACACAGCCCCCGTTATGTCACACAGCCCCCCGTGCGATTTAAAACAACCCTGTGACGTCACACAATCTTCCTATGATGTCACACCCCCGGTGATGTCATACAACATCTGGTGATGTCACACAGACTTCCTGTAATTTCACACAGCCTCCTGTGATGTCATACTGACTCTCCTATCATGTTACACAGTCCCCTTTGATGTCACTCTGTGATGTGATACATCTGCTCTGTGGTGTCATAGAAGACACTGTGATATCACAAAGTCATCATGTGATGTCACTGTCTGTTCTGTGATGTCACAACCTGCTCTATGATTTTACAGCCAGCCAGTGATGTCACAACTCACTCTCTGATGTCAGAGTTCCTTTCTTGAAGATGGCAGGATCTGCTCTGTGGCCTCACACCCTAATCACAGCTGTGTGATGTCACAACCCCCTCAGTGATGTAACAAAGCCCTCTCTGTGATACTATGGTGCCACTCTGTAATGTCACAGCACATACTTTGACCTCACAGCCTGCTCTGTGATGTCATACAGCCATGCCATGATGTCACAGCCCACTCTGTGATGTCACACAGTTCCCTCTATGATGCCATAGCTGCTCAGTGGCTTCACACAACAACCTCTGTGATGTCATAGCCTAATCTGTGACCTCACACAGCCCACTCTGTGCTGTCACACAGCCCCTTGCTGACATCCCAGCTGCTCTGTGCCTCCATGACACAGCCACACAGGAGCTGCTGTGACACAGCCCCCTCTGGGCCATGCCACAGCCCCTGCCAGTGCTGAGCCCCTGGGAGCTCTGTCTGTGCCCTGCTGGTGTCCCTGAGGGGCCCTGGCAGTGCCCCAGCCCTGCTGGGCTGTGCACAGGAGCTGCTCCTGGCCAGAGCTGTCTCTCTGCAGCTCTGCTGCCCTTGCCAGGAGCTGCCTCTGGGCCAGGAGCCCGGCCCAGCTCAGCAGCACAGACACAGCACAGGGACTTTAATGACCCTCTGGGGCTTTTGCGCTCTTTGCATCAGACTCAGTCCCTCAGAGTGTGCTCAAAGAACTTCTCAGGGACTCAAAAAGAGGCTGAAACAATGAAGTTTCTCATACTTTAAATAGATCCTTCTGAGGGACAGGACTGAGAAAGTGTCCCCAGGTTCCAGGTAGAGGAGAACATTGGTGGCAGTGATGACAGGTGGGGACAAGCAAGGCAAAGGTATCTCTCTGGTGCTGAGCAAACCTGCGCCTCTGTCCCTGCAGGCTGTCGGCATCCCCCAGCTGCCCCACCTGGCTGGCCCCTTCCTTTGCTGGCAGCTCTGCCTCCTGCCTGCCTCTGCCTGCCACACAAAGCCTTGGGCTGCTCCAGGCTCCTGTGGGGGACGTGCTGCACCACAGCCCTGCCCTGCCAGGGAAATTCCTTTCTCCTGGTGTCCACTCTGGGCCCCCCCAGCTGCTCTTGGTGCTATTATGTCTTCTTCAGACTCATTCCCACTAGGAAGAAAAGCTCCAGCCTCTCTGAAACCACCCTTCCATCCCTCCCAGGCTATTCCTGTTCTGTCCTCAGTCTCCACACCTCTGAGCCCAGAGCCTGCAGACTCTCCCTGCTGGTTTTGTGATGAGGCCTCCAAACCCCAACTTGGGAGATTTCTGGGTCTTCTCCAAGGTCTGTGAAAATGGAAAAACAGAGATCAAAGTTATTTTCTCCCAAATCTTGCAGTGACAGAACAAGGGTCAATATCTCTAAACTTAATGAGGGTGGATTTACATTTGTTAGAAGAGGAAATATTTTACAATTATGAAAGTGAAATGAAACTGCAACTGTTTTTCCAGAGAATTGGATTCCCCATCCCAGGAATTATCCAAGATCAGGAGCTTTGTGCAACCTGACCCAGTGAAACCCCCTGCCCTCCCCAGTGGCAGAATTCCTGTCGTGTGGGTTCTCTGCTGTGCTGGGTGCCCTCACAACGCTTCTGGCCAGAATGTCTGCTGAGGGCAGCCAGGCTGCTGCAGGGGCAGTGACCTCACAGCCATCACCATGGCAGCCCTGTCCCCTGGGCCTGGCTGTGCCCTTTGCTCTGCCCCTGCCTTGTCTCTGCTGGCATGAAGAGTTTTGTCATTGATATCTTGTCCCCAAGGTGCTGGGGCCAATGGCTTCCCAGTCAGGCTCCTGGAGCACAAGTGGCTTTCCAGAGCCCATCCAGAAAGGAGCCCTGAGGCAGCAGCTCTGCAGTGGTGGCCACCAGGCCGGGCTGCCAAGGGAGGCTTCTGGCCATGGCCTGCAAGCAGCTGCTGCTGCCAAGGTGCCTTTGGTGCCTCAGGCTCTCCCTGGCACAGCTCCCAGCACGCCACTCTGCCCTTCCCTGTGCTGGGGCTGGCCTGGGGCTTTTCCTGCAGTGGGACCTGCCCTGCTGATGGCACAGGAAAGGAGTTCCTGCTGGAGCAGGAGGCTCTGCCTGCAATGGGCTCCAACAGCTCCAGCAAGGCCCTGTTGACTTCAAAAGTGCTGCCTAGAGCACAGTATTCTAATAATTGTTATAGTTCCTGCACTGTGGAGTAAATCACTCTGGTTAAGATCTTTCTGTCTAATCATGATCAGAATCAATCAGAGCCCTATTTATATAAATATAGCTGGTATTTTATCGTTACTTCAGTGGGACAAATTTTGTTAAAGTTGGATTCCACCTGTCCTATCTTTTACATATAAACCTTTGACAAATTCTGGGGCTGGGATTGAATCCAATCGCTGCCAGTCTCCTCTCTTAGAAGGAATTTGAGAAGTCCAGGGCCCTGCAGAGGTTTGAGGATCCATGGTGGCTGCTGGGTGTCATTTCTCCAGCTCACGCCTCAGCAGGAGTTTCTCCAAGAAAGAAACAAAGCTTTTGCCTGAAGCTCCCACTGTGGCCATGACAGGAACCGCTGTGAGTGTCTGGGCCATCCTGGCTCTTTGGCAGCCTGGGGACTCCTGGGATGTCACCGTGGAGCCCCCGTGAGTGCCTGTGACAGATCGGTGCCTTTGCAGCCCAAGGTGCCCTGGGATGTCACCATGGAATGGCTGTGACTGCCTCTGACCACAGGGCTCTTTACCATCCCAGAAAGCCCTGGGAGGTCTCCATGGAGCCCCTGTCCCTGCCTGTGACATTCCAGCACTGGAACAGCCTGGAGACTCTTGGAAAGTCCCGATGGAACCTCTCTGAGGGCCTGTGACAAATCTGATCCTTAGCAGGTAACCATCACTAGCCCCCTGTTGCTATGGTCAGTTTCCATGGCAACCATCACCAGCCCCATGTTGCTATGCTCAGTCCCTTGACAGCTCCATGGAGACCCCATGCCAGGGGTGGTTGCCATGGACACCAGCTCAGGACTGCAGCCAGAGCCCGTTGCCATGGCAACCATTGGCAGCCCATCCCCAGGCTGATGGGATCCCAGAAGCACAGAATTGGCTGAGCTGGGAGGGACCCATCAGGATCCTCCAGTCCAACTGCTGGCCCTGCACAGGACACCCCAAAAACGCCAGCCTCGGGCTGGCAGCGCTGGCCAAACGCTGCTGCAGCTCAGAGAGCCCTGGAGCTGGGACCCTGCCCTGGGGAGCCTGGCCAGGGCCCCAGCAGCCTCTGGGCAAAAACCTTTTCCTGACATCCAACCTGAGCCTGCCCCGACTCAGCTGCAGCCGTTCCCTCCTCTCCTGTCCCTGGGCACCAGAGGGAAGAGGTTCCCACAGCCCCAGCCAGGGACCCGCTCCCAAGGCTGCTGCCATGGCCACCAGGGTTGGCACCAGCTGGGATGCTCGGTCTCCATGGGCTGGGGTTTAGGAATGGGATTCCCCAATTTCCTGCTCCCGCTAAAACCGCGCTGCCCTCGCTGCCCACCCGCCTCCCATGGAAAGCACAAAAGGCAAAGATCCCGGGCTGGGATAAGAACAATTTATTGGGAACAGCAACGAGATAAGGAACAAACAGGAATAAAAACAATATTGTCAACAGAAAGGATAAGAAAAACTATTTACAGGGAAAACTACAACATCAACAACTGTCTGCCTGGCCATGTATTTCATCCTGTCTGGAAAGGACACCCTTCTCCTCAGGAAGAGAGAGAGAGAGAGTCCCTTTCCTGCCCCTGGCAATGTTCTGAGGTGGGAGTGAATGTAATGACAGGGCCATGGCCAGACCCTCACGTTCTTCCATCCCACATCATGTCATTGACAGGGGCAGGAAAAGGTGCAGGTGTCTTCCTAGCATGGATCACAGGGAACATGGATCACCAGGGCTCTTCCCAATGTGTGTTCTCCCATAGGGGATGAAGCTGGAGTGGTGCATGAAGCTGTTCCTGCAATCGAGGCATTTGCAGGGTTTCCCTTACTGGTGCCTCTTTTGGTGTATTTTCATATGAGAACTTCTGGTGAACCTCTTCCCACACTGGGGACACTTGTAGGGCCTCTCCCCAGTGTGGATGTGCCAGTGGGTGACGAGATTGCAGTTGTGCTTGAAGCCCTTCCCACAGTCAGGGCAAAGGAAGGGCCTCTCCTGGGTGTGAATCCACTGGTGTTGGAGGAGATGGGAGCTTCTATGAAACCTCTTCTGACACTGGGGACACTCGTAGGGCCTCTCCCCAGTGTGGATGCTCTGGTGGATGATGAGGTGGGAATTCTGCTTGAAGCCCTTCCCACAGTCAGGGCAGCAGAAGGGCCTCTCCTCTGAGTGAATTCGCTGGTGCTGGAGGAGAGTGGAGCTGGTCCAAAACCTCTTCTGACACTCAGGACACTCGTAGGGCCTCTCCCCAGTGTGGATGCGTTGGTGGGTGATGAGGGCAGAGCTGCAGCTGAAGCCCTTCCCACACTCCCCACACTCGTAGGCCCATTCCCCAGTGTGGATCATCTGGTGGCAGATCAGGTGGTTCCTCTTGCTGAAGCTCTTCCCACACTCCAAGCACTTGTGGGGCTTCTCCCCATTGTGAAGCTGCCCATGGGCCACCAGCTCTGAGCTCTGGCTGAAGCTCTGACCACATTCCTGGCTCAGGGTGGGTCTTTCCTCCACAGAGCACCCTGGGCTGGGTTCTGAGCCCCTCCTCCAGTGGGATCTCTGGGGCTTGTCCTCCCTGTTTGAATTCAGCAGTGTGGAGCCACTCAAAATGGCCTCTTCCACGAGGTTCTGCTGTGGGGATTTGTCCTCCCTGGTCTCCATCCTCAGCTCCTTCTCTGGGGGAGGAAGGACAAGGAGAGGATGGGATTTGCCTCCATGCCACAGGGAAGGGGAAGGAGATCCCCCCAGTGCATCCCTGGCAGGACGGGGTTGGCAGCAGGGTTGTCCTGCAGCCGGGGGCTGTGCTGGGCTGGGAGATGGAGCAGGAGAGAGGGGGAAAGGAGCACTGACTTCCCCCTCACCTGCCTGGGTGTCCCAGGGCTCCTTCCTGTTTCTCGCAGCCTCCTCATCCATCCAATCGAGATTTGGGAATGGGAAATCCCGTTTCGGGGACCAAACAAAGGTTTCGCACATTGTCTTTTGAAGTGGTTTGAAGGCAAACCTGGGGAGAGTCTAAATCAGAATTACAATTTAATAAGAAAATTTAGATCAAGGCAATGATACAGAAACACTGCCTTAAACTGACAGAGTCAGGATATAACCTGACACCCTGTTGCTGATCAGGATGGTGGCTGCAGTCCCATTAAATGGTGGCTGCAGTCCTGTTGGAGAGATGAACGTGATTCTGTCCAAGCAGTGATCCTGTAGAAGGGTCTGGTCTTCCTCTGCAGGTCCAGTGGTGGTTCTGGAGCTCTTGTCCTCTGGGAATCCAGCAGGCAAGCTGCTCCTGGTGTTGCAAGGCTCAGCTTATATCCAGGTAGGAATGCTTGGATCCTCCCCCTGGGCGGAGCATCCCACAATGGGATGATGGAATTTTATCAGTCCTGCAGTGACACACAATGGCCCATTCACAGAAGATATCTCCCCTGGAGGGCGTTATCAGGGCTGAGTCATGGAAGAGATAAAGAACCCTGCCCCGCCTGTTTATAGCAGTCGATGAAGATTGGGATTGAAAACATGCATTGGGTTCCATCTTACACTGCAACCTGAAACAGTGGGGGAATCCCTGCTCAGGGGGTTAACACCACCCCCCTTACCCAAACTGGCTCAGGTGTAAAACCCCCACCCCGGGAAGGCCACACACACAGGGGACAATGTCACACTTGCCCTGCCCCAGGGCAGGTCTCTGTCCCTGTCACTCCCTTGCTCTCTCCCCTTTTCTCTTTCTTTCCATCTCTCTCTCTACCTCACATTTACTGTTTAATAAAATCCACCTTGGATTTGGTCTTGCTAGCACCTCAATTGAGGTGGAGGCATCTCTCTGAAAATTTTCTTATCCAGATTGCGAGACTATTTTGGCACAGTGAGTTTAGGCACTCTTCTCTGACCCCAAGTGCCTTTCACAACAGCATGGTTCCCTCCACTTAGGAGGTTGTGGCTCTTTCTGGAAGAACTCTCAGAAACTTGTACACAGTCCCTCCTTCCTCCTGGGGAACTTATGGAAGAACTGATGAGGAAAATGGCTGCTGTGGGTCTGGAGCGTAAAGAAAATATTTTGTTGTCCTTCCTTGAAAAGTTTGTTAAAATCACTGGAGGAAAGGGAGAAAATGTTACCAGCAAGACTGACAAGGTTCATTCACCCCATGGTGAGGAACACAAGGCTGCTAAAAGTCCTGCAAGAAGCCCAGCTCAAGTAGCTAAATGCCCAAATAACTCCAGCCAGGGGTCTCTGGGAGGATTTTTTTGGAGAGTGTTCGGAGCCGGCAGGTCCCGGACTCGAGCCCCAGATATCTCCGGGCTCCCTAAGAGGAGCTTTTTCGGGGGCAGAGGAGCCGCGATCGCCCCTCGGGAGGGTCCCGGGGGGTCCACGTGGGGATGGCCCGGTACCGACGGGGCGGGACATTGGTTTTGGGGATCCCCGTGAGAGCCGGGGCTGTGGAACGGGGGACCCCCGGGGCAGGGAGAGGGGAAGGGGCGATACCGGAGCTGGGGCACCCCCGGCAGCCCGGAGATGAGGCAGGGACGGGACCCCCTGACCCTGACAGGGGCATGTCCTGGGGTGACTTCATGATGCTCGTGCCCCATCGGTCCCTTTAGCCCAGAAATGAGTTCTGCACCTTTAAGGCTGGTTCTGAGAGCCAAGGGGAGGAGGAAGAAGCTGCAGTTTGTTTTCATACACTGCACTCACTCCTCCACATTCCAGCTCCTGGATGGACAGAGGGCGGGACAGAGCTCTCCTTTGCTTTTAGTTAGTTTTTAGCTCTCTGAGGCAGAGAAGTTCCTGGACTGTGGTTTTTCTTTTTCTTTGTTGCTGTTTAAACCTGCTCTGAACTGAACACCCAGAACACCACTGGCAGCTCCCACCTGTGGCCCACCTGGCCAAGCCTGGGCTGCAGCATTTCCAGCACTGCAGAGACTGATAAGAGACTGATAAGAGACTGATAAGAGACTGAGTGAGCTGAGCTACAGCCCAAGGAGGGACATTTCGAGATCATCATCTCCTTTGGAGCAGCGAGAAGTCTTATTGTTTAATATTGTTCATTTGTTGTGCTGGTGAATGCTTTGCCTGGTAAATAAACAGATTTTTTCCCCTTTTCTCTGAGGAAATCTATTCTTGATCCGGCTGGGGTAGGGGCCGCTTGTATTTGCTTTCTAGAGGAAACTCTTTTGGAGATTTTCTCCCAAATTTGCCATAAACCAGGACAGGGCGGTGGGAAGAGGGGGGGAGCCCCAAGTGGCTGGTCTGGGGTGAGGCTGGAGAAGGGGACCCCAAACCTCCCCAGAATCCCTAAGCAGGACCCTGGAGAGGGGGGATCCCAACGACCCTTGAGGATCCCCAGCAGCCCTGAGACGGGGAACCACCAGAACCCCGGAGGGATGAGACTGGACATGGGACATTCCTGGTGGCTTTGTTTTATTCAGTCTTGATTTCTGGAGGTTTTTATGGACACCAGATGACTTCTAGAGATGGACTTGGGTGGGAGGAATCCCCAGCCCAAGGCATTCACACCTTGTTTTTCCCAAAACCAGGATTTTCCCCAAACCATCCTGCAGTGACATCCCCCATGTCCTGCTCTGGGTGAGCTCAGTCCCAAACCTGACCCTGATCCTGGTCTCAATCTCACTCCATGTTTAGACACACTCACAGTTCTGTATTTAATCTCATCCCAGCCCCACACTCATCTAGCCCCAGACCCAATCCCAACCCCAGCCCTAAAGCAAATCCAATGTCTAGCCCTAACCCCAATCCCAGCTCTAATCCAAATCTCAGCCCCAACTCCAAGCCCAGCCCCAATTCCAGCCCCTTCCTAAATCCTCAGCCCCAAACCAAATCCCAGGTTCAGCTTTTCTGGGGCTTTGGGGGTGTCTCTGTCCCTGTGACCCCGATGATGTTTGGGTGGGGTCACAGCAGGGCTGAGAGGGACAGAGACCCCCCCGGCCTCCCCAGGGGTGAGAAGGTGGCAGAGCCCCCCCAGCCCCGAGCAGCCTCAGCGGTGAGAGGGACACAGAGCCCCTGGTGCCCAGCCCTGCACAGGCATTGCCTGAGGCCAGAGGGATGGAGACCCCCCGAGCATCCCCCAGGGCCAGGGGACAGAGAGCCCCGAGCATCCCCTGGGCTGAGAGGGACAGAGACTGCCCCGAGCACCCCCTGGCACAGGGGAGAGAGGGAGGGAGACCCCCCAGGCATTCCCTGGGTGAGAATGATGGAGACCCCTGGGGAATGGCCTGGGGTGACAGGGACAGGGACACCCCTGGGGAATGGCCTGGGGTGACAGGGACGGGGACACCCCTGGGGAATGGCCTGGGGTGACAGGGACGGGGACACCCCTGGGGAAAGGCCTAGGGTGACAGGGACAGGGACACCCCTGGGGAATGGCCTGGGGTGACAGGGACAGGGACAGCCCCTCCCAAGCCCCTCTCAAGCATCCCCCAGTGTGAGAGGCTCTGTGACCCCTTGAGCATTGCATGGGCACTGGACAAAGTGAAGTTGTTTCTTGACAAAAATCAAACTTAAGCCTACAGAAAATGCCTTGAATTTGCTCTTCCCACAAGTAACTTGTGGTGGAAACGCGAACAAATCGCAAAATTTAATAAACTGACAGTAGAAGCGATTCTGTGGCAATTCCAAAATCCATTGGTCCTGCAGAGCTCCAGCTCAGCTGCTGGCACATTCCAATTTTTAATTTGGGTAGTGTTTGGGGTGAGGGTAGTAAGCTGGCCAAGCTGCAGGGGCCCCCTTTGATCTTCGAGGGGATCCCTGCCCACACCCTGTCACCACAGATGAGAAACGCTCCCTTGGGAAGCACTCTGGGAAACGGAGAGGACTTAGATAATGTTTTGGCAGTATAATTGCACCAGTCAACATCATTGTATCTCTTATCATTTGGTGATATATCTTTTCTCACTATCATCTGTGGTTCAGGTTTCTCATGCCAATTTTGTTGGGGTGGCTCATAGAAAAAGTTGACACAAGAAGTCGCTTTGAGGAGCCCGGTAGGTCTAGTTCTTGGAGCTCCTGTGGTGCATGGGGTAAGATCTTCATCCACTCGTCCCAGGTGTCTACCAGGGTGGGCTTCTTACCTGCACAGGGATATTCATTTGGCGACAGGGGAATTCCCACCAGACATGTAGACAGCAGGTCTTTTGCACCTCCCATGGCCATGCAAAAGTTATCCTGCTTGAGAGATTTCCCCAGTGTGACCCATAGGTTTTCTGTTGGTTGTGGCACGACCCATCCAACCGCTCTTTGGATGCACAGGAGCACAGTGACGGTGGCAGCAGCTGTTAAGGTATTTCAGGGTGTCCTGGGAGTGGCCATCTGGTCCTCCAGTGAGTCAGGTATCGACTGTTCGAGCACTGATAGAAACATGAATGGTCAAGTTAGTTGTCACTGTAATTTTCTTCATTTTATCCCTATTGTAGGGAGAGCGAGGGATTGGCAATTGGGGCAGGTGGAGACAATTGCCTTGGCTTGGTCTTTGGAAATCTTAAATTGACCTACTAAAGCTGGAGCATTCTGAGGGAAGAATGCATGGCTTAGACGAGCCTGTTGAAAGACATGTGGTGCAGTGGGGGAAATGTGGGTGGCACTTGCTGCCATTGCTAACAAGTCTGCTCTCCGGTGGCCCTCAGTGATGTATCTTGGCAGCTCTGTGTGCGACCAGACGTGCAGGATGTGATAAGGTTGCTCTCTATGGGATATGAACCAAATTAATTCAGAGAGCAAGCTGTAGAATTTTTTTTTTTGGACTTCCTTGAGCAGGGCACGCTCTGCCCGCTCTGCTATCCCAGTGACATATGCAGAATCTGTGACTGAATTGAATGTTTGAAACGCCCTCACAGCTGCAGCAAGTTCTGCAGTCTGGGGGGAACCTTCAACAACCTGGATATCAGACTCCCACTTCTGATAGTCCGGGTCCCTCCAGGTGAACACTGACTGGTGAGATTTGCCTGAACCGTCAGTGAACTCCGTGATAGAGTTTTTGAGTGGAGTTTTACTTTTATCTGATTTTGGGGCCAAATGCAGTGAATCTTTAAAAAGTCTGTGTTCAGGATAATGACTTGAAATTTTTGTGGGATAGCTGTTGAATGAAATTTGCAGATGTTCATTTGTTTGTAATAGAGAATCCAATTGTTCCAAAGTATAAGGGAGGTAAATGCACACCGGATCACAAGCTGCGAGGGTCCGGAGGCGATGTCGGCCTTTAATAATAAGTTTGGCTACAAGTTCTGGTGGGGTGGTAACTGTTTGATGTGGTTGGTGCGGCAGAAAAAGCCACTCGATGATGATGATGAGTGGGGTTTTTGAAGTATCATCCCACTGAAAGAGCAGCCCATGGAAGTTTGGGCACTTACCAAAAATACCGAGGCTGAGGGGAAGGGACCGGTCTGTCCGATGTGCCTGGCGGTGTTTGATGGCGCTGGCGACTCTCTCCAAAGCCTCCCAGGCTTCTGGCGTTAATGAGCGTGGGGAAGCCAGGTCGCCGTCTCCTCGTAGAAGGTCAAAGAGCGGTGCCAGATCTTCTGTGGTGAGGCCCAGGAGAGGTCGGATCCACGTGATGACGCCGCACTGTTGCGTGTCTCTTAATGTCTGGGGGTGCTCGTTGATGGACAGAGTTTGAGGCACGATGGTCCTTCCTGTGATTAAAAACCCGAGGTACTTCCATGGGCTCGATAGCTGGATTTTTCCCTGAGCTATCTGAAACCCCGCGCTTTCGACAGCTGCGACAGTCGTGGAAAGTGCTGCGTCTGAGTAAGACTTGGTGGAAGCACAGATTAGTACATCGTCCATGTAATGTAGGTGTGAGACTCTGTCCAAAGTTTCTCTCATCTGCCTCACGATCGTCATCGGGGACCACTGAAGAAAAGCCCCTTGTGTGAAGTTTCTGGCCCTGTTGGAGAAAGTTACATGCCAAGGGCCCCGAGACCTGAGCACAGCTCCTGGCATTGCTAAGCTATTGTTCACAGGTGTGTTTGCTGTATGCTACACTGAACCCAATGAAAGGAAGAAGGGGGCCCCTTGCCTTTTTGCAACAATAGCCTTGGAAGTTGTCCCACCTCTCGGCCTGGCTGGACTTCTCCTGAGTTTTGGGTGGTCCCCCACAGAAGACCCCTCACTTGTCTTACAACTGCCGTGACAGACAGACTGAAATGTACAAGGCCTCTCCATCAAAGACCGAGACATGAAATCCCTATGTGAAAAGGCCCCCCCCCACTCTTTCCAAGGACTGGGACTGAGACCCCTAACCTGGGGGAGGTGTGTGGGGGAGGCAAGCTAACCACAGCAAGATGGATGTTGCAGGTGCGAGCTGTGGACCAAGAAGACGATGGCTCTCACCCACTGCAGAGAACATGGACTGTGTGTACCCTTCTCTAAATACCATTTTTTCTCCCAAAAATACAATGGACTACCTTTGATTCAGTTTCAAGTTTTACCCCTTCCCCCATCAAAAAAAAGAGTATAATAAGAGTTCGGATGAATTGCAACCCTGAGATCTCCCCAGACGTGACCTGGTGAACTCCATTGGCTGGACATCAAAGGACTTCGCCGTTCTACGTTTGGTAGCTCTATACCTTCCTTTCTCTTCCTCCCTCTTTTTCCCTTTTCCCCAATTCCTTCCCAATGCATTTTCTTGTGGTTATTCAATAAAGGTGCATTTGTTTTGATTATCGCTGCAACCCCCTGTACCGTGTCAGTGTTTTTTGCACTCTTAGATCAACCCACGAACCATCACGAAACCCATTCGTAAGGATGGATCGTGACACTTGCATACATACTATAGAAACCTTCTATCAAACCTTAAAAATTCTCTACAAATTCATTTCCAACATTACTGGGTCTGGCACCGCCCAGATCTGGTGTTTGCTGCCACCTCCGGTGCCCAGATCTGGAAATTCCCTTGTTCCGGCAGAGCCAAGTCCTGCAATTTTCTGGTAAAGAAAGCCAAAATCTGGCAATTTCCCACTGCTGACGCTGGCAATGCCAAGATCCGGTGTTTGCTGCCACCGCCCGTACCCCAATCTAGACATACTTGGTTCGAAGACAGCCCAAGTGCAGCAGTTTTTTGGAAAAAGAAGACAAAACGCAGCAATTTCCTGGTGCCAAGACTGTCACCACCCAGACCTGGTGTTTGATGGCACCGCCCATGCCCAGATCTGAACATTTCCCTGTGCCACCACAGCCCAAGTCCAGCAATTTGCTGGCAAAGAAAGCCATACCCAGGCAAATACCTGGTGCCTACACTACTCTAGATCTCGTGTGTGCTGACACCGCCAGTGCCCAGATCCGGAATTTTTCAGATGCCTGCACAGCACAATTCCAGCAGTTTGCTGGCACAGAAAGGTCACATTTGGCAATTTTCCAGTGCCAGCACATTCCCCACCAAGATCTGGTGTGCGCTGGAACTGCCAGTGCCCTCATCTGGCAATTTCCCAGTGCTGGCACAACCCAAATGCAGCAATTTTCTGGCAAAGAAAGCCCAAACCGGGCAGCTTCCTGGTGCTGCCACCAGCACCACTGTCTCTGTCTCTCTGGGAGCCTCTCAGGAACCCTGGGCCAGTCCCGAGTTGGCAGACACCGGGGGCAGCCCCGACACGGCCGACAGTGGGGAGACACTCTCTGTGCCCCGAGGGTACTGAGGGCACCTGGGCTGGGCGCCTGTGCAGCACAAGAGACACCAGAGACATCGGTAGAAGATAAAGGGCCGACTCTTAGCAGGGGTTAATCCAAGGTTTTATTCCAGGTGTCCCAAAGGAGCCCCTACACCTCAGGGGCCTCCTGCCCAGAGCCCGGGAGATGTGCCAAGGTTACATTTAAAGGGAGGTGGAAACCCAAAGTAGATAACATTTGACTAACCAAGAAGTGACCCTAAGGGATGGGTACTGGGGGATAGACATTTAGGACAGCATATGGGGCAGGGCTTGGGGGGCTGACCCCTGGCCTCTGGCTGATCACTCGACATCCTGGACCGAGGCTTCTGGATGGAGGGGATGGGATGCTGAGTGATTGACAGAGAGCCAGGGTGGGGATTTGGGGATGATCTCAGCAAGGGCAAAGGATTACACAGGGAAAGGGAGGGGGGTACCATCTGGGATGAACCATTTGGGAAAAATACGGGGATACAAAACCAAAACTATTACAAAGTATTACAAAGTATAAAAACACACTACAACACACCACCCAGATCTGGTGCCTGCTGCGCAAGTGCCCAGATCCAGAAATTTCCCAGTGCTGGCACAGCCCAAGTCCAGCAATTTGCTGGCACAGAAAGCCAAAATCCGGCAATTTCCTGATGCCAATACAGGTGCCCAGACCTGGTGTTTGCTGCCACTGCCAGTGCTCAGATCTGGATATTTCCCCATTCTGGCAGAGCCAAGTCCAGCAATTTTCTGGCAAAGAAAGCCAAAATCTGGCAATTCCCTGCTACCGTCATTGGCAATGCCAAGATCCGGTGTTTGCTGGCACCACCAGTGCCCAGATGCGGGAATTTCCCGGTGCCGGCACAGCCCGAGTCGAGTAATTTTCTGGTAAAGAAAGCAAAAACCTTGCAAATACCTGGTGCTGGCCCCACCCAGATCTGGTGTTTGCTGGCACTGCCAGTGCTCAGATCCAGCAGTTTCCCAGTGGCAGCACAGCCCAAGTCCAGCAGTTTGCTGGCACAGAAAGACAAAACCCGGCAATTTTCTGGTGTCAGCACCAGCACCACCCAGATCTGCGGTGAGCTGGCACCGCCAGTGCCCAGATCTGGCAATTTCCCTGTGCCAGCACAACCCAAATGCAGCAATTGTCTGGCAAAGAAAGCCAAAAGCCGGCACCACCCAGATCTGGTGTGTTGGGGTTGGTTTAAAAGAAGAAGGAGACCTTGGCTTAAGGCCGTGGGATAACCCTCTTTAGTTGGGGTCAGCAGGAGCTCCCACCCATAATCCTCTTGTTCAATTATGCAGACTGCTACTAGAAAGTTCGGAGTTATCTGTGCTACCGTTGGTTAATTTTACTGCAAAAATTGTAATATTCATAATCCTTCCTTCCTCTTGGATCCTTCCCTCAGATCCCACCTTAACCCCTCCCCATATATAAATGGATAAATATCCCTGCAGGACCCTGGACCCAGGCTTTTTTCTGCTTTGCTCTCTGTACTGTGCACGCCGTCCTGTTTGTTGTGTTTGCCTTCATTAAAGTTCTGTTTCCAGACAAGCAGATGAAAGCAGTCTCTCTCTGTAAAGTGGCCAGAGCTGGTTCTCAGGGAAACCACTGGCCAATGGTCTGGACGAGGACCAGAAGGTTTCACTGGTGTTTGCTGGCACCACCAGTGCCCAGATCTGGAAATTTCCCTATTCTGACACAGCCCAAGTGCAGCAGCAATTTACTGACACAGAAATCCAAAACCCGGCAACTTTCTGCTACTGGCTCTGGCACCGCCCACATCTTGTGTTTGCTGTGCCAGTACCCAGATTTGGAAATTTCACGATGCCAGCAGAGCCCAAATCCGGCAGATTTCTGTCGCTGCCAACGACACCACCCAGATCTGGTGTTTGCTGGCAGCGCCAACGCCCAGATCTGAAAACTTCCTGGTGCCAGCACAGCCCAAGTCCAGTGATTTGCTGGCACAGAAAGCCAAAAGTTGCAAATTTGCAGGTTCTGGCTCCAGCACCATCCAGATCTGGTGTTTGCTGGGACTGACAGTGCCCAGATTTGGAAATTTCCCAGTGCCTTCACAGCCCAGGTCCAGCAATTTGGTTTTAGCTAGCTTAGGCAGAGAAGTTCCTGGGACTGTGACTTTCCTTTTTCTTGGAACTGTTTAAACCTGCTCTGGACTGAAAACCCAGAAAAACACCGGCACCTCACACCTGTGGCCCACCGAGGTCTGGGACGCTGCATTCCAGCACCAGAGGGACTTAGAAGAGACCGAGTGAGCCAACTACAACCTACAAAAAGCACCTTCTGAATTTGCCATCTCTTCAGCACTGTCAGAGGTTTTATTTAATATTCATTTTTCATGTTTGGGAATACTTTACTTGATAAATAAACTGGGTTTCTTTTCGCTTTTCTTGAGGGAAGTCTTTTCCTGAACTAGTAGGGGGAGAGGCCACTTGAACTTGCTCTCTAGACGGACCCCTTTTGGAGGTTTCCTCCCAAAATTTGCCCTAAACCAGCACAAACAGTCACAATGGAAACTTCACCAGTAGCACAACACCCCAGCCCACCAGGAAAAGAAAGGACATGTAAAGTTCTCCAAACATTTGTCCTGCTTTGCTGCAAAAGTCCTGCTGCAGACACTGTGCAGTGTGGAAAGCCAAGAGAAGCTGCAGCTGGTGGCAAATCTTGGGACAGAAGCTTGACCTTGTTCTCCAGGAGAGATTCTTGGCAAGAGCAGACAGGAGAAGATTCCTGGAAAACTGAAACAGCTTTCCAGAAGGGAAATGAAAATGAAAGAAACAATCCAAGATCTTTTCCTCTATTTATTTCTATGCTCCCCTTTTCCATGTTGCACTACTTCTCCATCCCAGGAATTCCAGATGCACTGCACCTCTAAGATCGGTGGCTTAGTGATTTTTAGACCCTCTAAAATACCATGAGCCACACACAGTTTTCCTTCCCCTGTCTTTACTGGAAGGCAACACTGGAGATGTAAGTGCAGTGCTGGGCTCAGGTAGGAATCCTACCCCAAGGGAAGGTGCCCCGACAGTGTTTGACCCTCAGCCAGGCCAATGCAGAGCAGCAAGCGAGGGGATTGCTGTGCCAGTGTGCAGGAGTCAGGGCTCTGCACCTGGGCTCAAGGCTGCAAAGTTCCCGTGTTTGGACAGACTCAGGGGCTGTGCCCGGGGCGCGCGGGGCTCGAACGTGGGGCTCGTGGGGCGAGCGGGGAACGGACACGGGGACGAACGGCCCCGGTGCTTCAGTTGCAGCGGCGGCAGCGGCGGCAGCAGCAGCGGCGGCAGCGGCGGCAGCAGCGGCAGAAGCAGCAAGAGCAGATTCGCATCACAATCTTTCTCTTTCTCTCTTTCTTGGTCTTTCTCTCTTTCTTTCTCTGTGTCTCCCTTTCCCGTTGTCGGGCACCCTCCTCCCGGGGTCCTTTGCCCGGCGTCCCTCTCCTCTCCCCGCCGTCCCTCTCCTCTCCCCGCCTCCCTCTCCTCTCCCCGCCTCCCTCTCCCCTGCCGGGCCGGGCCATGCCCCCGGCCCGCCCCCGGCCCCGGGCGGGGCTGCCCCGTGCCCGGCCCCGCCCGTCCCACCGCGGTCTCGCCTCCGCCCGGCTCTGGCCCTACTGGCGGTGGCGCTGCTGGGCGGGCATCAGTGCCTGGAGCTGGGGCGGCATCGCCGCCCTTTGCCTCGGCCTGGCCCAAGCCCGGCCCCGGCCCCGAGGCAGGCTCCAGCCCCGAGCCCGGCCCCGGCCCCGGCCCCGGCCCCGGCTCCTCCCGGGGCCCGCGGAGGACACAGGCGGCTCGGCCGCTGCCGCCACCTCCGCTGCGGCTTCCCCGGCCCGAGCTCCAGCTCTCGGCAGCGCGGCCGCCGGCCCCGAGCCTCCCGTGCCGCGTTCCGAGGAGCGAACGCCTGGGCATGGCCGGCCCGGGGCGGCTGAGGGGCGCTCGGGGGCCGTTGCTGGCCCCGGGCCGAGCGCTGACAGCCGCGTCCCGCCCGCAGGGACGGCGCACGAGGCCCTGCAGGAGCGGCACCGCCTGGGTTCGCTGCTGGGGCGCGCTCCAGTCACAGCCATGGAGCACAGAGCCCCGACAGTGCCGAAACTGGCCTGGCTGGAGGAAGAGGAGGAAGAAGTCCCTGGAGCTGCCCCAGCACAGGAGACTGAAGAGGTGGTGCCATTCCATCCACCGCAGGAGGGTGAGTGGCAGAGCTGGGCTGCAGGGCTGGAGCCTGCAGCCAACTTGGCCCCATCCCATCCCGTCCCATCCCATTCCATCCCATCCCCTGGGGAAATGCCCACGGACAGGACGGAAGAGGGGCCAGGCAGACACCCCGCAGGGGCCGTGCTCCATCCCCCTGGAGCATCCCGGGGCTCTCCCTGCCTGGGCAGCGCAGGGCTGGGCTGGGTTCTCCGGCCTCTCCCGCAGCCCCTCAGCTCTGGCTGCGCTCGCTCTTTGCCAGATGCAGCCCTGGAGCACACAGAAGAGCAGGAACGCAGCCGTGGCCTCTTCCGCAGAACAGCGCAGGTACCTGCAGCCACCCCCACCTGGGCTGGGCCTGCTGTCCCTGCTCAGCCCAGCACCCTGCTCGGAGCACTCCATGCAACATCCCCGGCTTCTTGCCCTTCTCCTACAGCTCATTTGCGACTTCATCGGGAGCATTCGGCAGGGAGAGACCAGTGCCATGGGCACTGGGCTCACAGCACATTCGGAACTCCTCAATCATGAGACCAGTGCCGCCCTGCTGGATTTGCTCCTGGAGAAGGGTGTTGCCAGGCCAGAACAAGTAAGCAGCCTGGGGCCAGGCTTCAGTTCCCCCATGAGTCCCGTGGCTTCCCCAGCTACGCCTGCTGGTCCCTGGGAGCCTTTGAGGCCATGGCAGTGCGCTGGCAGGGGAAGCACTTCTCTGGGGACCCTGGGGACATTGCTCCTTCTGGCAGCTTTCCAAGTCTCCCCGTGCCTTCTGCAGGTGCCCACCATGGTCAGGTACATTCACCGATGGCTCATGGCCAATGATTCTGCCGAGCACAGGCTGGACAAGGCCCTGCTGAATCTCACCAGAGCAGACCCAGATGACGCAGTCCTGACGCTACTGCGTGTGGCCCCGTCCTGTGACAGGTATGGGGCCCACCTGCCCAGAGGGCTCAGGCCTCCCCAGCCCATCAGCCTGTACAGCCTGGCCCAGGTGTCTGAGCAACAGAGAGTTCCAGGGCCCTCTGGCTGCTCCCTTTCCCAGCCCTAGCACGTCAGCCCCTGAGCCTGCTGCCATGCTCCCTTGCCACCCCTCAGGGGCCTGTCCCCAGAGGGCTTGGCTGCCTGGCTGCTGCTGGCCAGGGCCAGTGGGCAGAGGCAGAGCTGGCGCTCAGCCCGGGCCCATAGGGATACCCAGGCCACGGTGCTGTGTCTGAGACCCCCCTGAGACAGAGCTCTAACCCCGCAGAGCTGCCATGGCCATGTGGAAGAGCATCATGTGCTCGCCCAGGACTGCGGAGCCAGTGCAGCTGATCCTCCTGGATGTGCTGGGGAGCTGGCCCAAGCACAGCCCGTGCACCTCCAACGGGGACGAAACGGGTGTCTTTGGCCTGGCTGTGAGTTTCTCTAACTGGCCTTTGCTGGCCCCAAGGCTGCCTCTCCAGCAGCTCTCCATCCCTCTTCCCCCACTGCATCTGCCTGCTGCAGGTGCTGGCCTGAAACCTGGCCCAGGGGCAGCTCCAGGCCCAGCAGGCCCCGTGCTCCCCCTGCCAAGGGCCTTGCGGGCCTCTCCCTGCCACGCTCGGGCCCTGCCACACGGACACCTCGGCACTGAGCGCTCTCTCGGGGGGCTTTGTCCTTTGCAGGCAACCGTGGTGGTGTGGAAGATCCTCCAGGAGCCCCGTGTCCCACGTGTAGTGATGCTGTATTTCCCCCACCTCTTTGTGCATCTGCTCTTCCAAGTGTTCTTCAGCACAGAAGAGATGCCAGAGGAGGTCGATACCTTCTGGAAGGAATGCCAGCAAGAGCACGGCCTTGCCACCAGCCCCAACAGGTGCTCCATGCCAGTCCTCCTGTCCCTGCCATGTCCCTGGCCAGGAGCCAGTGCTGCCAGTGTGACCTGGGCTTTGCTGTGCACACAGGTTTGCAGTGCAGACCCTGAAGTCCCTGCTCTGCCTTTACCAGTGTGAGCACGTGGTGGTGTCAATGGAAGGCAAGCGTGGCTGGGACACGCTGCTCTGCGTTGATACCCACCACTATGCCGTGGCTCTGCTGGCCGGGTGAGCCCCCCCTTCTCCCCATTGCTCCTGGCATTTGTGCCCTGTGCCCGGGCTGTCCCACACGGTCCCTGTGGCTGTGGCCAAAGGGACGAGGGACAGCCAAGCAGACTGGAAAAGGCTGGGAAAGGAGGGTGCCCAGGAGCGGCCACATCTAAAAGGGCCCAGGTCCCCTAGCAGGGTGGTGAGGAAAGACAAGAAGCGTGTGAGTCAGTGCTGGGAGAGGCTTCCCCCCACCCCGGCTCAGGGTCTTAGTGCCATTTTCCACCTTCCAGGGAGATGCGCCAAGCATCCAGGCCCTTGTGTAAAAGGATCTTATGCTGCCTCCTTGAGATGCTCAGCAAAGAGATGCCATACTGGGATTTCCCTGCCCTGGCATTCCTTGCGGAGGTGAGCCTGAAGACCAGCATGACCTGGCTGAGCTGCCTCCCGGCTCTCTGCCCTCTCGTCGCCGCAGCCGCCTGGGACGGTGCCCGCACCCTGCACTGCTGCCTGGGCCCAGCCCTGTGCGGCTCCGGGCTCCTGCCGGCCGGCTCCCCCGTCACTGGCCTGTGCCTTTCAGGTCCTCGAGAGCCTGGACTTGAGGGACTGCAGGGACAGCATCATGGATGTCTTGTCAAGGCACCTGCGGAGGGAGCGTGCGGACATTGGCAGCCAGCTTCTCAGGGTCCTCCTCCCTCCCAGGGACCATTCCCCGCTGGTGAGAAGGGGGCAGTGGCTGAAGCCCTGCAGGCAGCGTGGGGCTGGGCAACGCAGTCCTTGGCCTTGCCTGGCCTTTGGGCACTGGGGCAGCTGCTCCCAGCTCTCCTGCCTCCCGCTTCAGCTGCCCAAGTGCTTCAGGACAGGCCTTTGGCCTCTGGGCCCTGCGGCAGCAGGATGGCATTTCACAAACTTGCCTTCCGCGCAGGCCGAAAGAATGTGGAGCCTGACCGAAGGGCTCGTGGAGCTCCTGCAGGTCAGGGTGACCACCATGCTACTGGACTATCTGTTCCTGGATAATGGTGCCCGCATACCCAGCCCCCTGGCCCTGCAGCTGGCTAAGGTGTTCCTGCCACTCTTTGACAACGTAAGGCTCTGTGCCCCCAGCCAGGGCCACTGGCTGCTGCCCGGACAGTGTGTCCTGTGGAGATGCAGGCACTGTGGGCCAGAATCAGCTGATGCTGAGCTCTTGCTGCCTTCCTGTTCTACAGGGTGATAGCCAGGTGCAGCAGCTCTCCATGACTATCTTTCAAACGTTGATGTCTGCTGTAGAAGAAGAAGGAAAAACGCCCCTGATGACACAAGTGTGTCAGAGCCTGCTCCCACTCCTCTTCCACTGCCATGATGAGAAACTGCAAGTGGCAGAGGTGAGGACTCGTGGGCTGCTGCTGTCCCCCTGGCAGGGGGCTCAGCTGCCTCCTGCCCTGCGCCTGCTGGACCGCAGCCTCCTCCAGGCTGCGGCTCCTGTGCCCTGGGCTCTGGGGCCATCTCCGCGTCTCTGCTGCTCTCCAGACTTCTCAGGAAACGCTGCTTTGTGCGGTCAAGTTCCTGGAAAGGAAAGATCTTGAAAAAACTGTGGAGAAAGAGAAACTCTCGAAGTTCGCTGAGCTCCTGGTAAGGATGGCCTGCAAGCCCCAGCCTCAGTCTGGAGAAGGCCCCTGAGGGCGGTGCACAGTGTGCGGGGCTGGCAGCTGTGCCCCTGCCCGCTGCTGCAGCCAGAGGCCACGCGGGCTCTTCTCCAGGCTCCCGTGGGCCCGGTGTTGCTGCGGGGTGGGCCGGCACCGCGGCTCCCCGGGCAGCAGCCGGCGCTCTGCCCTCTCCCCTCGGGAGCCCGGCGCCGGCGGCTGCTGGCCACGCCTCAGGGCTGTGCGGCCAGGGGAGGCCGGGGCTGGGCGCAGGCAGCGCCCGGCCCAGGGGCTGAGCCCGCGCCAACCCTTCCCTCCTGCCGCTCTCTGCAGCTGGCAGAGGACAGGAGCCGAGCGGCCGAGCACCTGCGCCGGGCCCTGCGCTACCTGGAGAGCCCGCAGGAGCCCCTGCGAGTGGCGGCCATCAGCTTCACGGGTGAGCCACGAGCCCGGGCTCCCTCCCCGGCCCGCTACAGCTCGGCTCCGGCCCCGCCTGCTGCCCCAGCAGCGCCAGCCGGGCCCGGCACCGTGGAGCCCCGCCTGGGCTGGGCATTGCTGCTGCCGCCCTCTGGCAGCCGTGCCCTGGGGCGGCAGCGTGCGCCAAGGGCCGGGCTGAGCCCTGCCGGGCCAGCAGCCCGTGTGGCCACAGCGCCGGCAGCGCCGCTGGCAGGGAGCTGTGCCGCTGGTGCCGTGACAGGCTCTGTGTTCACAGGCATGGCCGGGCGGCACCTGAGGGGGCAGCAGCAAGAGCTGCAGCTGATCTGCACTGGTGAGTGAGGCCAGCGGGCTGGCAGCGGGGGCTGCCGGGGGAGAGCTGCAAGCCCTGCCCCGGCTGCGGAGGGCTCTGCTCCCGTGGCCAGAGCACACGGAGCTTTCAGGGCCACGTGGGCCATTGGTGTCCAGCAGCTTCGGCCTGATCCCCTTGCTCCCTGCTCCCTCCTGGCCATGGCTAGAGCCGGCTGGGATGGCCCTGGCAGGGGGCTCTCCTCGGCTCCCCGCAGATCTGGCTCTGACCATGGCTCTGTTCCTCTCTCTTGCAGCCCTGGAACACCTGACGGAGGACATGAGCAGTGCCGTGTCAGAGCTGGCACTTGAAACACTGCATGTCCTCCGGGCAATACAGCGTGGGCGATATTCCACCATCTGGAGGCTGCAAGATCAGCTGCGCAGGGCATGGAGGACTCGGCCTCGCCTGTCGAGGTTCAGCTGCCTGCTCTGCCGGGTGACTGAGGAGCAGAGCTGATCTGGGAGACTGTCTTTGCTGGGGCAACCTGAGCCAGGGGTAAGTTTCCTTTTCCTTAAGGTTTTTCTTTTCTTCTTTTTCATTTTCTATCTAGATTGTAAATAAATCAATTCTAGAGAATATGTAATTATATATATTATTCGATATTATAGATTACTGTAAAGAAATCAATTCTAGAATGTGTTATGATACACAGACTGCCAGGAGCTTTTCTTTGCTGCCCAGGGTGTGCAGGGCAAGAGGCAGGAAAGGGTGAAAAGGGTGCTTGTGCTCAGGAGAACAGCAGGCTGAGGTCTCCTGAGGCCCTGAGGGGGGCAAAAGGTGCATGTGCTCAGCAAGCTGCCCAGGTGTGCAGTGGGCAAGGGGAAATGGCCAGAAGCCCCTTGGCCTTTGGTGGTTCTGCTGAAGTCTTTGTGCTGGTGACAGAGCGGCTGGGCAGGGCCCAGAGCTGCGGGGATCCCTGTGAGAGCGGTGCCTGGAGATGGCCACAAGCCCTGTGCCAGGCAGGAAGCGCCATCCGTGTCCTCCTGCCCGTCTGCTGCTGGCTGCATTGCTGAGGGCTCCCGGGTGCCTCTGGCTGGGGCTCCTCTGGAGCTGCTGTGGGGCTGCGGCGCTGCTGCCGGGCAGCTTGGCCGGGCTGGGGCAGGGCCTGAGGGGCTGGGGCAGAGCCTGAGGGGCTGGGGCCCTGGTAAGCCCTGAGCAGTGGGGCTGTCAGAGGCCATAAGCAGCCCTTGTTTGCTTTGGGATCACCGTGATTTTGGGGGCAGTGCAGGTGGGAAGAGAGAAAGTGTGGGCTTCCCTCAGCCATGGCTGGGTTTTTCCCTACCATGTAGGAGTTGGGCCTTCCTCAAGGCCCTGACAGAGATAAGAGTTTTTCCTGTTTTGCTTGTTTTCCCTTTTTGCATCTAATCTCTTTTCAAGAATGTGTTGTTTGTTTTTCCAGAGGAAGCGTTCTAGGTGGTCCAGTGTGGATGGGGAAGTGCTTGGGAGCAGCTGTGGCATGGATGGGCCATGCCCTTGGAGAAGGCTGAGGCCATGGTTTGGGAGCAGCTTTTCTTGCAGCCGTGGCTGGCGTGAGGTGGGTCCCTGTGTGCTTGGCAGGGTGGGATCAGAGCTTTTGGGAGATGGCAGCGAGCACAGGAGCATCCTGCTCTGGGCAGCTGCTGAGGGCTGGATGTGCCGTGGCTGGCTGCAGGCTGGGCACATGTCCTGCCCTCCTGCTCTGCTGCCAAAGGCAGCAGGGATGGGCAGCTCTGGGCACAGCTCTGGGCACAGCCAGCACGGCCTGGGCACCGCAGGCCTTGGCACAAGGGCACAGGAGCCCTCAGCTGACAGGCGGTTTCTGCTTTCTCTCCTTGCAGCCGGGCTCTGCGGCTGCTGAGGCTGCTCTGGGCTCTGCCAGGGCTCTGCTGGGCTCAGCCCTGGGCCCAGCTGGGCTGGCTCTGCCCTCACATTGCTCTCACAGCTCTGCATCAGACGAGCCCGTTGTGAGCACAGCGCCTGAGCTTTCTGCTTTGGCAGGTGAGTGAGACTCTGCTGCAGGCCCAGAGATTGCAGCTGGGGACACACATCCAATTGGCAAGGACCCAAACTCTCCACAGTCCCAGCTGAACGCCTGGATCTGCACAGGGTGTTTGTCTGTCCCATTCTTCCTTCTTGATTGGCAGGAATTGTGCAATTGCAC
The DNA here is from genome assembly GCF_023055355.1 of Agelaius tricolor. Lineage (NCBI taxonomy): Eukaryota > Metazoa > Chordata > Aves > Passeriformes > Icteridae > Agelaius > Agelaius tricolor. Next base: position 438,239 of record NW_027269324.1, on the reverse strand, counting down.
TTTCTTCCTCCTCTAGAAGTGCCTGAGTGGGCCAAAGCTGGTGAGTGGGCCGTGCTCCTGAGGCAGTGCAGTCTGGAGGTGATGGATGGAGAATTGCCCTTCTGCACTGCCAAACCAGAGCAAAAAGCCCTAAGTGGGACTTTGTGTCTCTAAGAAATCCCTGACAGTTTCAAAGGGAATGTGCAGCTCCTTCCCAGGCTGAGAAGGAAGGTCATCTTCTAAAGGATTTGGGCTTTGACAGAGTTTCCATTCCCCGTCCTGCTTGGAGCTGGAAGGGCACAAAGCAATTTCCTCTTGCTTTGAGCACAATTTCAAATGGCAATGTTGGAAACAAAGCCCAAAATCTTTTCAAAGGCTGCTGGGGTCAGTAAGATGGATCCATGCCATCAGCACATTTACAATGTAAATAACTGAGTTCCCTTTTAAAAAAGATCATTTACCTCTTTAATGCAAGTTTCAGAAGTTTTTCACTAACACTTGGGTTTTGTTTTCATCTTTAACATTTTATATAGTTTTTTTTCTTTTTCCTTTTATTCCTGTAAATAGAAAACATGTCCTACAGAAGGAATGTCCTTTGCTCCTGGTTCCTGTGTGGAGCAGCTCCCTTCCTGCTGGCTGAGCTGCTCAGGCAGAGCCCAGCAGCTCCTGGCCCTGCAGGGCTGAGGCTTTTCCCCGTTGCTGGGCACAGACTGATGGAGCAGCACTGCTGAACACGGGCACACAAAGGGACCAGGAGCAGCTGCCTTTGGCCACCTGAGGCTCCAAGGCCAACCTCTGAGCAGCCAGGGCTGGAAGAGACTGGCAGCATCTGATCCCTGACTCTGGGCCAGGGCTGCACAAATGACCCCACAGCAGCAGCAGCAGCAGCAGCAGCAGCAGCAGCAGCAGCAGCAGCAGCAGCAGATGGAGCTGACTTTCAGCACAGCCCCTGCCCCTGTTCCCTCCCGTGTGCAGCGGTGTCACAGCAGCCTGAGGCACCTGGGAGCCCCCAGAGCCAGCAGGGACTTGAGATGGCAGCCCTGGGCTCCTGGAGGCTGTGCAAGGAACAGAGCTGGGCACTCCCTGTCCATGGGGAGCTTGCAGATGGAAAAGGCTGCTGTGCCCAGGCAGCTCCAAGGGCACAGAAAGGAGGCTCTGGAGCACTGGATCTGGGCCAGTGCCACAGTCCTGGGCAGCAGCCAGCGGGCCCTGGGGGAACAGAGGGCACAGCACGAGGGACAGAAGCAGGCAAGGGCAGAGACTGGAGAGAGCCAGAGCCAGGAGCAGGAACAGCTGCTCCATTGCACTCCTGGAGAAAGCTCTTGGCTGCTTCAAAGCGCTGAAAGGCGTGAAGGGCAGAGAGGAGGCCACAGCAAACAATGCTCCTGTTTGCACAGCCTCCCTTCTCCGTGTCCCAGAAGGAATTGCATGGACTGGATTCGTCTCTCCGAGTGGTCTCGTTCAGCATGAGCAGCTCAGCACCAGGAGCTGAAGGAGCTGAAGCCTCAGGCCACAGGAGCTGGGCAAGAGGAGACTTTCTGAGCAAATGAATGCTGCTAAAATAGCCCCAGCTGAATGCAGTGGATAGAATCATGGAATCACAGAATCCTTTCTCTTGGAAAAGCCCTCTGAGCTCACCCAGTGCAGCCGCTCAGCCAGCAGTGCCAAGCCCAGCACTAAAGCACGTCCCTGAAGTGCCAAGGCCTGGACAGCAGCCCTGAGTGAGGCCTGGACAGCAGGCCCTGAGCCCAAGGTGGCCTCTGGATGAACCTTCCAAGCAAAGGTTATCTTTGTATCTGCTCCCTGATGAGATATGCATGGTCATTAGCACTGTGATAGATGTAGCCACTCCTTAGTGAAACATGTATAGACCTTTGTGTATTTAGAAGCCAGACCAGGCCATGAAATCTGACATCTGGCCTTGTTTGAGGCTGAATGGTCAAAGTCACCTCCCTTGGTTCCTCCTGGGGCCCTGGCCAGGCTTTGGGAGGGAGCCAAGAGGAGGATGAAACCAGATGTTGCCACACTAGAAGTGCTGTCAGTCTGTCCATTCAGCACTGTCAGAGCTGGGCCCTCTCCCAGCGGGGTTGGAGCCTCACCTGGGGCTGGAGGCACCTGCAGGAATTGCCAGTGCCCAGGAGTGGCTCTGCAGCCCTTGGCTGTGACAGCTTCCCCAGCTGCTGTGTGCATCTGGGCGATGGTAAAGGCTGAGGGTAACTGGGGCTGGATCTTTCTGAATCACTGCAGGCAATCTTTGGTGGGGATGGTTGGGTGCATTGCTGAGCTGCTCCTTTTGAGATTCTTTGCTGCTTTGAGCTGCAGGAAATGACACTGATTCCTTCAGTTGGAGTCTGTGTCTTTGGTGCTGACCCTGCCCACTGGCAAAACAAAACTGGCCCAGTCTGGCCAGATTCCAAGAAAATGTCACTTTTTAAATGTAAATGTGAGGAATCAGTGCCATCAGAAATTCCCAGATGGGAAGCCCTTCCCTGGAGTTCCCTGGCTCTGGAGTGGGCTGAGGTGGGAGCCCCGTGGGAACAGTGGGGCAGTCGGGTAAAAGAGGCTGCACCCCTGGATGGCTTCAAATGCATCTAAAAATTGCACATGGAAAAGGAAAAGGACTTGTGGGTTTGGGCAGACAAAGATGAATTTGTTAAGAGTCCAATGGAAACAGCACCTTCAGAAGGAACAATTATTGTTGGAATGCTCCCACATGGAGCAAGAGAAGAAGGTTTTAATCTTGAGCTCAGCTGCATTTGTGCCAGTGAAATATCAATATACTAAATAACTATATGTATTTATTGTATAATAAGACCTTAATATATGTATATATGTATTTGTATATTTGTATATTTATATATATATATTATATATATGTCTGTATCTATCTGTCTATATATATATCAATATGTATATCTACATATGAAATAATAATAATGTGAATTAGTGCTGACAATACTAATTTGGTAGCTTTGGCTGCTCAGGGATGTAACACTAAATACCCTACAGAACAGGATTGGCCAGGGCCCTACTGTCAGTGGTCAACGTTGTGAGATTGTAGACAATGAAAAAAGGAGGAAGGGATGAAATTGGCTATTTTCCCAGGGTTTGCTGATACTGTGATGCAGAGTGCTTTGTCTGCTGCTGTGAAAAATACAGTGATGAAGCCTGCAGGGTTTTTCATGTACCAGACTATGCACAAGCTGCAGGATTGGTTGAACGGGTGAAGGGGTTGTTAAAAGAGCAGTTGAAAAAATGAGGAGATGGGAACCTTTGCCCATGGAGAACCCATCTCCCAGATGTGCTCCATGCCCTTAACAATGGCCCACGGGGGAAATGGAAACCCCCTGGCTGTGCATGGCTGCCCCCAATTTGCAAATCCAACCATGGGCAGTGAGACTTGGACTGCCTGGGAAATTGTTCTGGCTGTGATGGCCCCTGGCAGGGCCAGCCCAGAGGCTGCAGGGCTGGGCCTTCATGCATTGGAATTAATGAGGAGAAATTCAAAGCAAATGAGAGCTATCAGTACTGAAACAGGAATTCAGATTCCTCCAGGACACTTTGCTTTGGTAACTGCTCCCTTGGAGCTTGGCCTTGCAAAGTGTTCATGTCATGGCAGGAGGAATTGATGCAGAATATCCAGGAGAAATTACAGTAATTCTGTGAAACAATAGTGAACAAGATTGGATTAGTCAACCCCATGACAGGGTAGCACAATTATTGATATTGCAATTTTAGGAACGATTGTGAAAAAAGGAGCTCCAGCTCCAATCACCACCGTTTGTGGAGATAAAGGGTTTGGATCCAGCAGCCCTAATAATGGAGCCAGAGTGTGGGTCCGGAGGCCAAATGGCCCTCCCAAGGCAGCTGAAGGAGCAGCTCCTGGGAAAGACAACTCTGAGTCCTGAAACCTGGGCAGGAACAATGGGGATGTGTCCCTGCAGCCAAGTGTTCTGTGTGAGAACAAGTAGATCTGACAGGATATTGTTTTACACATGCTGCCAGACCAAATCTCCCTGTTTGCCCCAAGGGCCCCTTTGGCAAATGCTCTGATCCACGAGGCTCCATGTGAAGGCTGCTGTGACACTGAGGGACTTGCATAGGAATTGCATCCAGGAGCCCAGGTGCCCCTCAGGGACTGGGACCCAGCCCCTTCCAGCCCGAGGGGAAAGGGCCCCCCCAGGCCTTGTTAGCCACAGACAGCATGGTAAAGCTGAACAGCAAAGGGCCTGGGGGCATTATTCTGGAATTAAAAAGGTGCCAGCTCCATGGACAACAGAATTCTTGTTCCTAACTCCAATGAGATTGAGAAAAAAGAATGAAGAACGGTGTCACCAAAGTACTACTGATGTCTGTAAGGTGTACCTTGATAGTCAGCCAGAATCTTTGTCTGCCACAAACACCTCTAGTGTTTGACCAAGGGGTTAGTCATCAAAATGTCATGATGAGTTCTGAAGGATTGCTGAGCTTCTTTTGTAATTCTTTGCTAATGATGATGTGCTTTGCTGAGCTTATCCTTTTGTAATTCTTTGCAGCTGTGCATGATATAAATGCCACAATTCCTTCAGTTGGTGTCTGTGTCTTTGGTAGTGACCCTGCCCACTGGTGAAACAGGGCCCCCTCTTGCCTGTTACCTGGGAAGGCAAAAAGCCTCCCTCCAAAATTCCCCCTTCCTCCTTGTTCCCCCCCTTCATACCCTGAGCATGATGTGCTCTGGTCTGGGCTGTGCCCGGGGTCAGTTGGGGTCACCTGTCCTGGCTGTGTCCCCTGCCAAGCTCCCCCGCAGCCCCAGCCCCTCCCCAGCGTGGCTGGACGAGGGGCAGGACAGGCCTTGGCTGTGCTGCAGCTCAGCAAGAACAAAACCATCTCTGCGTGCTCAGCGCTGTGCCCAGCACCCGGCCCAGCAGTGTCTCAGTGCCAGGGGCTGTGCCCTCAGTGCCTGCCAGGGCTTTCCATGGCAACTGCCAGGCCAGGTGACCCAGGTGTCCCCCCCAGTGCCGGTTGCCATGGAAACAGTGCCCAGCGCTGCCCCTTTCTGTCTGGCTGACCTGGCCTTTGGCCCTGGCAGTGCCCTTGGCTGCTGGTTCCTGGTGCCCGAGCGGCCAGCGCGGCACAGGGCAGGTGGCCATGGCACAGCCCCCAGCAAGGGATCCCTTCTGGCTCTGGGCACTGACACCAGCCCTGAGCAAGGGGCCCAGGCCAGCTTTCCATGGCCACCAACCATCACAACGGCTCTGGGCATTGCTTGCCATGGCACCAAACCAAGGAACGGGTCCCCGTGGCCGTTGCCATGGCACCTGGTGGCACCAACCAGTGTCACTGCAATTGTACCTGGAACAGCCCTGGCACCGCTTTGTCCTCAGGGTTGCCATGGCAGCCCAGGGCAGCAGCAGCTCTGCAGGCAAGGGGCCATGGAACCTGGCTGCAGAAATGGCTCCTTGGGCTGCTTTCCAAGGAAACCTGAACTGATGGGGGTTGCCATGGCAGCCAAAGCCAGCAGTGGGGTCCCTGCAGTGTCCATGGCAACAGTCCCTTGCAATGGCCCAGTGCAGGTTGGGATGATGATCCACCCTCACAGCTGGCCCAGGGCAGGTCTGGAGTGGTCTCGGTGGCACCTTGGGCTTGGCACACACTTGAGGAGGATGTCTGTTTGCAATGGGGAAACTCAAAGAGTTTTAGATTGCTTGAAAAAATAAAAGAAGAAAAGCCACTCTTTGGCTTTGTGCAGCCAGTTCTCTGAGCAAAGCAGGTCCCAGGTGAGTGAGAAGAGACAGGATGGCATTGGGGAATGTAGAGCAAGGTTGTCCACACTGGGTCAGACTTAAAGGCACAGCTTCTCTGAGCAGGCTAGACTTCCTTAGGAGAGTCTCTGGATGAATATCAATCACAGAATGCTGCAATCACCTCTTGTGTAATAGGACAGCAATAAAAGGCACCCTTTCAAATAGAAATATGTATTTCCTAGAAGCTCGTTGAAATATTTCTCCATAGCTGTAGCAAGAAACCTACCTAGTGAACTGCACTAGAGCAGAGGGAAATCCTGGTTCTAGCAGAACCCAAACTGTCAGCATGGACTCCTTGCTTCCATCCAGCCCCACAGTGTCACCATGGCCCCTTGGCTCTGTGCTGCCATGTCACACACAGTGTCACCATGGTCCTCTTAGTGCCACCAGGCCCTGCAGTGTCACAGTGGCCCCTTGCTTCCCCAGGGCCCTGCAGTGTCACAATCATCAGAGAATCAACCAGGCTGGAAATGAACTTGGAGAGCATCAAGGCCAACCTGGGACCCAACACCACCTTGTCACCCGGACCATGGCACTCAGTCTTTCCTTAAAAACCTCCAGGGACAGTGACTCACCCACCTCCCTGGGCAGCCCATTCCAATGCCCAATCACCCTTTGTGTCAAGAATATTTCCTAATGTCCAGTCTAAAAATCCCCTGGTGCAGCTGAAGGCTGTGTCCTCTTGTCCTGTCACTGTTCCCTGGGAAAAGATTCCAAACCCCCACCTGGCTGCACCCTCCTGTCACAGGGAGTTGTAGAGAGTGATGAGGTCTCCCCTGAGCCTCCTCTTCTCCAGGATAAACAAGCCCAGCTCCCTCAGCCACTCCTCACAGGACTTGTGCTCCAGACCCCTCACCAGCCTTGTTGCCCTTCTCTGGACATGCTCCAGCCCCTCCATGTCCTTCCTAAATTGGGGGCCCAGAACTGGACACAGCACTCGAGGTGCTGCCGAACCAGTGCTGAGCACAGGGGAAGAATCCCTGCCCTGCTCCTGCTGGCCACACCATTCCTGATCCATAGGAGTGCCAGGGGTTGGATGAGGGCAATGGTAGGGAGGGGGTGGGGAAAAATTCTGATTGATTGTCAGCCATGAAGGGTCTTGATTTTCATATCTATTCAGACTGCATTAGAAGGTGCTGGTTGTCAATATCAATTGGACATTGCTGATATCAATCTATAAACAGGAAAAGAAATCAGGACAAAACAGTTCTCTCTGCTTTTTTATCAATATAGCAGATTCACATTGAAAACACTTCTGAAATTTGTCTAATTAAGCACAGAAGAATTGAAGTCTTAGATTATTCCTTGGGGCTTTTATTCAGGTGTTTCGAACAAATATTTATGAGCCTTTTCCAGTGAATTCCTGAAGAGATCAAGAAAGAAGTGGCCTCTGGAGCAGTAAAATTCATCACCAACCTCTAAGTGGCTGCAGATCCATCCCTTTTAGAGCAGCAATGAACAGCAATGGGCACAGCTTTGTGGCTGTCCCAGCTTTGGCATGGGCCCTGGGCCTGGAGCAGGAACAGCTCTTGAGGGCCCCAAGGCCAGGGCTCTTGTGCTGCCCTGGGCAGATGGGATGGCAGCAGGGGCTGCACAGCTCTCAGCACCTCAGGCCGAGGGGAGCAGGGCAGCCAGGGAGCCTCCTTTGGCCTTGGCCCAGCACCTTCCCCCATGGCTGGGGCTGAGTCCTGTGGCAGCTGCAGCTGCTGCTGTGCCCTTGGCAGGGGCTGAGGCCGTGGGGCCAGTGCCCAGAGCAGCCTGGCCTGAGCAGAGCTGTGGGGCCAGAGCCGGCTGGGCTGGGCTGGGCTCAGAGAGGCCCTTGGTGCTGCCCAGAGCTCAGGGCAGCTGGCAGAGCTTTCAGGGAGCTGGGCTGGGCTCCAAGAGCCTGGCCCAGAAACCATCAGTGTCCATCTCAGCCTGGCTGAGCGTGCAGGGGCCAAGAAGAGCACCCCAGGGTCTGCAAGTTCTCTGTGTGGGAGCTGGGCTTGTGACCCCCTGAGCCCTCCCCAGTGCTGGGGCTGCACCTCCAGCTCCAGGGGAGATCTGACAGATGGGAGCAGAGACAAATAATTCCTGATGGATTTTTTTTTGTTTGCTTATTCAGGTGACCTGGAGTCATATGTAGATGAGAAATTTACATCAGATAACACTGGTAGAGTGATAAGAAGAATATTTTTTAGCTGAAAATAATATTTCATGCATAATACACAATAGAAAAAAAGACATGTGATCAGAAGAGCATCTGAGTTTTTCAGAGGATGAGAGTCTCATTGATGTCCCAGCAGCCAAACCTGTTCAAATACTTTCTTCAGGGCTTCTTTGAGATAAGAGGTGACCACCAGAGGCCAAGGCAAGCCAGAGCTCTCTGTCCTGGCACCTTTTTTCTGGGAGAACCCTTGCATGTAGGCAATTTTTCAGGGGGAGTATCAATTTTAGCCATGGGCACCTGGAAAGACAGATGGTTCTTTTCCATAGGAAGGAAAGCACAGGGCCCCAGTTCTCCAGGGGCTGATGAGAGGCAGCCCTCAACATTCCAAGATCAGCTGGGCTTGTCAGGTGGCCCCTGGGAGGCCAAACCAGCCAGATCTGTTACCTGTTCCCTTGGATCCCTAAGGCCACACAGTGTCACACTGATGGTGTCAAGTTGTATATCCTTGGTACCACAAGGCCCCATTGTGTCACACTGGCCCCTTGTTCCCATGAGACCTTGCAGTGTCACAGGGGTCTCCTTGGTCCCACAGTATCACAATGGGCCCTTGGTTCAATGAGGCCCTGCAGTGTCAAAATGGTCTCCTTGGCTCCACAAGGTCCTGCAGAGCCCCTTGGATCAATGAGGCTTTGAAGTGTCACAATGGGCTCCAGTGATCCATGAGGTCCTGCAATGTCAGAATGAACCTTCGGTTCCATGAGTCCCACATTGTTCCATGAATCCTTAGTTCCATGGGGCCCGGTAGTGTCACAATTGTCTCCTTGGTTCCAGGGTGCCACACAGTGCCACACAGTGCCACAATTGCCCTTTGGCCCAACAGGGCCTCATAGTGTCCCAATGGATTCCTTGGTTCCATGGGGACGCAAAGTGCTGTGATGAACCTTTGGTTTCTCAAGGCCTCAAAGTGTAAAAATGGCCTCCATGGTTTCCCAAGGCTGTGCTGTTTCACAATGGATCCTTGACTCCATGATGCCCCAGAATGTCACAACAGCTTCCTTGGTTCTGCACTTTAAGAATGCCCCTTTGGTCCCTCAGAGCCCCACAGTGTCACTATTGTGCCCTTGGTTCCATGAGACCCTGCAGTGCCACAATGGTCCTTTGGTTCCACTTGGCCTCATGTGTCACAATGGCCTCCTTGGTTCCATAATGCCCCATAGCACAGCAATGGCCTCCTTGGTTCATTGGTGTCAGAATGGCCCCTTTGTTCCATGGAGCCCCACAGTGTCACTGTGGTCCCCTTGGTTCCATGAGGCCCCTCCTTGGTTCCATGAGGCCCCTCCGTACTACAATGACCCCTTGGTTACAATGGGTTCCAAAGGCTCATAATGCTCTCCGTGGTTCCATGAGGCCCTGCAATATCCCAATGGATCCTTGGTTCCAAGAGGGCCTCGCAGTGTCACAAGGCCGCCTTAGTTCGACAAGGGCCTGCAGTGCTGTAGTGGCCCCTTGGTTCCATGAGGCAAAGCAGAATCAGAATGGCCCCTTGGTTCCATGGAGCACTATGGTGTCACCATGGTCCCACTGGTTCCACAGGGCCCCACAGTGTAACAATGGACCTTTGGTTCGATGAGGTTCCACTGCATCACAATAGACTTTGGTTCCATGAGGTTCCTCAGTGTCTCAATGGCCCCTTGGCTCCATGCGGCCTCACTGTGTCACAGTGGCAGGTGGTTCCATGAGGCTCCACAGTGTCAAAATGGTCTCCTTCGTTCTGTGAATCCCTACAGAGCCACAATGGACGCTTGGTTCCATGAGCTTCCACACTGTCAGCAATGGTCTGAGCACTGCAGTGTCACCATGGATCCTTTGTTCCATGAGATTCCATAGCATAGCATGACCGCCTTGATTCCAGAAGGTTCTGCAGTATCACAATGGACCCTTGGTTCCACGCAGTCCCAAGCTCTCACAATGACCCCATGGCTCCAGGAGCTTCCATACTGTCAGCAATGGTCTCCTGGGTTCCACGAGGCCTTGCTCTGATACAATGGACTTTCGGTTCCATGGGGTTCCACTGCATCACAATGGACCCTTTGTTCCACGAGGTTCCAAGTGTCACAGCTGGATCCTTGTTTCTGTGAGCCTCTGCTGTCACCAAATGGCCAAAAAATCAGAATAAGACTTCTTAACACGAATTTCATGTTTAAGAGAGCAGCATTTATTCAGGGCTGAGGTCCAGCAGGTGATAACTCCTTACATGGACATGTGATTGTATAAGTGTATTGCTTATATACAGTCAATATGTACATTGAAATTTACCCATTTCCATAAAACCCACTCCAGGTTCCCAGATTCAGCCCTTGCTTTTTCTATCACTGCATTCTTGAGCCAGATGTCTTCATCTTCTCTTCCAACCATCCTTGCTGGGAAAGCAGCCCCTGCATGCATTGTTCCTGTGCTGAAAGTTCACAGGCACAGTAAAAATTGAATTAACCCTTTTGGTATCAGCCCCAGGCTTTGTGTGGGCAGGCAGAGGCAGGCAGGAGGCAGAGCTGTCAGCAAAGGAAGGGCCCAGACAGGTGGGGCAGCCGGGGGATGCCGACAGCCTGCAGGGACAGAGGCGCAGGGCAGGGACATCGTGGGACAGTCTGGGCTGCACAGGGCACAGGGATGGGCAGCAGCTGCAAGACAGCCCTGACAGAGCCAACTTGGGCAGCACTTTGACCATGGCAGACACAAAGAGCACCAAAGCCCCAGAGGGTCATTACAGTCCTTGTGCTGTGTCTGTGCTGCTGAGCTGGGCTGGGCTCCTGGCCCAGAGGCAGCTCCTGGCAAGAGCAGCAGAGCTGCAGAGAGACAGCTCTGGCCAGGAGCAGCTCCTGTGCACAGCCCAGCAGGGCTGGGGCACTGCCAGGGCCCCTCAGGGACACCAGCAGGCACAGTCAGAGCTCCCAGGGGCTCAGCACTGGCAGGGTCTGTGGAATGTCCCAGAGGGGGCAGTGTCACAGCAGCTCCTCTGTGGCTGTGTCATGGAGGCACAGAGCAGCTGTGATGTCAGCAAGGGGCTGTGTGACAGTACAGAGTGGGCTGTGTGAGGTCACAGATTGGGCTATGACATCACAGAGTTTTTGTGTGAGGTCACTGAGTCACTACACCACCATAGAGAGACTCTGTGACATCACAGAGCAGGCTGTGACATCATGGCATGGCTGTATGACACCATGGAGCAGGTTGTGAGGTCAAAGTGTGTGCTGTGACATTAAAGAGTGGCAGTATGACATCATTGAGAGGGTTTTGTGGCATCACTGAGGGGGTTGTGACATCACAGAGATGGCTGTGACATCATGGAGTAGGATGAGGGGCCATAGATCAGACTCTGCCATAATAGAATGTGGCTCTGTGACATCAGTGAATGGGTTCTGACATCACAGGGAGGCTGTGTAACATCACAGGGGGCTGTGTGACATCCCAGGGGCTGTGTGACATCACAGGGGCTGTGTGAGGTCCCTGGGGAGGTCACTCTGCCCTGGCCCCCTCACAGTTCCCCCCAGAGCAGTCCAACCCTGCTCGTGCACAGCGGGGTCCCCTGTCCCCCCGGGTCCCCCCGCCCCCGGTGCCGCAGCCTCCCCCAGAGGATGTTCCACGAGATTGACCCCAGAGCCTGACACGGGGACGGGGGGCCGGGGCCCTGGGGGTGGCACAGGGGGACAGGGACCCCTGGCAGCATCCCCGTGTCCCCCAGGGCCAGAGCCTGGGCCAGGCCTCCTTCAACCTGGTACCAATGAGGCCTTGAGAGCGCTGAAAAAATCCCCAGCAAGGGATCAGCAAAAACCAGATTTAATATTAAGGGGCAGCGGCACAGAGTTCCTTGGCAAGAGTCACTCTGCTCCTGACTGGACACTTCAGGCACACCAAGGAAACAAAGCAACAACAAAACCAAACCAAATCCAGGCAACCAAACCAGAAATGAACTGAGAACTGTCCCTGTGTGTGTGTGTGACACAAGGACAGTGAGAGCAAGGATGAAAGGAATATGGCCCAAAAGCTTAACAGAGCTCAAAGTTAACAGGACTGAACTTATACCTTAACCTTTACTGATACCTTCAATTTCATAATTTAGGAAAAAGCAGCATTTAGCAGGATTTAATCTAACTTATAACCTATGACTTTTTAATTTAACAGCGGAGTAACATTTCACAGTATTTAACTTAGCTTATAACTTATATTAAACATAATAACTTAGGAAAACAACAACTCCTAGCAGTGTTTAACTTCACTTAGACCTTGTGACTTAACCTTACCTATAGGCAATGTAGGTAAGGTTAAGTCATCCTGGCCGCACTTGGCACCAACAGCTTTCTTTGGCAGTGTGAGAACAGGGATGTTGTGCCTCGGAGGGAACAGAAACAGCTCCCGGGGCTGCTGCTCCAGAAAGCAGGAGCTGGGTGGGCAGCAGCAGTGCCTGGAGCAGACAGTGTTTGTGATGAGCTGCAGAGGAGCTGAGCCCAGGGGCTGTTGGCCAAGGCCCAGGCCCAAGGAGCATTTCTCAGCTGGCAGGGCGGCCTGAGAAGGGGAGGGGGGAATGCAGCAGCACAGGGCCCATGGAGCCAAGGGAGCATTGTGACACTGTGGGGCCCTGTGAGACCAAGGGACCATTGTGACACTGTGGGGCCCTGTGAGACCAAGGGACCACTGTGACACTGTGAGGTCCAATGGAGTAAGCAAAGCATTGTGACACTGTGAGGCCTCATGGAACCAGTGAGACCATTGTAACCCTGGGAGTCCCCACAGAACCAAGTGCACCACTGTGATACTATGGGGCCTTGTGAAACCAAGAGGCCTTTATGACACTGCAGGGCTGCATGGAACCAAAGGTCCATTGTGACATTGTGGGGCCTTGTGTCATCAATGGTCCATTGTGACACTGTGGAGCCAAAGGAGACCATTGTGACACTGCAAACCCCCAGGGTCCAAAGGTCCATTGTGACATTGCAGGGCTCATGGAACAGAGGAGACCTGTGACATTGTGGAAGCCTGGGGAACCATGGAGACCATCGTGACACCGTGGGGCTTAATGGCATCATTCGGACCATTGTGACACTGCGGAGCCTTCTGGAACCTTGGGGCCACGGTGGCACTGTGGAACCCAATTGAAAGAAGGGTCTATTGTGACACTGCTGGACCCCATGGAATTAAGTCACCATTATGACACTGCGGGGCCCCATGGGTCCAAGGAGCCATTGCGACACTATGGGGCACCATAAAACCAAAAGAACACAGAACATGTCTGGCTGGCTTGGCCTCCCAGTGACCACCTAACTGGTCCAACTGACCTTGGCATGTTGAGGGTCTCTTCTCATCTGCTGCTGAAACACTGGGGCTGCATGGTTTCCTTCCCAATGGAAAAGAACTGTCCTGCTTCTCCAGATGCCCATGGCTGAGATTGGGCTTGCACCTCCAAAATTCCCTAAAAACAAAGACTGCTCCCAGACAAAATCTGCCATTCCTGACAAGTCTGGCTGGCCTTGGCCTAGTGAGGCTCTCACATGCCTTCTAAACATAGGGGGTGTGTGCTTCCCCTTCTATGGAAAATAATTTTCCTTCTCATCCAGGTGCCCATGGCCAGAATTGGGATTTCACCTGCAACATTGCCTTACTGTGAGAGACCGGAGGAGAATGTTGGCTCAAAACATTTTGTGTGTGGATGAGGAAGGGGCAGGTCCAGCCTTGCCCTGCCCTGGAACCCCAGCCCTGCCCTACCCTGGAACCCCAATCCCCCCAGAGCCTCTATCCCACCCCAGCAGTGGCTGCCAGTCCCTGGCACAGCACAGGCAATGCTCCACAGCCACCTCTGCAGCCCCAGCCCAGCTCCTGAGGGACCAAATGAGCCCAAGCCCCACCTGGGGGAAGGGCCCAGGGAGACCAAGGGCTATTGAAGGCTGACCACAAGGCAAGCACACATCTTGACCCTCCCTCCTCTTGGAATTTCCATCTGAACACTGCTGGATTCCAGGAGTTGGTAGCTCTGTATGTGCTTCTCTGTATCTTTTTTGTCTTTCTCTCTTTCTGTGTCTTCATCATCTAATTCCCTCTTCTTGCAAATTTTGATTAAATTTAAATAGAACAGTCTTAGAATTGGCGAAGCTGAATGGGCCAAGTCAATGCTTTGAAAAGTGTTTTTTTGTTGAATGAATGTCATATTAAACATTTTGCCAAAGTTTCTCTAATTTTTTTAAAGCTCCCAGTAAAGTCTGTTTGGTTCTTTTGGGCACCTGAGAATCTCTTGTTGGTATTTCTCCAGCATATAAAAGAGGATACAATTGTAATTCCTTTTAAATGTCTCTTTGAGAGAGTTGTTTGGGGGATGGGGGTCAGGGCTTCTGTGTGCTGCTTGGCCCAGCCCAGGCAGGGCTTTCCCAGCCACATTCCACACTCCATTGCCCAGCTGGAGCCGCTGGTGCCTCTGAGTTGTGCTGCCCCAGCCCCAGGGATGCTCTCCTTGTCTGCCCATTCCCCCACGGTCTCTGGGCAGGGATGGCTTCAGTGGGGGCTGCTGACATCCTCAGCAACTTGCAGAGGCTGCTGCTGAATTTCCCTGCTCCAGAGGCTTGTTCAGCCTTCAGCTCTTCAGTGCAGGAATTCAGTATCCCAGGGTTCATTAACATTCAGAACACCTTAACATGCCAAGCCTCTGGGAATCATTTGATTTTAATTTACAAATCCTTTGTGGTTAAGTAGATTTCAGTAGTGTATTCAAACTGAATACATGATATTTAAAAAGACAGCGAGAAAAGATTTTTTAGGTCCTGTTAGTTTTGTTTTCCTGTTAATTCATAGATAAGTGCAATCTCCAATGGACATTGAATCCAAGTACCTCCTCATGCAGTTTGAATAGATATAAAAATCAAGACCCTTCATGGCTGACAATCAATCACACTCTGTCCCTACCCCCACCCCACCATTTCCCCCATCCAAGCCCTGGCACTCAGAGCAGCCTTGTGCAAATCTGAGCTCCCTCCAGCCCAGGCTGCACCTGCAGGTTCCAGCTCCTTGGCTCCAACTCCCACCTGCTTTCCTTGGAGAAGGAGCTGCCCAAGACACAGAGGGATGTTCATTTCTTGTCAGCCAACAAAGCCAAGGGAAGGCACAGCTCCATCCAATGCAAAAGTCATTCTTCCCCTTGGCTCTGCCCTGCCCCTGATCCCCCCAGCCCGTCCTGTTTCCTTCATCCCTGCATTGCCAGGGACTCTCTGGGACAAGGGAGCTCTGCTCTGGGGATGGAGGGAGGTGCAAGTGCCACCATTGGAGTAGGAACCACAACTCATCAGGTTTGTGTCCTTTGGGATTCAGGAACTGGTGAGATTCAGAGGCACAGAAAGTTTCTCTTCATGGCCAACAGACCATGGTTGAACAGGACACAATTTAGTAACAATCATACTCTTCCCTGAGCTATGTGCAACTTCCCAGCAATGCCTGATGAGTCCACCACCCACAAGTGATTTTCATACTAAAATAATTTTTGACAAACATTGTTCTGTGACAGATATAAAAACAATTAAGTTCTTGTATCAGGATGCTCATCCTGGAGTGGGGGCAAAACAGCTCCAACAATTCCTGATTTGCAAAGCTGTCAGTGGTGGATTGAGAAGGGAGGCCAGGCTGCTCTTGGTGCTGAGGAAATGCTGAAACCAGCCTGACTCATTTCATCTCCTCCTGTCCTGGCTGATCTCCCCTCTTTCCCCTCCCACCCATTGGCTTTTGTCTCCCACCAGGCCCCCCAGTGAAGAGCCTGGCTCTGTGTTCTCCATCCCCTCCTCACTGGCACTGCCAGGCTGGGATGAGGAGCCCCTCAGCCTTCCCTGCTCTGGGCTGGACAAGCCCAGCTCCCTCACCCTCTGCTCACAGCCCAAGGGCTCCAGCCCCACCTTGGAGGCCCTTCCCAGACCCTGCTCCAGCTGCCAGACATCTTTCCTGCCCTGGGCAACCCAAGCCAGGCCACAGTGACCTGGATAATCCCCGTCCTTGATGTCCTGGTCACACAGCCCTGGCCCCTTGTCCCCATGTCAGGCTCTGGGGTGGATCCTGTGGAACATCCTTTGGTGGAGGCTGTGGCTCCAGGTGGGCCAGGGGGATCCCGGGGGACAGGGACCCCGCTGGGCATGGACAGCATTGGACTTGTTGGGAGAAACTGTGAGGGGGAGCTGGGGCGGAGTGACCAACCCAGTGACCTGACACAGCCCTGCTGGGATGTCACACACCCCCTCTGGGATGTCACAGCCTGCTCTGTGAGCTCACAGCCCCTTCTCTAATGTAACACAGGCAGTCTCTGATGTCACAGCCAATTCTGTGATGTCTTAGTCTTCTCTGGGATGTTAGACCTCTGCCCTGTGATGTCACAACTGGCTCTGTGATGTCACAGAGGCAGTCTATGATGTCACAGCTGCTCAATGACCTCACATGACCCACTCTGTGATGTCATAGCCCACTCTGTGACCTCATGTTACCAGATGATCAATTGCCTACACCAGGTGAGCTCACACCTGGAGCTTGTTCTCCACATCCCCAGGCCTATGGAAACCACACAAGGCCCATTGTGTGAGAAGGGGAACTGGACGTTCAGCAGCCTCAGGGTCCTGCCAGCTCAGCCAGGCCCACTGGAACATTGGGGTCCACGACCACCAGGGACCACCAGAGAGACCCCCAGGACAGAAGAACACATGGGTAAAGGGAGGGGGAATATGCTGATGATTTTGGGGAAATGATTATCATATGTATGTTTAGTCCAGGACAATCAATGAATATGTGAGCAAAATACAGAATATAAACAGAAACTTTCCTGTGCTCAGCATGCAGGGCTTTGGGAGGAGCTCTCCCCCGTGCATCCAGCTGAATAAAGAATGCTGCTTCTTAGTGCTACACTGGGGTTAAGGAGTTTTCTGTTTCACTGAATGTTTGGTAACACTCCCACTGCCAAGGAAAGCTCTGTCTGCTGCTGTTCACAAACAGAGAAGGGCTGGGGGCAGATGTGGGGCTCAGAGGCTGCCTGGGGCACAGTGACCATGAAATAATCAAGTTTTCCATGTTCTGTGAAAGAAGGAGGGGCAGCAACAAAACTTCCACACTGGAATTAGGAAGGGCAGACTTTGGCCTGTTTAGGATGCAGATCTGGGGAGTGCCAAATTGGGTACTGATTTTTTAAGGGAAACACCCCTTAAAAACAAAGGGGTCCAGGAAGGACACACATTTCAAGAAGGTAATTTAAGGGGGAAGGAGCAGCCTGTCCCAGTGTGACAAAAGATGAGCTGGTAAGGACAATGACTGGCCTGGCTGCCCATGGAGCTTTTGTGGGAACTCCGGGGATAAAAGGACTGGCAACTCAGGAAGCATTTAATGATTTTAATGGGTTATTCAGAAAGAAAAGTTGAGATGTGAAAGCTCAATTCGAACTTAACCTGGCGGCTTCTGTAAAAAAAAAGGTTTTTATTAAAAAAAAAATTGTTGCCAAAGTAGGGAGAAGAAGAACCTCTACTATTTATTGGATGCAGTAGAGAATAGAGTAACTAAAGATAAGGAAAGGGCTGAGCTACTTAACACCTTGTTTGTCTCAATTTTCAATATTAGGACAGGCTGTTCTCAGGACAAGTGTTCTCCTGAGCTGGTAGATGGGCACAGGAAGCAGAACAGCCCCCTGGAATCCAGGAGGAAGCAGCTGCTGACCTGCTGAGCCACTCAGATGCTCACAGGTGGATGGGATCTGATGGGATCCATGCTAGGGGGATGAGGGAGCTGTGGATGAGCTCCCCAGGCTGCTCTCCATCATTTACCATCAGTCTGGCTCAGCAGGGAGGTCCCAGAGCACTGGAGGTGCCAGTGTGAGCCCATCCCCAGGAAGGGCTGGAAGGAGGAGCTGGGGAACTCCAGGCCTGTCAGCCTGACCTGGGTGCCCGGCAAGGTTATGGAACAGATCACCTTGAGTGCCATCACAGGGCACCCACAGGATGGCCCAGGGATCAGAGCCAGCCAGCGTGGATTTAGGGGTGGCAGGTCCTGCCTGACCAACCTGGTCTCCTTTTATGCCCAGGTGACCCAGCTGTGGATGTGGGAAAGGCTGTGGATGTTGTGTGCCTGGACTCCAGCAGAGCCTTTGACTCTGTCTCTGACAGCATTCCCTGGAAAAGCTGCAGCCCACGGCTTGGGCGGGTTCCCTCCTTGCTGGGAGATTTAAGAGCTGGCTGGAGGCTGGGCCCAGAGAGTGGTGGGCATGGTGCTGCACCCAGCTGGTGTCCAGGCACTGGTGCTGTCCCCAGGGGTCTGTGCTGGGCCCAGTCCTGTTTAATATCTTCACTGATGATCTGGGTGAGGGGATCGAGTCCAGCATTCACAAATTGCAGATGGCACCAAGCTGGGTGTGAGTGTGGATCTGCTGGAGGGCAGGACAAGAAGACACAGCCTTAAGCTGCGCCAGGGGAGGCTCAGGCTGGACAATAGGAAGGAGTTCTTCACAGAAAGGGTGAGTGGGAACTGGAAGGGGCTGGCCAGGGGGGAGGTGGCAGAGTCACTGTCCCTCTCCAGTGAGGGCACTTAGTGGCATTGTCTGGGTGGCAAGGCAGTATTAGGGCATTGGTTGGACTTGATGATCCCAAAGGTCCTTTCCAGCCTATTTGATTCTGTCATTCTCTGATGATTGGGACACTCTGGGGCCATTGTGACACTGCAGGGCCTCGTGGAACTAAGAGGACCATGGTGACACCGTGCATCCCCACAGAACCAGGGGTCCATGGTGGTGCTCTGGGGCAAAATGGAACCAGGGAGTGCCCCATGACACTCTGGGCCCTCGTGGAACCACAGAGGCCATTGTGACACTGCAGGGCCTCGTGTAACCAAGGGGTTTCACCATTTTGACACTGCAAAACCAAGGAGACCATTGGGAGACTGCAGGGCCCAGTGGAACCAAGGGGCCGTTCTGACACTGCGGGGCCTCATGGCACCAAGGGGACATTGTGACACTGCAGGATCCTGTGTAACCAAGGGGCCACTGTGACACGATGGGGCCTTGAGGAATCTGGAATAATGCTGTGACACTGTGTGGCCTCGTGGACAAGGAGTCCATTGTGACACTGAGGGGACTTGTGGAACCACAGAGACCATGGTGACAGTGTGGGACCTCATGTGACCATGGGGCCATTGTGACACCCTGGGGCCCCATGGAACCAAGGGGCCACTGTGAAACTGCAGCACCAACGAGAACATTGTGGCACTGTGAAGCCCCATGGAACCAAGGGGTCCATTGTCACATTTTGGGGCCCCATGGAAGCAAGGAGTCCATTGTTGCCCTGCATGGGCTCATGGAACCAAGGAGACCAGTGTGACACTGCCTGGTGTAACCAAGAGGCCATTGTGACACTGAGGGGCCCCATGGAACCAAGGACATCTTTGCAGATGACACCAAGCTGGACGTAAGTTTTGATCTGAAGGAACATAGGAGTGGACTGCACAGGAACATTGACAGGCTGGATCCAGGGGATGAATCCAACAAGGTGAGGTTTAACAAATCCAAGTGCAAGGCCCTGATATTTGGCCCCAGTGCTACAGGCTGGAGACAGAGTTCCAGGACAGCAGCCAGGCAGAAAGGGACCTGCAGGGACTGATGGACAGCAGGCTGGACAGGAGGCAGCAGTGTGCCCAGGTGGCCAAGAAGGCCAATGGCTCCTGGCCTGGATCAGGAATGGTGTGGCCAGCAGGAGCAGAGCTGCTATTCCAGCACTGATCTGCCCCAGCTCTGCACACAGACATTGCTGCTGCTGCTCCAGAGAAGGGAACACAAGGGGATCTCTGCAGAAAACTTTGCTGGGAGATCTTTTACTTCCTTTAAATACACCAAGAGCACAGCCCCTCATTGACACAGTCTGTGGGCACAGGGAAGGTGGAGAAAACAAAATGACCAATGGCACAAATATTGACATTTCTTTGTGGACAATATGAAGAAACTAAAACAAAGGAAAGAAATCTCCAAAATGAAACTAACAAGAAGGACCAAAAACTAGTTTTATTACAAGTTATTTACAGAAATTCTCCAGCAGTTTTATGTTTCTGAAACCATCAAGTCATCAGTCTCCACACTGCAGCCTTGAGCTCCTGGTTCCTCAGGCTGTAGATGAGGGGGTTCAGGGCTGGAGGCACCAGCGAGTACAGAACTGACAGGGACAGATCCAGGGATGGGGAGGACATGGAGGGGGGCTTCAGGTAGATAAATGTGCCAGTGCTGAGGAACAGGGAGACCACGGCCAGGTGAGGGAGGCAGGTGGAAAAGGCTTTGTGCCGTCCCTGCTCAGAGGGGATCCTCAACACAGCCCTGAAAATCTGCACATAGGAGAAAACAATGAACACAAAACAGCCAAATAGCAAGCAGGCACTAACTGCAATTAACCCATGTTCCCTGAGGGAGTAATTTGAGCAGGAGAGCTTGAGGATCTGAGGGATTTCACAGAAGAACTGGCCCAGGGCATTGCCATGGCACAGGGGCAGGGAAAATGTATTGGCCGTGTGCAGCAGTGAATAGAGAAAGGCACTGGCCCAGGCAGCTGCTGCCATGTGGGCACAAACTCTGCTGCCCACGAGGGTCCCGTAGTGCAGGGGTTTGCAGATGGACACGTAGCGGTCGTAGCACATGATGGTCAGCAGATAAAACTCTGTTGAAATGAAGAAGAGAAAGAAAAAGAGCTGAGCAGCACATCCAGTGTAGGAGATGTTGCTGGTGTCCCAGAGGGAATTGTGCATGGCTTTGGGGACAGTGGTGCAGATGGAGCCCAGGTCAGCGAGGGCCAGGTTGAGCAGGAAGAAGAACATGGGCGTGTGCAGGTGGTGGCCGCAGGCTACGGCGCTGATGATGAGGCCGTTGCCCAGGAGGGCAGCCAGGGAGATGCCCAGCAAGAGGCAGAAGTGCAGGAGCTGCAGCTGCCGCGTGTCTGCCAATGCCAGCAGGAAGAAGGGCATGATGCAGCTGCTGTTGGACATTTGCTGGGGCTGCACATGGGCACCTGTTCATGGAGAAAGGACAGTGACATATCAGCAGAGGCTGCTTTGGGCCAAACCTGGGCCATTCCCTGCAGACTGCCCCGCTGGGACTCACCCAGCCTTGTTCCTGCTCTGGGAAAACCTTCACCCAGGTCCCTGCCTGAGCTCCAGTTGTGCTGGCTGAGTGTGCAAGGAGCAGCCAGGCCTGTGTGTGGGGGCTCTCGAGGAGCCATCCCTGCCCTGATGCCCTGGGTGTGTGGCCATGTGGCAGAGGGACAAAACTAGGTGTTAAGGATTTGTCAGGGTAATGACTGCTATTTCAGAAAGGCTTGATAGCCTCTGCACTCACAGCTCCTTAGGACATCGATGGCAGGAGTTGATTTAAGTAATTTTTTCTGCCCACACACCATTTCTGGCTTTCTGAGGTCACAAATCCCCAACATTTCTGCTGCACTCAGAGTTTGCCATAGAGAGATGGGAGAGATAAAGGATTCCCTGTGGCTGAGGGAAGGTGAGGGGCTGGATGGGCTTGTTCCCAACTGCCCTGGCTTTGCACCTTTGGCTTCAATCAGAGCCCAGTCACACTCCCGGGTCACCCTGGGATAAACCAGACCCTGCCCAGAGCAGAGGGATCCCTGAATGTCTCACCCTCTCTCGAGGTCTCTGGGCAAGGTCTCAGCACCCCCTTGTGCCAAGGACACTCACGGCTCCCTAGGCAAACCCAGCAGCATTTCCTCAGCTGTGGCAGCTCTGCCCTCCCCCGTGCCCCCAGCCCTGCTCTCTTCAGCCCCCTCTCCTTCCCTGAGCATCTCCCTGGGCCTGGACATTCCCTCCTGAGAGGAGCCTTGTCCCTGCCAGCGCTCACAGAGCCCATCCCAGCCTGTGTGCCCCGGCTGGGGCCCTACAGAAACCTGCCTGTGTGCAGGGCCCTGGCTGGGGCAGGCTCTGTGTGCAGCTGGGCAAGGGCAGCTCAGGAGAGCCCTGCTGGGCCCTGCAAAGGTGATGCTGCTGCTGTGCAGGGCTGAGGAGTGGCTGAGGGCCCTTTGGGAGGCTCCCAGCAGAGACACTGATCAACTTAATTTACAGTTTTGCAGTCCCTGTAAAAGATCAAACATTCCTTTGATGATCCTGTGTGTCCCTTTCAACTCAGAATGTCCTGGGATTCTTGGATTACAATTCCTGTTCTGCTTCTCTCATCCCCTTGTTGTCTATAATCAAAAAAGAAAACAAAAAACCCCTTGCAACAGTGTTAGAACAGTAAAGTAAAAACCAGACATGAATTGGAAGCTTCCAGGTGTCCCAGTGGGGATGGGGCACACCCAGGGCCTGATTTCAACAATTTATTAAGGTTGATTAATTAGGATATTTAACAGGAGCATCCAACAGGAGATTCAGTTTCCCCGGTTACACACCCTGGCTCAACCCATTGGAATAGGTCCAAGGGCTTCTTTACCTTCACTTTTTGTTATGACTGCTCATTTATCTAGTCAATAAAAAAAATGGTTTTGTAGGTTCTCTTCCTGAAAATAGGACTATTTGATAATAAGACTGATAAGACAGTATTTCAGGAATGTATTTAGACAGTCAGCTTATTGTTCTAAAATCTAAGAGAATGGTTAGGAAACGTACTAGAGTTAATTAAGGATTATAATAATATAAGTATATAAGAGCAGTTTAATATAGTTAATAGGAATTTAGTAGTGTTAAGTAAGGATTGTAGATTTATAACTATATAATAGTAATTTACAGAGCTATGAATATATCAAAAATGTGTAAAAATCAAAAATTTTTTGCCAACACCCCAACTTTCCCATCCTTCTCCAAGAAGGAAATTGAAAACACTCTCAGGAAAGCTCCCGATCTTTCCATCAATCCCAGGCTTACCTTCTTTGGGAAGTGCCCTCCGGAGCAGTGCCCAGGCTGGTCTGGAGCTGGGAGCAGCTCTGCCCCACCCAGCCCCTCTCAGCAGCAGCCCCTGCCCTGCTCAGGGCGGCTCCTTCCCCCCAGAGCTTCTCCCCAGCGCTGGGAGCAGCTGCCAGGGCTGGCTGAGAGCTGTCCCTGGCAGGCAGCAGAGTCCCTGCCCCAGCACAGCGCCCTGGGCTGCAGGACCCTGCTCTGCAGGACAGCCCTGGGCACCCCTGGCTGCAGCCCCGGCTGCTCAGCCCTGCAGCAGAGCCTGGCAACAGGAGCTGCCTTGGGCTGTGCCTGGGCTGGGGTAGCAGGGAAAGCCAGCCCTGCCCTAGGGCCACAGCCCTGCCCTGGAGCAGCCCTGAGAGTCCTCCTGAAAGGTCCTAAAAGCTGTGGGATGTGCCAGCTCCAGGGGATCCCTGCAGGAACTGCAGCTTCTCTTCCCACAGCCAGGGAATGACTGCTTCAAACCTGGGATGATTTCTGCTCTAGTGAGCCCTGAGTGAGCTCTGCTCTGTGCTCCCAGCCCAGGCTGAGTTTAACCCCTCTGTGCCTCTGTGCTGTGCCCAGGCTGGCTGCAGGCAGTGCCCCAGCCCTGCTGGGCTGGCACAAGAGCTGCTCATCAAGAGAAATGTGCTTTTGAACTCTTCTTGGTGACCAGGAGCTGCCTCTGTGCCAGGAGCCCAGCCCAGCTCAGCAGCACAGACACAGCACAAGGACTTTAATCAGCCTCTGGGCCTTTGTGCTCAGGCCCTGAACATCAGTCCCTGAGAGGCAGCTGAAGAAACTTCTCCAGAACTCCAATTCAGAATCCAACTCCAAAGTTTCTTGGACTTTTAATGGGTCCCACTGAGGGACACGACTGAGCAAGTGTCCCCAGGCCCCAGGCAGAGCAGAGAACTGCAGGCAGTGATGACAGGTGGGGACAAAGAGAAGCCAAGTCTTGGTGCCCTGGGGCACAGCAGGGCCTGTGCCAGCAAGGGCTGGGAGGAGACACCTTGTCCTGAGGCCCTGGGGCCTCCTGGCACAGCCCCAGCCAGGCTGGGCACTGTCAGCCCCTTGTCCTGCCCTCAGCATCCCCCCCTGGCCCACATCCCAGTGGCCTCAAGGATCTGCTGCAAGGAGTCCCTGGGGAGCCTTGCTCAGCAATGGCCCTGGGGGCTCCTTCATGCTCCCTGCAGGGACTGCAGGTTTTTCAAAGGACTTTGGGTTTGGCTTTTGCCTTGGAGTCTCTGAGAGGTTTGTGCAATCATGGACTCCAATTATCTGCTGTAATTAGTCCCTGGAGAGGCTTTGTCAGTAACAACACTCAGTGGGGCTCATTAATGCTTCAGGGTACTTCAGTTATTTGAAGGTACTTGGTGTTTCCCTTTTGATACAGACTCTGTGAGAGCTTTGTGCAATCATGGCCCCAATTATCTGCTTCAATGAGTCCCTGGAGAGCTTTGTACTGACACTCAGTGCTGCTCAGTAATGCTTTGAGATACTCAAGGTTTTTAAGGTACTTTATGGATTTAGGAATACTTTTAGGTACTTTCAAGGATTTTCCTTCCCGCACTGAGTCTCTGAGAGGTTTTTGTGCCATCTTGGCCTCCAATTCTCTCCTCCAAGGAGTCCATGAGGATCCTGTGTTGGGTATCTTCCCCCTTTCTGTTTTACAACAAAGATGGAACTGAAAGAATTTTGTAAGACTTTCTAAAAGCATCCAGACAAACATGGGACAATTAACAATACAACAACAACCACTAAGAGAATTAATAGTCCTGTTTTAGCTAGACGTCATCCAACCCTTTAGTCCTCAGGACTGGAAAGTTTATTGAACCAGTCTTTGTTTTCCACTTGAAGCTTCTTGAACCCTTCCTTCAGTACCTGAATGCTCTTGTGGATTGACTCGCTGTGGCTGGAGAGGTTCATGCAGCACATGCCCTCAGCGTCTACACAGCCATGCCCATGTTCCCAGAGTAAAAACTCTATCGCTGTTCTGCAAGGTGGCGTGTCTGATGGTCTCTGTGTCTGAGAGCAGCCACTCAATGTGAGGGAGGCAGCATTGGTTTGCTTACTTAACAGGCACCCAGGATGGTCTGATTGTCCTAAAGCTTTAGCTGCAGCCACCCAAGGTAGTCCAAACTGGCGGTGCTGCCATCTGATACCTGGATTAAAGCTTGCAAAGCCATCTCTTTGATATCATCCAATACTTCCTAGGGGATACCTGCTGCTTCATCATCTGGTAGGCTGTGTTGTCCTTCTCCAGCTAGATGGTTGATTGTCAATTCTGCCCTTGCCTCATTATTAGCATAGTCTGCTCTTAATTGATTTAGTAAACACTTCCATCCCCCTTCCAACAGGGTGTATTCTGTAGGTGACAACAACATGGTCATAATATATTTTAAATCATAGGTGGTTAAGACATTTGCTGTAAACATGGCTCTCATTAGGCCATTAAAACAAGGTAAGTCCTTCTATGGTCTTTAGCTGCCCTACACAGATCCTTGATTTCCCTGTAAACCAGTGGCTGACACCTGGGATTCTGCCCCCTTCTTTCATAACACACCAGGGCAATGAGGAGTTTCGAGGTTATTTGCCAGTCTCCTTCCTTAACTGGAGGCATGGCCCAGGGTGGAGAGGATGATTGACAGTGGGGGCGAGACCTGCAGTTGTGGGGGTGGAGTCTGGAGGTTCATTCAGGGCAGAAGAGAAGGCTGTGGTAGCAGGAAGTGGAGGAGCCAAGACGGAGCAAGGATGGTCGGGCTCCCGAGCCACATTCGGGCTCCTTCCTTCTTGTGTCTCCAGGGCATGATGCTACTAGACACCATGGCCATTGCCAGCTTGGACCATAGTGGAAGGTCTGAGAAAGGCAGGTTTGAGGGGAGGTCCTGAGTTAGGAGTGACCAATGGATTGAGTTTTAGACACACTGCTTCCTCGTGAAGGGTCTCAAGGATGGTGTGGAAGATGGGGAGCATGTGGGGTGCAGCGGGGTCCCTTTTGATCGAAAGGTTGTACAATTTAACTCTCACTGAGTCCCAAAATTCAATGGTATGGATTTTGTCAGCAGAGGCATCTGGAAAATTTTTAATGATCCACCCCATGATTGATTTTAATTCGTTCTTTGAAAATATAATGTCATGATCAGTGAGAATTAAAGCATCCACATATGCTCCTTTCTACTTTGGACATCTGGCCGCCCATTTTTCTCTTTTTCTGCCTTATGGGGAAGAGCCACCGGAACACCCCAAATCAATTATGGGACATGGGAGCATATTGTAAAAACACAGTGGCAAAATGGGCAATAAATGTCTTGCATTTCCCCAAACCCACCTGCAATCCTATGCAGGTGAAACCATGGTTGTCCCTGCCGATCCTGGGCAAGGTCCCTTGAAGCAACGATGAATCCGCTGGGCCCTGCACAATCCAAAATCCCGGGGAGCACTGGCCCATCCATCAGCCAACCCCAGCTGACGTGACTGACACAGGGAGCCCTGAATGTCAGGGTCCCTGTTTGGGTGCCAAAGGTCACAATGAGCATGGCTGTGACAAACCTCTCTGGTTCCCTGACTTCAGGGCGAGGGTGGCGAAAATGAAAAGGAGCGGGTTCGATGGAGTAGCTTAAAAGGAACTTTAATAACACAGGGTGAGAAACAATAAACATGGAGAAGTCGAGCACAGTATGAGGGGCAGGATCCAAAGACCTGAGAAAAAGGGGAAGCAACAACATGTACATTTGCGGGTAGAACACTCCAGAACAATAACCATATAGGGGAAAAAAGTAACCAATAGGGGAGGAGAATTTGGACAACTTAACATAGCAACACTAAAGGCTTATGGGGGAACTCTCAAGTTCACCCTAAGTTAAACAAATGATTCCCAGGGCTTGAAACTCCTGCCAAATTCTTTAGAGGAAAAATCTGTCTGACTCTGAGTTACAGCTGGGCTAACTACCAACCACTGCTTTGCACTGGCCCCTTGGGACCACATGGCCCAAAAGAGTCACGATGATGTCCTGGGTTCCACGAGGCTCCACAGTGTCACAATGGTGCCTTGGATCCATGGTGCTCTGCAGTGTCACAATGGCCCCTTCATTTCACAAGGCTCCCAAATGTCACATTGGTCTCCATAGGAAGGAAACCACGGAGCCCCCATGTTTCAGGAGCTGATGAACGGCAACCACCAGAGGCCAAGGCAAGCCTGACATCTCTGTCCTGGCAGGTTTACTTGGAGCAACCCTTGGATATTTGAAATTATGAATGTGGAGTACTAAGTTCAGACATTTGTGCCTGGAGAAGGATGATTTTTCCATAAAAAGAAAAGCAGAGAGCCTTTTCTAGTGTTTGGAAAACAGGTGAGTTCTGGCACTCAGGAGTTAAAGACCAGCCAGACCTGTCTGTCCTGGCAGCTTTTGTCGGGCAGCAATCCTTGGATAGACAGAAATTTGGAGGTGGAATCCTAATTTTGGCCATGGATGCCTGGAAAAGATGGACAGTTCTTTTCCATAAAAAGAAGAGCCCAGAGCCCCAGTGTTTCAGGGGCAGATGGGAATGGCCTTCCACATTCCAAGGTCAGCCAGACCTGTCAGGTGACCCCTGGGAGGCCAAGGCAGCCACACCTGTTTCATGTTCCCTTGGTTCCACAGTGCCCTGCAGTGTCACAATGGCTCCTTGCTTCCATGAGGCCTTGCAGTGTCACAGTGGTTCTCTGGCTTCCATGAGGCCCTCAGGTGTCATAATGGCCCCTTGGTTACACAAGTCCTTAAGGATCTTAATGGTCTCCATGGTTCCACAAGGCCCCACAGTGTCCTGGTGGTCTATTGGTTCCATGAAGCCTGGCTGTGTCCAATGGCCCCTTGGTTCCATTGGGGCCCAGTACTGCAACAATGATTCCCTTGGTTCCACAAGTTCCCATAGTGTCACAATGGCCCCTTCCTTCCATGAGGTCCCATAGTGTCACAATGGTCTCCATGATTCCATGGGGCCTTGCAGTGCCACAATGCTCTCCATGGATCCACGGTGTCCTGCAGGATCACACTGGTCCTTTGGCTCCACGAGGCCCTGAAATGCAGCAATGGCCTCTGGGTTCCACAAAGCCCTGCTGCTTCACACTGGCCCCTTGGGACCATGTGGCCCAACAGAGCCACAATGATGTCCTTGGTTCCACGAGGCCCCACAGTGTCACAATGGTCCCTTGGGACCATGTGGCCCAGCAAAGCCACAATGATGTTCTTGGTTCCACGAGGCCCTACAGTGTCACAGTGGTCCCTTGGATCCATGGTACCCTGCAGGGTCACAATATCCTCTGCATTTCAGAAGACCCCAAAGTGTCCCAATGGTCTCCAGGGTTCCTCAAGACTACACAGTGTAACAATGGCCCCATGGATCCATGGTACTCACAGTGTCACAATGATCCCCTTGGTTCCACAAGTTCCTACAGTGTAACAAAGCCCTTTGGCTCCACAGCACCCCGCAGTGTCACAATGGTCTCCATAGGAAGGAAACAAGCAAGCGCAGTGGTGCAAGGTCAGATGAGAGGCAGTCACCAGAAGCCAAGGCTTGCTAGACTTGACTGTATTGGTAGATTATTTTGGAGAGTAACCCTTGAATATATGGAATTTTAGAGGCGGAATCCTAATTACAGCCATGGGTGCCTAGACAAGAAAGACAGTTCCTTCCCATAGGAATAAAAGCACAGAGTCCCAGTGCTTCACGGTCAGATGGGAAGTGGCCCTTGACATGCCAAATTCAGTGGGACCTCTCAGACAGACCCCAGGAGGCCAAACCAGGCAGACCTCTTCCATGTTCCATGGACTTCATGGGTCCTAACACTGTCACAATGGTCTCCTTGATTCCTTGAGGTCTGGCAATGTCACAATGGCTTCTTGGTTTCATCAGCCCCAACAGAGTCACAAGGGTCCATTGGCCCCACGCAGTCCCGCTGTGAAACAATCGCTCCTTGTTTCTATTTTAAATCAATCACAATCAAACCACAGTTTGATCACTGATCCTTGCTTCCATAGGGCCCATGATTTGCACAATGGTCTCCTTGATTCCATGATTCCTGGATTCCAGAGTCTCACCATCATTTCCTTGGATCTCCATTGTCACAACTGACCCGTGGCTCCATGAGGTTCCGTAGTGTCACCGTGGTGGCTGTCAGAGGCTGGATGAGATCCATGTCCCGAGACACCTTGGGATGCTCGGAATGCCCGTGTGGGGCCAGGGCCGGGTCAGGCCTTGGTTTGTGGTGGGACAGAGCCCCGCCCCCAGCCCTGGCCTGGCAAAGCTGCCAATCACACAGCAGGGGGTGATGTTAACCCAGCTCTGATTGGCCCAGCTGTCAATCAATCAATCAATCAATCAATCACACAGCAGCAGCTGGGCTACCCTGGCTCTGATTGGACAAGCAACTGGCAGTCCCACCCCAGGGGCGGGCCCAGGAAGGCCCAGGGGGTTAAAAGCCGGAGCTCGAGGCCAGCCCAGGGTCTGGATCCTGCCTTCTCCTGGGGTTCCTCTGTTGGTGATGCTGGAACCCCAGCAGTTGGTACCTATGTGCGTGTCTTTCTATGGATCTTCTGTCTTTCTGTTGATCTCTATTTCTTCTCCTTCTAATCCTACTTACCTGGAATGTTTTTGGGTAACTTCACATGTTAAGGGTTAAAAGATTTTAGGTTAAATGTGTGGGAATCCAGGGCACAGGGAATATTTCTCTGTCTGCTCTGAGGGATCCTGACCCCCAGAGAAACACTGCATTTAACCTTTGCCCATGGAGAGGACTTCCAGGACTTTGAGACAGATTAGAATTTTCCAAGGTGTGAAATAGGTAATAGAGAGTAGCATACTACGTCCCTTGGGTGAGAAATTTAGGTTTTGGGGTTTTTAATACGGTGTAGATAGGAAGCAAGTTGCAGGAATTGGGGTGTAGTCCCGGTCTTCTTCTTCATCTACTCCATTTTCTGCAGTGTTGGTGGCACAGGGTGATTGGTCAAGGAAAGCACAGTGCAGATGTTATGTGGACAATCAAGGGATGAATTATTGGTAGATAAGTAGAAATAATGTATGTTTTAAGAATTAATTGGATGAGAAAACTTTAAAAGACCTTGAAACCATTCATTTTAGTACCATTTTGAGGTGTTTTCCCAGCATGTTGAGCCTGGTGTGGACAGCAATGCAAAACTTTAGATAAGATAACAATAAACAAGAAGCTGAAGACTGAGAAAGTCCCATGCATCTCCTTTTACCTGGCACAGAACTGCTACAGAGGGTTTCCCCCATCCAGGGAGCCCCCAGAAAGGCCCAAAAAAAAACAAACCTCAATGACTGGTTCCCCAAAAATGTTTGTAATAAGTCGGCTTTTTTCCATAAAGTCGTTTACTCAATGGTGTTGTCTTAATTGGCCAATCATGTGAAATGTGTTGATTAATTGACCAATGAGGTCCACCTTTAGCAAACCAAGATATAAAAGAAGAGGACTGAAAAAACAGGTGGCTTTTAGCCCTTAGCCTTCTGATCTGGGTTGGTGTCATCTCTGATTCAACGGTGACATTTGGGGATCTGTGGGGGCTATTGGGGATCCTTTCTGCACCTCGTGACCCAACAGGAGCTTCTCTAATAGACTTAGCCTGAAGCTCCCACTGTGCCCATGACAGGAGCCCCTGTGAGTGTCTGGGACATCTCAGCTCTTTGGCAGCCTGGGGACTCCTGGGATGTCACCCTGGAGCCCATCTGCCTGTGACAGATGGGTGCCTTTGCAGCCCAAGGTGCCCTGGGATGTCACCATGGAATGGCTGTGACTGCCTCTGACCACAGGGCTCTTTACCATCCCCAGAAAGCCCTGGGAGGTCTCCATGGAGCCCCTGTCTCTGCCTGTGACATTCCAGCTCTGGAACAGCCTGGAGACTCTTGGAAAGATCCCATGGAGCCCCTGTGAGGGCCTGTGACAAATCTGATCCTTAGCAGGCAACCATCCCCAGCCCCCTGTTGCTATGGTCAGTTTAAATGGCAAACATCACCAGCCACCCTGTTGCTATGCTCAGTTTCCATGGTACCATCACCACCCCTCTGTAGCTATGGTCAGTTTCCATGGCAACCATCACCAGCCCCCTGTTGCTATGGTCAGTTTCCATGGCAAACATCCCAGCCCCCTATTGCTATGGTCAGTTTCCATGGCAAACATCCCAGCCCCCTGTTGCTATGGTCAGTTTCCATGGCAACCATCACCAGCCCCCTGTTGCTATGCTCAGTTCCCATGGCAACCATCCCCAGCCCCCTGTTGCTATGGTCAGTTTCTATGGCAACCATCACCAGCCCCCTGTTGCTATCCTCAGTCCCTTGGCAGCCCCACGGAGACCCCATGCTGGGGTGGTTGCCCTTGACACCAGCTCAGGCCTGCAGCCAGAGCCTGTTGCCATGGCAACCATTTCCAGTCCCATCCCCAGGCTCATGGGATCCCAGAGCCACAGAACTGGCTGAGCTGGGAGGGAACCATCAGGATCCTCCAGTCCAACTGCTGGCCCTGCACAGGACACCCCAACAATGCCAGCCTGGGCCTGGCAGCGCTGGCCAAACGCTGCTGCAGCTCAGAGAGCCCTGGAGCTGGGACCCTTCCCTGGGGAGCCTGGCCAGGGCCCCAGCAGCCTCTGGGCAAAAACCTTTTCCTGACATCCAACCTGAGCCTGCCCCGACTCAGCTGCAGCCGCTCCCTCCACTCCTGTCCCTGGGCACCAGAGGGAAGAGGTTCCCACAGCCCCAGCCAGGGACCTCCTCCCAAGGCTGCTGCCATGGCCACCAGGGCTGGCACCAGCTGGGATGCTTGGTTTCCATGGGCCAGGCTTCAGGAAAGGGATTCCCCAATTTCCTGCTCCCGCTAAAACCGCGCTGCCCTCGCTGCCCACCCGCCTCCCATGGAAAGCACAAAAGGCAAAGATCCCAGGGTGGGATAAGAACAATTTATTTGGAACAGCAACGGGATAAGGAACAAACAGAGCAGAAACAATATTGATAACAGAAGGGACAAATAAAACCGTTTACAAGGAAAATAAAAACACAGCTCACTGGGTCTGCCTGGCCACAATTCCCCTGTCTGGAAAGGACACCCTTCTCCTCAGGGAGAGAGAGAGAGAGAGTCCCTTTCCTGCTCCTGGAAATGTTCTGGGGTGGGAGTGAATGTAATGACAGGGCCATGGCCAGACCCTCATGTTTTTCAATGCCACATCATGTCATTGGCAGGGGCAGGAAAAGGGACAGGTGTCTTCCTCACATGGATCACAGGGAACATGGATCACGGGGGCTCTTCCCAATGTGGGTTCTCCCATGAGGGATGAAGATGGAGCGGTGCATGAAGCTGTGCCTGCAATCGAGGCATTTGCAGGGCTTCACTTACTGGTGCCTCTGTTGGTGTCTTTTCAAATGAGAGCTGCTGGTGAAGCTCTTCCCACACTGGGAACACTCGTAGGGCCTCTCCCCAGTGTGGATGCGCTGGTGGGTGACGAGGGTGGAGTTGTGCTTGAAGCCCTTCCCGCAGTCGGGGCAGAGGAAGGGCCTCTCCTGGATGTGAATGCGCTCAGGCAGGAGGAGATTGGAGCTGCTCTGAAACCTCTTCCCACACTGGGAACACTCATTGGGCCTCTCCCCAGTGTGGATGCGTTGATGGGTGATGAGGTGAGAGGTTTGCTTGAAGCCCTTCCCGCAGTCAGGGCAAAGGAAGGGCCTCTCATCAGTGTGAATTCGCTGGTGCTGGAGGAGATGGGAGCTTCTCCGAAACCTCTTCTGACACTGGGGACACTCGTAGGGCCTCTCCCCAGTGTGGATGCGTTGGTGGGTGATGAGGGCAGAGCTGCAGCTGCAGCCCTTCCCACACTCCCCACACTCGTAGGCCCATTCCCCAGTGTGGATCATCTGGTGGCGGATCAGGGTGTTGCTCTGCCTGAAGCTCTTCCCACACTCCAAGCACTTGTGGGGCTTCTCCCCATCATGAAGATCTTCCTGGGCCATCAGCTCTGAGCTCTGGCTGAAGCTCTGTCCACCTTCCTGGCTTAGGGTGGGTCTTTCCTCCTCAGAGCACCCTGAGCTGGGTTTGGAGCACCCACTCCTGTGGAATCTCTGGGAATTGTCCACCCTGTTGGAATTCTGCACCGTGGAGCCACTTAAAATGGCCTTTTCCATGAGGTTCTGCTGTGGGAATTTGTCCTCCCTGGTCTCCATTCTCAGCTTCTTCCCTGGGGGTGGAAGGACAAGGAGAGGATGGGATTTGCCTCCGTGCCAGAGGGAAGGGGAAGGAGATCCCCCCAGTGCATCCCTGGCAGGACGGGGTTGGCAGCAGGGTTGTCCTGCAGCTGGGGGCAGTGCTGGGCTGGGAGATGGAGCAGGAGAGAGGGGGAAAGGGGCACTGACTTCCTCCTCACCTGCATGGGTGTCCCAGGGCTCTTTCGTCATTCTCACAGCCTCCTCCTCTATTGAGTCAAGGTTTGAGAATGGGACATCCTGTTTCGGGAACAAACAAATGGTGCACACATTGTCTTTTGTTCTGGTTTGAAGGCAATCCTGGAGGAGAATCTAAGTCAGATATACAATTTAATAAGAAAATGAAGATCAAGGCAATGATACAGATACACTGCCTTAAACAGACAGAGTCAGGATATAACCTGACACCCTGTTGCTGGTCAGGGTGGTGGCAGCAGTCCCATTAAATGGTGGCTGCAGTCCTGTGGGAGTGATGAACGTGATTCTGTCCAAGCAGTGATCCTGTAGAAAGGTCTGGTCTTCCTCTGGAGGTCCAGTGGTGGTTCTGGAGCTCTTGTCCTCTGGGAATCCAGTAGGCAAGCTGCTCCTGGTGTTGCAAGGCTCAGTTTATATCCAGGTAGGAATGCTTGGATCCTCCCCCTGGGCGGAGCATCCCACAATGGGATGATGGAATTTGATCAGTCCTGCAGTGACACACAATGGCCCATTCACAGAAGATATCTCCCCTGGAGGGCGTTATCAGGGCTGAGTCATGGAAGAGATAAAGAACCCTGCCCCACCTGTTTCTAGCAGTTGATGAAGATGGGGATTGAAAACATGCATTGGGTTCCATCTTACATTGCAACCTGAAACAGTGGGGGAATCCCTGCTCAGGGGATGAACACCACCCCCCTTACCCAAACTGGCTGAGGTGTAAAACCCCCACCCTGGGAAGGCCACACACACAGGGGACAATGTCACACTTGGACCATTCCAGGGGAGATCTCTGTCCCTCTCAGTCCCTTGCTCTCCCCCCTTTTCTCTTTCTTTCTATCTCTCTCTCTACCTCACATTTACTGTTTAATAAAATCCACGTAGGATTTGGTCTTGTTAGCACCTTAATTTGGACAGAGGCATCTCTCTAACAATTTTCTTAACCAGATTGCAAAATTCTTTTGGCACAGTGAGTTCAGGGCACGGTTCTTTGACCCCAGGTGCCTTTGACAACAGCATGGTTCCCTCCTCTGAGGAGGTTGTGGTTCTCTCTGGAAGAACTCTTGGAAACTCTGATGCAACTTCCTCTGAGCGACCTATGGCAGAACTGGTAAGAAAAATGGCTGTTGTGGGCCTGGAGTGTAAAGAAAATATTTGGTTGTCCTTCCTTGAAAAGTTTGTTAAAATTACTGGAGGAAAGCGAGCAAATGCTACCAGTGACACTGACAAGGTTCATTCACCCCATGGTGTAGAACACAAGGCTGCCTAAAGTGCTACAAGAAGGCCAGCTCAAGTAGCTAAATTCCCAAATAACTCCTGAATTCCCAGGCTTGGGTTCTTTGCCAAATGTGAGAATCATTATTCTCTTCATCCCTGTCACCTTTGTGACAGCTACTAAACGCTTCCCCTTCCTTTTAATAATATCTGTATTGGGCCGAATTTGCACTTTTCTTTAATTGGAACCTGCCAGCAGCTGAGCTGGAGCTGTGCAGGAACCAATGAAACTTGGAATTGCCACAGAATTGCTTCTATTGTCAGCCGGTGCTGCGGCGGCCGTGGGGCAGAGGGGTGGGAAAGAGGGGTCCACGGTTGCAGTGGAGGAAATGCCGGGGCTGGGGGCTGAGCACAGGACTGAGCACACAGAGATGGTTTCGTTCTTGCTGAGCTCACACTGAACCAAGGCCTGTCCTGCCCCTCATTCAGCCACTCTGGGGAGGGGCTGAGGGTGTGGGGGAGGTTGGGAGGGGACACAGCAAGGACAGGAGATCCCAGCTGACCCCAGGGATACCCCAGACCATAGGACATCATGATCAGTGCATGAAGTGTGGGGAACAAGGAGGAAGGGGGGACATTTAGAGTGAGGGTTTTTGTCTTTCCAGGCAACACTTAGGCAGGATGGGGCCCTGTTTCACCAGTGGGTAGGGCCAGCACCAAAGATACAGAAACCAACTTAACTTAAGGAACAGTGTAATTTAGATAGCGCAAATTTGCAAAAAAATTACAGAAGTATTAGATTGGCAAAGCAAATAATCATTAGTCAATAATTCCAAAAGAGAAGATGTTGAAATGAGTATCACACAACTGTCCATTTCTGGCTGCAAGCTCTGGAGATTCTATCTCTGCCTTCAATCAGGGTTGCATTCCATAACAAGTCCTGGTACCAAATCCTGCTTTCCAAGGCTGGAACAGTGTCTCAGGTTTAGCTGGGTGTGTATTCAATTACCCTCTGTTAAAGCTGGGGCAATTATCATCTGTTAATTGAGCAGTCTACTTTATCTCTTCCACAAGGAATCCTCCCTCCAGGGAGATATCTTCTCTTAATGGGCCATTGAGTGTCACTGATAAAAATTCCATCATCCCATTGTGGGAAGCTCCGCCCAGAGGGAGGAGCCAAGCATTCCTACCTGGATATAATCTGAGGATGTGAACAAGAGTCTGCCTTCTCCCACAGGATTCCCAGAAGAGCAGCTGTCAGCTCCACGGGATCCCATTGGAAGACCAGGCCTATCGGCACCACCACTGGACCTTCAGAGGAAAACTGCACCCTTCTACAGGATCACTGCTCCAACAGAACCACACCTGTCACTGCAGCCACCATTTAACAGGAGTGCTAACAACACTCTGACCCACAGGGTGTCAGGCCATATTCTGACTCTGTAAGTAATTTTTTAGTACTACTGCATTTCTATTTTTAATTTTTCCACTGAAGAACTGTTATTCCTATTCCCATAGATTTTGCTTGACAGCCTCTTATTTTGAAAATTATGATTCCAAGTGAAGGGATTAACATTTTCCAATTTAAGGGAGTCTCCTGCCTTCCTTAGCAGACACCTGTCTTTTCAAACTGACGAAAGAGCCCTGGGACACCCATGCAGGTGAGGAGGAAGTCAGTGCCCCTTTCCCCCTCTCTCCTGCTCCATCTCCCAGCCTAGCACGGCCCCCGGCTGCAGGACAACCCTGCTGCCAACCCCGTCCTGCCAGGGATGCACTGGGGGGATCTCCTTCCCCTTCCCTCTGGCACGGAGGCAAATCCCATCCTCTCCTTGTCCTTTCTCCCCCAGAGAAGGAGCTGAGGATGGAGACCAGGGAGGACAAATCCCCACAGCAGAACCTCATGGAAGAGGCCATTTTTAGTGACTCCAGGGCACAGGAATCCAATGGGGAGGACAAGTCCCAGAGATTCTACAGGAAGAGGGGCTCCAAACCCAGCCCAGGGTGCTCTGAGGAGGAAAGACCCACCCTGAGCCAGGCAGGTGGACAGAGCTTCAGCCAGAGCTCAGAGCTGGTGGTCCATGGGCAGCTTCATGATGGGGAGAAGCCCTACAAGTGCTTGGCGTGTGGGAAGAGCTTCAGGCAGAGCAGCACCCTGATCTGCCACCAGATGATCCACACTGGGGAATGGCCCTACGAGTGTGGGGAGTGTGGGAAGGGCTTCAGCTGCAGCTCCGCCCTCATCAGGCACCAACGCATCCACACTGGGGAGAGGCCCTATGAGTGTCCCAAGTGTGGGAAGAGGTTTCAGACCAGCTCCCATCTCCTCCTGCATGAGCGGATTCACACGGATGAGAGGCCCTTCCGCTGCCCTGAGTGCGGGAAGGGCTTCAAGTACAACTCCCACCTCATCACCCACCGGCGCATCCACACTGGGGAGAGGCCCTACGAGTGTTCCCAGTGTGGGAAGAGCTTCACCCAGAGCTCTAACTTGACCAGACACCAATGGAATCACCAGTAAGGGAAGCCTTGCAAATGCCCCAAGTGCAGGAAGAGCTTCGTGCACCACTCCAGTTTCATCCCCTATGGGAGGACCCACGTTGGTCAGAGCCCTGGTGACCCACATTCCTGGTGATCCATGTTGGAAAGACACTGGGCTGGTTGTTCCTTTCTTTTGGCCTTAATTTTCTTTGGATTAATCTTCATCCCTCAAAAACAGAGAAAATTGGGGTCAAAATCAATAAATTCATCAAAGGCATCTAAAGCCTCACTTTTTACTTGTGTTTCAGAGGAATCTGGGATTCAGGGAAATAATTGGGAGAATTTGGGAGTATTTGATTTAGTTGTCTCCCTTTCTTGGCACTCAAAGAGACAATAGGGTTTGATCTGTCACCTCAATGCCACTGAAACTACTCACTCCCACCCCAAAATTCCTCGATTCCACAGCCCCTTGGGGTGAAATGGGGTTGAAAGGGATTGGGCAAAGTGGAATGCAAATCAGGAGGGTGAGATGAGCATTGAGTGGGGCAGGATGGGTGGGATGGGTTTTGAGAGGTGTGGAATGGGGGAAGTACAGCTTGGAAGGGATGTCTTGATGTCCAGCAGGGGTGGGAAGGGTTGGGGTTGGGACTGGGGAGGTGGGCTGGGGTCGGGAATAAGACAGCCAAAGTTTGGGGATGATGAAGGGAAGGGAAGGCCGTTATTGACTGAGTTTTTGGATATTCCATGTTCATGAAGAGATGCCGGGGTATCTCACATTTCTGAGGTGGTTTTGGGGCACTCCCCAGCTCTTGGGGGTTTCCTGAGAGCAGCTCCATGGAGCCCAATTGCCAGGGGTGGTTGCCATTGGCACGAGCTCAGGGATGTAGCCAGAGTCCATTGCCTCGGTGCTGGAGAGCAGAGAAATGATGAACGGCCCCAGACAACTCCAGTGTGTGTTTGGAGACCTGTGAGCTGACTGGGGAGAGGCCAACAGCAATGCCCTGGAGAGATGCACCTTAGACTCTGGGCATTCCCCACAGCTCAGGGTCAGGAAAGAAGCTTCCCCCATGGTGCCTCACAGCACTATGTTAATTTCTCCCAGTTCTGTCCTCCCTATTGGCCCTTTGGCTTTTCTACCTCTTTTACCCTTATATGTTCATGTTCTAGGGGGTTCTCCCTTCCCTGTCTTCCCATTGGTTTATGTCTCCACCTAGCCTTTCTTGCACTCCCTATTGGTCCCTTCCCTGTGTACCACCCCTGAGCCCTCAGACTACTGGATCCTTGATGCTCTCCTACACCCCCTCTATCCTGATTTATACCCTAGACCCTCCTTTGTCTTTGATTTTTGCCCCTGGACCTCTTCATCATTGCCTGAAATAAAACACATTAAAACTCTATGCCTGGACCCTCCTGTGTATTCACTGCTGAGCTGCTGTGTCTGTGTGTCTGTGTGTGTCTGTGTGTGTGTGTGTGTGTCTGTGTGTCTGTGTGTCTGTGTGTCTGTGTGTGTGTGTCTGTGTGCGTGTGCATGTGTGTGTGTGTGTCTGTGTGTGTGTGTGTGTGTGTCTGTGTGTGTCTGTGTGTCTGTATGTGTCTGTGTCTGTGCGTGTGTCAGTGTGTGTCTGTGTCTGTGTGTGTGTGTCTGTGTGTTTGTGTGTGTCTGTGTGTGTGTCTGTGTGCGTGTCTGTGTGTGTGTCTGTGTGTGTGTCTGTGTCTGTGTGTGTGTGTGTGTGTGTGTGTGTCTGTGTGTCTGTGTGTCTGTGTGTCTGTGCATGTGTCAGTGTGTGTCTGTGTGTGTCTGTGTATGTGTCTGTGTGTCTGTGTGTCTGTGTGTGTGTGTGTGTCTGTGTGTGTGTCTGTGTGTGTGTGTGTGTGTCTGTGTGTGCTGGTGCTCCTGTGGCTCCTGCCTGTTGGTGCAAGATGCTCTCAGGGAAGGTTGCATTCACCACCACCGCAGACCACAACAAGCGGAGCCCGAACAAGGACCTTTGTCTGGTACCCCCGGAGAGCATCTCCAGCATGGCTGCAATCTAAGTCGCCTTTGGATCAGCCACTACCCTAAGGCAACCTCTGAGTTTTATCAGGGCATGCTGAGGGGAGAGACCTGCAACCCTCCCAGAGTCACGGACTGGAGGATCGCTCTCCTTGACAGACCCACCACGAGATCCTTTGTTGAGGCACTGCTGGATGAGTATGTTTCAGTCAGTGTCCCCCTTTTCTTTTGTTTTCTCATTTTAAATCCTGTGGGTGGGAAGACTGCAGAATAGGCACAAAACTCATTGTTCCACAACGGGAGATTTATATCCAAGTTACATTAGCCCTTGTTGCTTGGGGAATCATTTTTCAAAGGAGAATTTGAAAGCTTTTTATCATTTTCTTTTCAAATATTTTATGTTACAAGGAAATCAGTTTCACCACTTGAGATCTGGGGTATGGTCGGGATCAAGTTATTTGTTTTAAAAATGCAGGGAAATTTTAAAGTGGGGAAGTTTTATTATCTTTTTCGTTCCATTTATGTTAAAAAGCTTTATCTTCTTTTTTTGCTATTTATGATTCAGTTAAAAAAATCAGGGGAAAATTCAGGAAAAGTTTTGGGTCCCCAGTTCAAAACCCCTTCCACTTCATCCTCTCCCCATGCCCCCAAACCCTCTTCCCCACCTGAGGAGCAATCAGCAGGCAGATGTCACTATCCAGCACATGGTTGCTGCCGTCTCCCTGACGCCTCCCGATCTCCTCTCTCCCCTCACCAGGATGGCACTGGCCGTGCTGCTCTGGACCTTCCCCTCAACCTTCCTCCTGTGCCTGCATACCCTCTTTCATCTCCCCCAGTGGCCATTACCCCACAAAATGGCGCCGGCAACATGGCCAGCCCTGCCATTTTGTCCCCTCCTGATCCAAGTTTTCCCACCCTCGCACCCCAAAATGGCCACTTTCCTGTTCCTGCTCCTCCATTGTTGGGCTCCTCCCCTGCAACACATTCCCCTCAACCCATTGTGTCGATGGTTGTCCCTGTGTTGGGATCCCAACCACCCTTCCCGACGCAGGCTCTGCCTTTCCCCTTGTGGTCTCCACCTTCTCCACCCCAGGCTCCACCCCTGGGGCCATGACACTTGTGGCTCCCACATCCCCGGAGCCGGAAGTGGCCATGATGGTGACCGGAAGGCAGCCATCTTGGCTGCCAGCAGCCCACGGCACGGGGCCGCACCGGTTACCCAGGAGCACCGCTCCTCTACCAGCAGGCCCTTCTCCTCAGCAGAAGACAGTGATTCCCCAGACTCTAACACCGAGCCTGAGGATCACTGGGCAGGGGAGTGGGAACAAGCTGCTAGGGAAGGTGATTGGGAGATGGCAGGGAGATTGCAGACCCTGGAGGCCCCTGTCCAATCCAAAAGAGGGAGGAACCCAAAGCAGGTATCCGTGCCTGATAAGAAGCGCTGCAAGGCATGCAGGGACTGAGAGAGGGGGTCCCTGTCCTACAAGAATAACGATCCTTGCCAAAAGCTGTGATGACAAGCACAAGCAGCGTGGAAAAGAAGAACGAAAGATGTGGCGTATAGATGCAGCAATAGCCTGAAAAGGAAACAGCTCTGTACTGCCTGAACAATACAACTTCCTATCGATCTTGCATTCCAGAAAAAAGATGTTGTTTAATTAGTTCCTACCCATTCAATTATTTCAGTTGTATCCTAATCTTATGTACTATTTCCTCTTTGAGTTATTACTTTCGTACTATTATGACTTATAGCTATTGTTATGTAAGTAATGTTCCCTTATTTTGTTAGGTGCTTGCAGAAATCCATAGGGGAAGACTTTTAACTAAACAAAAAGGGGGAGTTGTGAGAGCCTGTGAGCCTACTGGGGACAGGGCAAGAGCAATGCCCTGGAGAGATGCACCTTAGGCTCCGGGCATTCCTCACAGCTCAGGGTGAGGAAAGAAACTTCCCCCATGGTGCTCTGAAGCACTATGGTAATTTCTCCTAGTT
This sequence comes from Agelaius tricolor, assembly GCF_023055355.1. Lineage (NCBI taxonomy): Eukaryota > Metazoa > Chordata > Aves > Passeriformes > Icteridae > Agelaius > Agelaius tricolor. Next base: position 397,314 of record NW_027269324.1, on the reverse strand, counting down.
CTGTCCTCCCCATTGGCCCATTGGCCTTTCCTACCCCTATTACCTTCATATGTTCATGTTCTAGAGAGTTCTCCCTTCCCTGTCTTCCCATCAGTCTATGTCTCCACCTTTCCACTCTGGCATTCCCTATTGGTCCCTTTCCCTGTATACCACCCCTAAACCCTTAGATCCCTGATGCTCTCCTCTACCCCCTCTTTTCCTGTATTTCTACCCTAAACCCTCCCTTGCTGTTCTCTTTAACCCCTAGACCCCTGCAGTGTTAGACCCTAATAAACTGTCTTGCTTGGAAAGACAGGAGTTTGCTAAGGAAGGTAGAAGCCTCCGCTGAAATGGAGAATGTAAACCCTCCCCACCCCTCCCAATTGCTATAAATTTTAAATTAAGGGGCTCTCAGGCACAAAAATATGGGAGCAGGAAATAACAGCTCTTTAATAGGGAAGAAAAAAAAAAGGATAAAATAAACAGTGCAGTACACTAGAACAACACTGACAGAGTCAGAACCCAACCTAACACCCTGTGGGTCAAGGTGTTGGTGGCACTCCAATTGGAAATGTGGCTGAAGCCCTCCTGCAGTGTCAGGGGTGGTTCTGTTGGAGGAAGGGGGGCCTATAGAGAGGGAATTATTCTTCCTCTGAAGATCCAGTGGAAGAAGAGGCAGCTGCTGTTTCTCTGGGGAATCCAGTGGAGAAAGCCGTGCTGGTGTCTCAAAACTTCTGGATTCTATCTGGGTAGCAATGCTTGGCTCCTCCCTCTGGGCGGAGCATCTCACAATGGGATGTTATAGTTCTTATCAGTCGTGCAGTGACATTCAATAGTCTGTTATCAGCAGATGTCCCCTCCCGAGGGAGGTGTGAATGTGGTCACTCAAAGAGACGGATAAGGCAAACTGCCCACTTGACAAAAGATAATCTGCCATACAGATGGTAATGAAATACATCTTGCATTGCAATCTTCAACACATAGAACTGGCTGAGCTGGGAGGGACCCATCAGGATCCTCCAGTCCAACTGCTGGCCCTGCACAGGACACCCCAACAATGCCAGCCTGGGCCTGGCAGCGCTGGCCAAACGCTGCTGCAGCTCAGAGAGCCCTGGAGCTGGGACCCTTCCCTGGGGAGCCTGGCCAGGGCCCCAGCAGCCTCTGGGCAAAAACCTTTTCCTGACATCCAACCTGAGCCTGCCCCGACTCAGCTGCAGCCGTTCCCTCCACTCCTGTCCCTGGGCACCAGAGGGAAGAGGTTCCCACAGCCCCAGCCAGGGACCCGCTCCCAAGGCTCTTGCCATGGCCACCAGGGCTGGCACCAGCTGGGATGCTCGGTTTCCATGGGCCAGGCTTCAGCAATGGGATTCCCCAATTTCCTGCTCCTGCTAAAACCACGCTGCCCTCGCTGCCCTCCCACCTCCCATGGAAAGTACAAAAGGCAAAGATCCCGGGCTGGGAGAAGAACAATTTATTGGGAACAGCAACGAGATAAGGAACAAATGGAACAGAAACAATATTGATAACAGAAGGGATAAATAAAGCTGTTTACAGGAAAAATTAAAACACAACTCACTGGGTCTGTCTGGCCATGATTTCCCCTGCCTGGAAAGGAGACCCTTCTCCTCACTGAGAGAAAGAGAGACTCCCTTTCCTGCCCCTGGCACTGACCTGAGTTTGGAGTGAATGTAATGACATGTCGATGGCCAGACCATCATGTTTTTCAATCCCACATCATGTCATCGGCAGCGGCAGGAAAAGGGACAGGTGTCTTCCCAGCATGGATCACAGGGAACATGGATCACCCGGACTCTTCCCAATGTGGGCCCTCTAATGGGAGATGAAGCTGGAGTGTGCATGAAGATCTTCCTGCAGCTGGGGCATTTGCAGGGCTTCCCTCACTGGTGGCTCTGTTGGTGTCTGGTCAAGTGAGAGCTGGTGGTGAAGCTCTTCCCACACTGGGGACACTCGTAGGGCCTCTCCCCAGTGTGGATGCGCCGGTGGGTGACGAGAGTGGAGTTTTGTTTTGCTTGAAGCCCTTCCCACAGTAAGGGCAGAGGAAGGGCCTCTCCTGGGTGTGAATCTGCTGGTGGCAGAGGAGATCAGAGCTGGTCCGAAACCTCTTCCCACACTGGGGACACTCGTAGGGCCTCTCCCCAGTGTGGATGCGTTGGTGCCTGATGAGTTCTGAGCTGCAGCTGAAGCCCTTCCCACACTCCCCACACTCGTAGGCCCATTCCCCAGTGTGGATCATCTGGTGGCGGATCAGGTGGGAGCTCTTCCTGAAGCACTTCCCACACTCCAAGCACTTGTAGGGCTTCTCCCCATCATGAAGCTGCTCAGGGACCACCAGCTCTGAGCTCTGGCTGAAGCTCTGTCCACCTTCCTGGCTCAGGGTGGGTCTTTCCTCCTCAGAGCACCCTGGGCTGGGTTTGCAGCCCCTCCTCCTGTGGGATCTCTGGGGGCTTTTCCTCCACGTTGGAATTCTGCATCGTGGAGCCACTTAAAATGGCCTCTTCCACGAGATTCTGCTGTGGACATTTTTCCTCCCTGGTCTCCATCCTCAGCTCCTTCCCTGGGGGAGGAAGGACAAGGAGATTATGGGATTTGCCTCCGTGCCAGAGGGAAGGGGAAGGAGATCCCCCCAGAGCATCCCTGGCAGGACGGGGTTGGCAGCAGTGTTGTCCTGCAGCCGGGGGCTGCGCTGGGCTGGGAGATGGAGCAGGAGAGAGGGGGAAAGGGGCACTGACTTCCTCCTCACCTGCCTGGGGCTCCTGGGGCATCTTCCTCTTCCTCACAGCCTCCTCCTTCATCTAGTGAAGGTTTCAGGATGGGAAATCCTGCTTTGGGAGGAAAACAAGGGATGAGCACACTAAATTTTATACTGGATTGAAGGCAAACCTGGGGGAGAATCTAAGCCAGAATTACGATTTAATAAGAAAATTAAGATCACGGCAGTGATACAGATACACTGCCTTAAACAGACAGAGTAAGGATAAAACCTGAACCCTGTTGCTCATGGTGGTGGCAGCAGTCCCATTAAATGGTGGCTGCAGTCCTGTTGGAGGGGTGAACGTGATTCTGTCCAAGAAGTGATCCTGTAGAGGGGTCTGGTCTGCCTCTGGAGGTCCAGTGGTGGTTCTGGAGCTCTTGTCCTCTGCAAATCCAGTAGGCAAGCTGCTCCTGGTGTTGCAAGGCTCAGCTTATATGCAGGTAGGAATGCTTGGATCCTCCCCCTGGGCGGAGCATTCCACAACGGGATGATGGAATTTGATCAGTCCTGCAGTGACACTCAATGGCCCATTCGCAGAAGATATCTCCCCTGGAGGGTGTTATCAGGGCTGAGTCATGGAAGAGATAAAGAACCCTGCCCCACCTGTTTCTAGCAGTTGATGAAGATGGGGATTGAAAACATGCATTGGGTTCCATCTTACATTGCAACCTGAAACAGTGGGGTAATCCCTGCTCAGGGGGTGAACACCACCCGCCTTACCCAAACTGGCTCAGGTGTAAAACCCCCACCCCGGGAAGGCCACACACACAGGGGACAATGTCACACTTGCCCTGCCCCAGGGGAGGTCTCTGTCCCTGTCACTCCCTTGCTCTCCCCCCTTTTCTCTTTCTTTCCATCTCTCTTTTTACCTCACATTTACTGTTCAATAAAATCCACTTTGGATTTGGTCTCGTTAGCACCTTAACTGCGGCAGAGGCATTTCTCTAACAATTTGCGTAACCAGATTGCAAAATTCTTTTGGCACAGTGAGTTCAGGGCACTCCTGGCCCCCCCCGGTGCCTTTGACAACAGCATGGTTCCCTCTGAGGAGGTTGTGGTTTTTCTGGAAGAACCCTTGGAATCTTGGACACAGTCCCTCCTTCCTCCTGGGGAACTTATGGAAGAACTGATGGGGAAAATGGCTGTTGTGGGTGGCCAGTGATAAAGAAAATATTTGGTTGTCCTTCCTTGAAAAGTTTGTTAAAATCACAGGAGAAGAGGGAGCAAATTATATCAGCGTGACTGACAAAGTTCATTTACTCCAAGGTGAGGAACACAAGGCTGCTGAAAGTCCTACAGGAAGCCCAGCTCAAGTAGCTAAATTCCCAAATAACTCCAGCCAGGGGTCTCCGGGAGGATTTTTTTGGAGAGTGTTTGGAGCTGGCAGATCCCGGACTCAAGTCCCGGATATCTCTGGGCTCCCTAAGAGGAGCTTTTTCGGGGGCAGAGGAGCCGCGATCGCCCCTCGGGAGGGTCCCGGGGGGTCCACGTGGGGATGGCCCGGTACTGACGGGGCGGGACATTGGTTTTGGGGATCCCCGTGAGAGCCGGGGCTGTGGAACGGGGGACCCCTGGGGCGGGGAGAGGGGAAGGGGCGATACCGGAGCTGGGGCACGCCCGGCAGCCCGGAGATGAGGCGGGGACGGGACCCCCTGACCCTGACAGGGGCGTGTCCTGGGGTGACCTCATGATGCTCCTACCCCATCGGTCCCTTTAGCCCAGAAATGAGTTCTGCACCTTTAAGGCTGGTTCTGAGAGTGAAGGGGAGGAGGAAGAAGCTGCAGTTTGTTTTCATACACTGCACTCACTCCTCCACATTGTGGCTCCTGGATGGACAGAGGGTGGGACAGAGCTCTCCTTTGCTTTTAGTTAGTTTTTAGCTCGCTGAGGCAGAGAAGTTCCCTGGACTGTTATTTTTCTTTTTCTTTTTCTTTGGAGCTGTTTGAACCTGCTCTGCACTGAACATACAGAATACCACCAGCAGCTCCTACCTGTGGCCCACTGGACCAGGCCTGGGCCGCGGCATTTCCAGCACTGGAGGGACTGATAAGAGACTGATAAGAGACTGATAAGAGACTGAGTGAGCTGAGCTACAGCCCAGAGAGGGACTTTCTGTGTTTGTCATCTCTTTTGGAGTGGCAAGAGGTTTTATTTTTCTAAATTGTTCTCTGTTTGTGCTGGTGAATGCTTTGCCTGGTAAATAAACGTTTTTTCCACTTTTCTCTGAGGAAATATTTTCCCAAACCAGCTGGGAGTGGGGGGGTGGGGGGCGGGTTTGCTGCTTGAATTTGCTTTTTAGAGGAAACCCCTTTTGGAGGTTTTCTCCCAAATTTGCCCTAAACCAGGGTGGGGTGGTGGGGAGAGGGGTGAGCCTTAAGTGGCTGGATTGAAGGGAGGCTGGTGAAGGGGAACCCAAAACCCCCCAGCATCCCTAAGCAGGACCCTGGAGAGGGGGGATCCCCAGGACCCATGGGATCCCCAGCAGCCCTGAGATGGGGGACCACCAGAACCCCAGAGGGATGAGACTGGACATAGGACATTCCTGGTGGCTTTGTTTTATTCAGTCTTGATTTCTGGAGGTTTTTATGGACATCAGGTGACTTCTAGAGATGGACTTGGGCAAGAGAAATCCCCAAAAAAAGGCATTCACACCCTGTTTTTCCCAAAACCAGGATTTTCCCCAAACCATCCTGCAGTGACATCCCCCATGTCCTGCTCTGGGTGAGCTCAGTCCCAAACCTGACCCTGATCCTGGTCTCAATCTCACTCCATGTTTAGACACACTCACAGTTCTGAATTTAATCTCATCCCAGTGCCAGACTCGTCTAGCCCCAGACCCAATCCCAACCCCAGCCCTAAAGCCAATCCCATGTCAAGCCTTAACCCCAATCCCAGCTCTAATCCAAATCTCAGCCCCAACTCCAAGCCCAGCCCCAATTCCAGCCCCTTCCTAAATCCTCAGCCCCAAACCAAATCCCAGGTTCAGCCCTTCTGGGGCTTTGGGGGTGTCTCTGTCCCTGTGCCCCTGATGATGTTTGGGTGGGGCCACAGCAGGGCTGAGAGGGACAGAGACCCCCCCGGCCTCCCCAGGGGTGAGAAGGTGGCAGAGCCCCCCCAGCCCCGAGCAGCCTCAGCGGTGAGAGGGACACAGAGCCCCTGGTGCCCAGCCCTGCACAGGCATTGCCTGAGGCCAGAGGGATGGAGACCCCCCGAGCATCCCCCAGGGCCAGGGGACAGAGAGCCCCGAGCATGCCCTGGGCTGAGAGGGACAGAGACTGCCCCGAGCACCCCCTGGCACAGGGGAGAGAGGGAGGGAGACCCCCCAGGGATTCCCTGGGTGAGAATGATGGAGACCCCTGGGGAATGGCCTGGGGTGACAGGGACAGGGACACCCCTGGGGAATGGCCTGGGGTGACAGGGATGGGGACACCCCTGGGGAATGGCCTGGGGTGACAGGGACAGGGACAGCCCCTCCCAAGCCCCTCTCAAGCATCCCCCAGTCTGAGAGGCTCAGTGACCCCTTGAGCATTCCCTGGGCACTGGACAAAGTGAAGTTGTTTCTTGACAAAAATCAAACTTAAGCCTACAGAAAATGCCTTGAATTTGCTCTTCCCACAAGTAACTTGTGGTGGAAACGCAAATAAATGGCAAAATTTAATAAACTGAAAGTAGAAGCGATTCTGTGGCAATTCCAAAATCCATTGGTCCTGCAGAGCTCCAGCTCAGCTGCTGGCACATTCCAATTTTTAATTTGGGTAGTGTTTGGGGTCAGGGTAGTAAGCTGGCCAAGCTGCAGGGGCCCCCTTTGATCTTCGAGGGGATTCCTGCCCACACCCTGTCACCACAGATGAGAAACACTCCCTTGGGAAGCACTCTGGGAAACGGAGAGGACTTAGATAATGTTTTGGCAGTATAATTGCACCAGTCAACATCATTGTATCTCTTATCATTTGGTGATATATCTTTTCTCACTATCATCTGTGGTTCAGGTTTCTCATGCCAATTTTGTTGGGGTGGCTCATAGAAAAAGTTGACACAAGAAGTCGCTTTGAGGAGCCCGGTAGGTCTAGTTCTTGGAGCTCCTGTGGTGCATGGGGTAAGATCTTCATCCACTCGTCCCAGGTGTCTACCAGGGTGGGCTTCTTACCTGCACAGGAATATTCATTTGGCGACAGGGGGATTCCCACCAGACATGTAGACAGCGGGTCTTTTGCACCTCCCATGGCCATGCAAAAGTTATCCTGCTTGAGAGATTTCCCCAGTGTGACCCATAGGTTTTCTGTTGGTTGTGGCACGACCCATCCAACCGCTCTTTGGATGCACAGGAGCACAGTGACGGTGGCAGCAGCTGTTAAGGTATTTCGGGGTGTCCTGGGAGTGGCCATCTGGTCCTCCAGTGAGTCAGGTATCGACTGTTCGAGCACTGATAGAAACATGAATGGTCAAGTTAGTTGTCACTGTAATTTTCTTCATTTTATCCCTACTGTAGGGAGAGCGAGGGATTGGCAATTGGGGCAGGTGGAGACAATTGCCTTGGCTTGGTCTTTGGAAATCTTAAATTGACGTACTAAAGCTGGAGCATTCTGAGGGAAGAATGCATGGCTTAGACGAGCCTGTTGAAAGACATGTGGTGCAGCGGGGGAAATGTGGGTGGCACTTGCTGCCATTGCTAACAAGTCTGCTCTCCGGTTGCCCTCAGTGATGTATCTTGGCAGCTCTGTGTGCGACCGGACGTGCAGGATGTGATAAGGTTGCTCTCTATGGGAGATGAACCAAATTAATTCAGAGAGCAAGCTGTAGAATTTTTTATTTTGGACTTCCTTGAGCAGGGCACGCTCTGCCCGCTCTGCTATCCCAGTGACATATGCAGAATCTGTGACTGAATTGAATGTTCGAAACGCCCTCACAGCTGCAGCAAGTTCTGCAGTCTGGGGGGAACCTTCAACAACCTGGATATCAGACTCCCACTTCTGATAGTCCGGGTCCCTCCAGGTGAACACTGACTGGTGAGATTTGCCTGAACCGTCAGTGAACTCCGTGATAGAGTTTTTGAGTGGAGTTTTACTTTTATCTGATTTTGGGGCCAAATGCAGTGAATCTTTAAAAAGTCTGTGTTCAGGATAATGACTTGAAATTTTTGTGGCATAGCTGTTGAATGAAATTTGCAGATGTTCATTTGTTTGTAATAGAGAATCCAATTGTTCCAAAGTATAAGGGAGGTAAATGCACACCGGATCACAAGCTGCGAGGGTCCGGAGGCGATGTCGGCCTTTAATAATAAGTTTGGCTACAAGTTCTGGTGGGGTGGTAACTGTTTGGTGTGGTTGGTGCGGCAGAAAAAGCCACTCGATGATGATGATGAGTGGGGTTTTTGAAGTATCATCCCACTGAAAGAGCAGCCCATGGAAGTTTGGGCACTTACCAAAAATACCGAGGCTGAGGGGAAGGGACCGGTCTGTCCGATGTGCCTGGCGGTGTTTGATGGCGCTGGCGACTCTCTCCAAAGCCTCCCAGGCTTCTGGCATTAATGAGCGTGGGGAAGCCAGGTCGCCGTCTCCTCGTAGAAGGTCGAAGAGCGGTGCCAGATCTTCTGTGGTGAGGCCCAGGAGAGGTCGGATCCACGTGATGACGCCGCACAGCTGTTGCGTGTCTCTTAACGGCTGGGGGTGCTCGTTGATGGACAGAGTTTGAGGCACGATGGTCCTTCCTGTGATTAAAAACCCGAGGTACTTCCATGGGCTCGATAGCTGGATTTTTCCCTGAGCTATCTGAAACCCCGCGCTTTCGACAGCTGCAACAGTCGTGGAAAGTGCCGGGTCTGAGTAAGACTTGGTGGAAGCACAGATTAGTACGTCGTCCATGTAATGTAGGTGTGAGACTCTGTCCGAAGTTTCTCTCATCTGCCTCACGATCGTCATTGGGGACCACTTAAGAAAAGCCCCTTGTGTGAAGTTTCTGGCCCTGTTGGAGAAAGTTACATGCCAAGGGCCCCGAGACCTGAGCACAGCTCCTGGCATTGCTAAGTTATTGTTCACAGGTGTGTTTGCTGTATGCTACACTGAACCCAATGAAAGGAAGAAGGGGGCCCCTTGCCTTTTTGCAACAATAGCCTTGGAAGTTGTCCCACCTCTCGGCCTGGCTGGACTTCTCCTGAGTTTTGGGTGGTCCCCCCAGAAGACCCCTCACTTGTCTTACAACTGCCGTGACAGACAGACTGAAATGTACAAGGCCTCTCCATCAAAGACCGAGACATGAAATCCCTATGTGAAAAGGCCCCCCCCACACTCTTTCCAAGGACTGGCACTGAGACCCCTAACCTGGGGGAGGTGTGTGGGGGAGGCAAGCTAACCACAGCAAGATGGATGTTGCAGGTGCGAGCTGTGGACCAAGAAGACGATGGCTCTCACCCACTGCAGAGAACATGGACTGTGTGTACCCTTCTCTAAATACCAGTTTTTCTCCCAAAAATACAATAGACTACCTTTGATTCAGTTTCAAGTTTTACCCCTTCCCCCATCAAAAAAAAGAGTATAATAAGAGTTCGGATGAACTGCAACCCTGAGATCTCCCCAGACGTGACCTGGTGAACTCCATTGGCTGGACATCAAAGGACTTCGCTGTTCTACGTTTGGTAGCTCTATACCTTCCTTTCTCTTCCTCCCTCTTTTTCCCTTTTCCCCAATTCCTTCCCAATGCATTTTGTTGTGGTTATTCAATAAAGGTGCATTTGTTTTGATTATCGCTGCAACCCCCTGTACCGTGTCGGTGTTTTTTGCACTCTTAGATCAACCCACGAACCATCACGAAACCCGTTCGTAAGGATGGATTGTGACACTTGCATACATACTATAGAAACCTTCTATCAAACCTTAAAAATTCTCTACAAATTCTTTTCCAACATTACTGGGTCTGGCACCGCCCAGATCTGGTGTTTGCTGCCACCTCCGGTGCCCAAATCTGGAAATTCCCTTGTTCCGTCAGAGCCAAGTCCTGCAATTTTCTGGTAAAGAAAGCCAAAATCTAGCAATTTCCCACTGCTGACACTGGCAATGCCAAGAGCCGGTGTTTGCTGCCACCGCCCGTACCCCAGTCTGGACATACTCGGATCCAACACACCCCAAGTGCAGCAGTTTTTTGGAAAAAGAAGACAAAACGCAGCAATTTCCTGGTGCCAAGACTGTCACCACCCAGACCTGGTGTTTGATGGCACTGCCCATGCCCAGATCTGAACATTTCCCTGTGCCACCACAGCCCAAGTGCAGCAATTTGCTGGCAAAGAAAGCCATACCCAGGTAAATACCTGGTGCCTACACTACTCCGATCTCGTGTGTGCTGACACCGCCAGTGCCCAGATCCGGAATTTTTCAGATGCCTGCACAGCACAATTCCAGCAGTTTGCTGGCACAGAAAGGTCACATTTGGCAATTTTCCAGTGCCAGCACATTCCCCACCAAGATCTGGTGTGCGCTGGAACTGCCAGTGCCCTCATCTGGCAATTTCCCAGTGCTGGCACAACCCAAATGCAGCAATTTTCTGGCAAAGAAAGCCCAAACCCGGCAGCTTCCTGGTGCTGCCACCAGCACCACTGTCTCTGTCTCTCTGGGAGCCTCTCAGGTACCCTGGGCCAGTCCCGAGTCGGCAGACACCGGGGGCAGCCCCGACACGGCCGACAGCGGGGAGACACCCTCTGTGCCCCGAGGGTACTGAGGGCACCTGGGCTGGCCGCCTGTGCAGCACAAGAGACACCAGAGACATCGGTAGAAGATAAAGGGCCGACTCTTAGCAGGGGTTAATCCAAGGTTTTATTCCAGGTGTCCCAAAGGAGCCCCTACACCTCAGGGGCCTCCTGCCAAGAGCCCGGGAGATGTGCCAAGGTTACATTTAAAGGGAGGTGGAAACCCAAAGTAGATAACATTTTACTAACCAAGAAGTGACCCTAAGGGATGGGTACTGGGGGATAGACATTTAGGACAGCATATGGGGCAGGGCTTGGGGGGCTGACCCCTGGCCTCTGGCTGATCACTCGACATCCTGGACCGAAGCTTCTGGATGGAGGGGATGGGATGCTGAGTGATTGACAGAGAGCCAGGGGGGGGATTTGGGGATGATCTCAGCAAGGGCAAAGGATTACACAGGGAAAGGGAGGGGGGTACCATCTGGGATGAACCATTTGGGAAAAATACAGGGATACAAAACCAAATCTATTACAAAGTATTACAAAGTATAAAAACACACTACAACACACCACCCAGATCTGGTGCCTGCTGCGCAAGTGCCCAGATCCAGAAATTTCCCAGTGCTGGCACAGCCCAAGTCCAGCAATTTGATGGCACAGAAAACCAAAATCCGGCAATTTCCTGATGTCAATACAGACGCCCAAACCTGGTGTTTGCTGCCACTGCCAGTGCTCACATCTGGATATTTCCCCATTCTGGCAGAGCCAAGTCCAGCAATTTTCTGGCAAAGAAAGCCAAAATCTGGCAATTCCCTGCTACCGTCATTGGCAATGCCAAGATCCGGTGTTTGCTGGCACCACCAGTGCCCAGATGCGGGAATTTCCCGGTGCCGGCACAGCCCGAGTCGAGTAATTTTGTGGTAAAGAAAGCAAAAACCTTGCAAATACCTGGTGCTGGCCCCACCCAGATCTGGTGTTTGCTGGCACTGCCAGTGCTCAGATCCAGCAGTTTCCCAGTGGCAGCACAGCCCAAGTCCAGCAGTTTGCTGGCACAGAAAGACAAAACCCGGCAATTTTCTGGTGTCAGCACCGGCACCACCCAGATCTGCGGTTAGCTGGCACCGCCAGTGCCCAGATCTGGCAATTTCCCTGTGCCAGCACAACCCAAATGCAGCAATTGTCTGGCAAAGAAAGCCAAAAGCCGGCACCACCCAGATCTGGTGTGTTGGGGTTGGTTTAAAAGAAGAAGGAGACCTTGGCTTAAGGCCGTGGGATAACCCTCTTTAGTTGGGGTCAGCAGGAGCTCCCACCCATAATCCTCTTGTTCAATTATGCAGACTGCTACTAGAAAGTTCTGAGTTATCTTTGCTACCATTGGTTAATTTTACTGCAAAAATTGTAATATTCATAATCCTTCCTTCCTCTTGGATCCTTCCCTCAGATCCCACCTTAACCCCTCCCCATATATAAATGGATAAATATCCCTGCAGGACCCTGGACCCAGGCTTTTTTCTGCTTTGCTCTCTGTACTGTGCACACCGTCCTGTTTGTTGTGTTTGCCTTCATTAAGTTCTGTTTCCAGACAAGCAGATGAAAACAGTCTCTCTCTGTAAAGTGGCCAGAGCTGGTTCTCAGGGAAACCACTGGCCAATGGTCTGGACAAGGACCAGAAGGTTTCACTGGTGTTTGCTGGCACCACCAGTGCCCAGATCTGGAAATTTCCCTATTCGACACAGCCCAAGTGCAGCAGCAATTTACTGACACAGAAATCCAAAACCTGGCAACTTTCTGCTACTGGCTCTGGCACCGCCCACATCTTGTGTTTGCTGCGCCAGTACCCAGATTTGGAAATTTCCCGATGCCAGCAGAGCCCAAATCCGGCAGATTTCTGTCACTGCCAACGACACCACCCAGATCTGGTGTTTGCTGGCAGCGCCAACGCCCAGATCTGAAAACTTCCTGGTGCCAGCACAGCCCAAGTCCAGTGATTTGCTGGCACAGAAAGCCAAAAGTTGCAAATTTGCAGGTTCTGGCTCCAGCACCATCCAGATCTGGTGTTTGCTGGGACTGACAGTGCCCAGATTTGGAAATTTCCCAGTGCCTTCACAGCCCAGGTCCAGCAATTTGGTTTTAGCTAGCTTAGGCAGAGAAGTTCCTGGGACTGTGACTTTCCTTTTTCTTGGAACTGTTTAAACCTGCTCTGGACTGAAAACCCAGAAAAACACCGGCACCTCACACCTGTGGCCCACCGAGGTCTGGGACGCTGCATTCCAGCACCAGAGGGACTTAGAAGAGACCGAGTGAGCCAACTACAACCCACAAAAAGCACCTTCTGAATTTGCCATCTCTTCAGCACTGTCAGAGGTTTTATTTAATATTATTCATTTTTCATGTTTGGGAATACTTTACTTGATAAATAAACTGGGTTTCTTTTCGCTTTTCTTGAGGGAAGTCTTTTCCTGAACTAGTAGGGGGAGAGGCCACTTGAACTTGCTCTCTAGACGGACCCCTTTTGGAGGTTTCCTCCCAACATTTGCCCTAAACCAGCACAAACAGTCACAATGGAAACTTCACCAGTAGCACAACACCCCAGCCCACCAGGAAAAGAAAGGACATGTAAAGTTCTCCAAACATTTGTCCTGCTTTGCTGCAAAAGTCCTGCTGCAGACACTGTGCAGTGTGGAAAGCCAAGAGAAGCTGCAGCTGGTGGCAAATCTTGGGACAGAAGCTTGACCTTGTTCTCCAGGAGAGATTCTTGGCAAGAGCAGACAGGAGAAGATTCCTGGAAAACTGAAACAGCTTTCCAGAAGGGAAATGAAAATGAAAGAAACAATCCAAGATCTTTTCCTCTATTTATTTCTATGCTCCCCTTTTCCATGTTGCACTACGTCTCCATCCCAGGAATTCCAGATGCACTGCACCTCTAAGATCGGTGGCTTAGTGATTTTTAGACCCTCTAAAATACCATGAGCCACACACAGTTTTCCTTCCCCTGTCTTTACTGGAAGGCAACACTGGAGATGTAAGTGCAGTGCTGGGCTCAGGTAGGAATCCTACCCCAAGGGAAGGTGTCCCGACAGTGTTTGACCCTCAGCCAGGCCAATGCAGAGCAGCAAGCGAGGGCATTGCTGTGCCAGTGTGCAGGAGTCAGGGCTCTGCCCCTGGGCTCAAGGCTGCAAAGTTCCCGTGTTTGGACAGACTCAGGGGCTGTGCCCGGGGCGCGCGGGGCTCGAACGTGGGGCTCGTGGGGCGAGCGGGGAACGGACACGGGGACGAACGGCCCCGGTGCTTCAGTTGCAGCGGCGGCAGCGGCGGCAGCGGCGGCAGCAGCAGCGGCGGCAGCGGCGGCAGCAGCAGCGGCGGCAGCGGCGGCAGCAGCGGCAGAAGCAGCAAGAGCAGATTCGCATCACAATCTTTCTCTTTCTCTCTTTCTTGGTCTTTCTCTCTTTCTTTCTCTGTGTCTCCCTTTCCCGTTGTCGGGCACCCTTCTCGCGGGGTCCTTTGCCCGGCGTCCCTCTCCTCTCCCCGCCTCCCTCTCCTCTCCCCGCCTCCCTCTCCTCTCCCCGCCTCCCTCTCCTCTCCCCGCCTCCCTCTCCTCTCCCCGCCTCCCTCTCCCCCTGCCGGGCCGGGCCATGCCCCCGGCCCGCCCCCGGCCCCGGGCGGGGCTGCCCCGTGCCCGGCCCCGCCCGTCCCGCCGCGGTCTCGCCTCCGCCCGGCTCTGGCCGTACTGGCGGTGGCGCTGCTGGGCGGGCATCAGTGCCTGGAGCTGGGGCGGCATCGCCGCCCTTTGCCTCGGCCTGGCCCAAGCCCGGCCCCGGCCCCGAGGCAGGCTCCAGCCCCGAGCCCGGCCCCGGCCCCGGCCCCGGCCTCGGCTCCTCCCGGGGCCCGCGGAGGACACAGGCGGCGCGGCCGCTGCCGCCGCCTCCGCTGCGGCTTCCCCGGCCCGAGCTCCAGCTCTCGGCAGCGCGGCCGCCGGCCCCGAGCCTCCCGTGCCGCGTTCCGAGGAGCGAACGCCTGGGCATGGCCGGCCCGGGGCGGCTGAGGGGCGCTCGGGGGCCGTTGCTGGCCCCGGGCCGAGCGCTGACAGCCGCGTCCCGCCCGCAGGGACGGCGCACGAGGCCCTGCAGGAGCGGCACTGCCTGGGTTCGCTGCTGGGGCGCGCTCCAGTCACAGCCATGGAGCACAGAGCCCCGACAGTGCCGAAGCTGGCCTGGCTGGAGGAAGAGGAGGAAGAAGTCCCTGGAGCTGCCCCAGCACAGGAGACTGAAGAGGTGGTGCCATTCCATCCACCGCAGGAGGGTGAGTGGCAGAGCTGGGCTGCAGGGCTGGAGCCTGCAGCCAACTTGGCCCCATCCCATCCCATCCCATCCCATTCCATCCCATCCCCTGGGGAAATGCCCACGGACAGGACGGAAGAGGGGCCGGGCAGACACCCCGCAGGGGCCGTGCTCCATCCCCCTGGAGCATCCCGGGGGCTCTCCCTGCCTGGGCAGCGCAGGGCTGGGCTGTGTTCTCCAGCCTCTCCCGCAGCCCCTCAGCTCTGGCTGCGCTCGCTCTTTGCCAGATGCAGCCCTGGAGCACACAGAAGAGCAGGAACGCAGCCGTGGCCTCTTCCGCAGAACAGCGCAGGTACCTGCAGCCACCCCCACCTGGGCTGGGCCTGCTGTCCCTGCTCAGCCCAGCACCCTGCTCGGAGCACTCCATGCAACATCCCCGGCTTCTTGCCCTTCTCCTACAGCTCATTTGCGACTTCATCGGGAGCATTCGGCAGGGAGCCCATGGCGCTGGTCTCACAGCACATTTGGAACTCCTCAATCATGAGACCAGTGCCGCCCTGCTGGATTTGCTCCTGGAGAAGGGTGTTGCCAGGCCAGAACAAGTAAGCAGCCTGGGGCCAGGCTTCAATTCCCCCATGAGTCCCGTGGCTTCCCCAGCTACGCCTGCTGGTCCCTGGGAGCCTTTGAGGCCATGGCAGTGCGCTGGCAGGGGAAGCACTTCTCTGGGGACGCTGGGGACATTGCTCCCTCTGGCAGCTTTCCAAGTCTCCCCGTGCCTTCTCCAGGTGCCCACCATGGTCAGGTACATTCACCGATGGCTCATGGCCAATGATTCTGCCGAGCACAGGCTGGACAAGGCCCTGCTGAATCTCACCAGAGCACACCCGGATGACGCGGTGGTGACGCTTCTGCGTGTGGCCCCATCCTGTGACAGGTATGGGGCCCACCTGCCCAGAGGGCTCAGGCCTCCCCAGCCCATCAGCCTGTACAGCCTGCCGCAGGTGTCTGAGCAACAGAGAGTTCCAGGGCCCTCTGGCTGCTGCCTTTCCCAGCCCTGGCACGTCAGCCCCCGAGCCTGCTGCCATGCTCCCTTGCCGCCCCTCAGGGGCCTGTCCCCAGAGGGCTTGGCTGCCTGGCTGCTGCTGGCGAGGGCCAGTGGGCAGAGGCAGAGCTGGCGCTCAGCCCGGGCCCATAGGGATGCCCAGGCCACGGTGCTGTGTCTGAGACCCCCCTGAGACAGAGCTCTAACCCCGCAGAGCTGCCATGGCCATGTGGAAGAGCATCATGTACTCGCCCAGGACTGCAGAGCCAGTGCAGCTGATCCTCCTGGATGTGCTGGGGAGCTGGCCCAAGCACAGCCCATGCACCTCCAATGGGGACGAAACGGGTGTCTTTGGCCTGGCTGTGAGTTTCTCTAACTGGCCTTTGCTGGCCCCAAGGCTGCCTCTCCAGCAGCTCTCCATCCCTCTTCCCCCACTGCCTCTGCCTGCTGCAGGCGCTGGCCTGAAACCTGGCCCAGGGGCAGCTCCAGGCCCAGCAGGACCCGTGCTCCCCCTGCCAAGGTCCCTGCGGGCCTCTCCCTGCCAAGCTCGGGCCCTGCCACACGGACACCTGGGCACTGAGCGCTCTCTCGGGGGGCTTTGTCCTTTGCAGGCAACCGTGGTGGTGTGGAAGATCCTGCAGGAGCCCCGTGTCCCACGTGTAGTGATGCTGTATTTCCCCCACCTCTTTGTGCATCTGCTCTTCCAAGTGTTCTTCAGCACAGAAGAGATGCCAGAGGAGGTCGATACCTTCTGGAAGGAATGCCAGCAAGAGCACGGCCTTGCCACCAGCCCCAACAGGTGCTCCATGCCAGTCCTCCTGTCCCTGCCATGTCCCTGGCCAGGAGCCAGTGCTGCCAGTGTGACCTGGGCTTTGCTGTGCACACAGGTTTGCAGTGCAGACCCTGAAGTCCCTGCTCTGCCTTTACCAGTGTGAGCACGTGGTGGTGTCAATGGAAGGCAAGCGTGGCTGGGACACGCTGCTCTGCGTTGATACCCACCACTATGCCGTGGCTCTGCTGGCCGGGTGAGCCCCCCCTTCTCCCCATTGCTCCTGGCATTTGTGCCCTGTGCCCGGGCTGTCCCACACGGTCCCCGTGGCTGTGGCCAAAGGGACGAGGGACAGCCAAGCAGACTGGAAAAGGCTGGGAAAGGAGGGTGCCCAGGAGCGGCCACATCTAAAAGGGCCCAGGTCCCCTAGCAGGGTGGTGGGGAAAGATAAGAAGCGTGTGAGTCAGTGCTGGGAGAGGCTTCCCCCCACCCCGGCTCAGGGTCTTAGTGCCATTTTCCACCTTCCAGGGAGATGCGCCATGCATCCAGGCCCTTGTGTAAAAGGATCTTATGCTGCCTCCTTGAGATGCTCAGCAAAGAGATGCCATACTGGGATTTCCCTGCCCTGGCATTCCTTGCGGAGGTGAGCCTGAAGACCAGCATGTCCTGGCTGAGCTGCCTCCCGGCTCTCTGCCCTCTCGTCGCCGCAGCCGCCTGGGACGGTGCCCATGCCCTGTGCTGCTGCCTGGGCCCAGCCCTGTGCAGCTCCGGGCTCCTGCCGGCCGGCTCCCCCGTCACTGGCCTGTGCCTTTCAGGTCCTCGAGAGCCTGGACTTGAGGGACTGCAGGGACAGCATCATGGATGTCTTGTCAAGGCACCTGCGGAGGGAGCGTGCGGACATTGGCAGCCAGCTTCTCAGGGTCCTCCTCCCTCCCAGGGACCATTCCCCGCTGGTGAGAAGGGGGCAGTGGCTGAAGCCCTGCAGGCAGCGTGGGGCTGGGCAACGCAGTCCTTGGCCTTGCCTGGCCTTTGGGCGCTGGGGCAGCTGCTCCCAGCTCTCCTGCCTCCCGCTTCAGCTGCCCAAGTGCTTCGGGACAGGCCTTTGGCCTCTGGGCCCTGCAGCAGCAGGATGGCATTTCACAAACTTGCCTTCCACGCAGGCCGAAAGAATGTGGAGCCTG
The DNA here is from genome assembly GCF_023055355.1 of Agelaius tricolor. Classification (NCBI taxonomy): domain Eukaryota; kingdom Metazoa; phylum Chordata; class Aves; order Passeriformes; family Icteridae; genus Agelaius; species Agelaius tricolor. The sequence goes on along the minus strand of NW_027269324.1, from coordinate 379,618 downwards.
ACCGAAGGGCTCGTGGAGCTCCTGCAGGTCAGGGTGACCACCATGCTACTGGACTATCTGTTCCTGGATAATGGTGCCCGCATACCCAGCGCCATGGCCCTGCAGCTGGCTAAGGTGTTCCTGCCACTCTTTGACAACGTAAGGCTCTGTGCCCCCAGCCACGGCCACTGGCTGCTGCCCGGACAGTGTGTCCTGTGGAGATGCAGGCCTGTGCCACTGTGGGCCAGAATCAGCTGATGCTGAGCTCTTGCTGCCTTCCTGTTCTACAGGGTGATAGCCAGGTGCAGCAGCTCTCCATGACTGTCTTTCAAACGTTGATGTCTGCTGTAGAAGAAGAAGGAAAAACGCCCCTGATGACACAAGTGTGTCAGAGCCTGCTCCCACTCCTCTTCCACTGCCAGGATGAGAAACTGCAAGTGGCAGAGGTGAGGACTCGCGGGCTGCTGCTGTCCCCCTGGCAGGGGGCTCAGCTGCCTCCTGCCCTGCGCCTGCTGGACCGCAGCCTCCTCCAGGCTGCGGCTCCTGTGCCCTGGGCTCTGGGGCCATCTCCGCGTCTCTGCTGCTCTCCAGACTTCTCGGGAAACGCTGCTTTGTGCGGTCAAGTTCCTGGAAAGGAAAGATCTTGAAAAAACTGTGAAGAAAGAGAAACTCTCGAAGTTCGCTGAGCTCCTGGTAAGGACGGCCTGCAAGCCCCAGCCTCAGTCTGGAGAAGGCCCCTGAGGGCGGTGCTCAGTGTGCGGGGCTGGCAGCTGTGCCCCTGCCCGCTGCTGCAGCCAGAGGCCACGCGGGCTCTTCTCCAGGCTCCCGTGGGCCCGGTGTTGCTGCGGGGCGGGCCGGCACCGCGGCTCCCCGGGCAGCAGCCGGCGCTCTGCCCTCTCCCCTCGGGAGCCCGGCGCCGGCGGCTGCTGTGGCCGCGCCTCAGGGCTGTGCGGCCAGGGGAGGCCGGGGCTGGGCGCAGGCAGCGCCCGGCCCAGGGGCTGAGCCCGCGCCAACCCTTCCCTCCTGCCGCTCTCTGCAGCTGGCAGAGGACAGGAGCCGAGTGGCCGAGCACCTGCGCCGGGCTCTGCACTACCTGGAGAGCCCGCAGGAGCCCCTGCGAGTGGCGGCCATCAGCTTCATGGGTGAGCCACAAGCCCGGGCTCCCTCCCCGTCCCGCTACAGCTCGGCCCCGGCCCCGCCTGCTGCCCCAGCAGCGCCAGCCGGGCCCGGCACCGTGGAGCCCCGCCTGGGCTGGGCATTGCTGCTGCCGCCCTCTGGCAGCCGTGCCCTGGGGCGGCAGCATGCGCCAAGGGCCGGGCTGAGCCCTGCCGGGCCAGCAGCCCGTGTGGCCACAGCGCCGGCAGCGCCGCTGGCAGGGAGCTGTGCCGCTGGGGCCGTGACAGGCTCTGTGTTCACAGGCATGGCCGGGCGGCACCTGAGGGGGCAGCAGCAAGAGCTGCAGCTGATGTGCACTGGTGAGTGAGGCCAGCGGGCTGGCAGCGGGGGCTGCTGGGGGGAGAGCTGCAAGCCCTGCCCCGGCTGCGGAGGGCTCTGCTCCCGTGGCCAGAGCACACGGAGCTTGCAGGGCCACGTGGGCCATTGGTGGCCAGAAGCTTCAGGCTGATCCCCTTGCTCCCTGCTCCCTCCTGGCCATGGCAAGAGCCGGCTGGGATGGCCCTGGCAGGGGGCTCTCCTGGGCTCCCCGCAGATCCGGCTCTGACCGTGCCTCTGTTCCTCTCTCTTGCAGCCCTGGAACGCCTGACAGAGGACATGAGCAGTGCCGTGTCAGAGCTGGCACTTGAAACACTGCATGTCCTCCGGGCAATACAGCGTGGGCGATATTCCACCATCTGGAGGCTGCAAGATCAGCTGCGCAGGGCATGGAGGACTCGGCCTCGCCTGTCGAGGCTCGGCTGCCTGCTCTGCCGGGTGACTGAGGAGCAGAGCTGATCTGGGAGACTGTCTTTGCTGGGGCAACCTGAGCCAGGGGTAAGTTTCCTTTTCCTTAAGATTTTTCTTTTCTTCTTTTTCATTTTCTATCTAGATTGTAAATAAATCAATTCTAGAGAATATGTAATTATATATATTATTCGATATTATAGATTACTGTAAAGAAATCAATTCTAGAATGTGTTATGATACACAGACTGCCAGGAGCTTTTCTTTGCTGCCCAGGGTGTGCAGGGCAAGAGGCGGGAAAGGGTGAAAAGGGTGCTTGTGCTCAGCAGAACAGCAGGCTGAGGGCTCCTGAGGCCATGAGGGGGGCAAAGGGTGCATGTGCTCAGCGAGCTGCCCAGGTGTGCAGTGGGCAAGGGGAAATGGCCAGAAGCCCCTTGGCCTTAGGTGGTTCTGCTGAAGCCTTTGTGCTGGTGACAGAGCGGCTGGGCAGGGCCCGGAGCTGCGGGGATCCCTGTGAGAGCGGTGCCTGGAGATGGCCACAAGCCCCTGTGCCAGGCAGGAAGCGCCCTCTGTGTCCTCCTGCCCGTCTGCTGCTGGCTGCATTGCTGAGGGCTCCCGGGTGCCTCTGGCTGGGGCTCCTCTGGAGCTGCTGTGGGGCTGCGGCGCTGCTGCCGGGCAGCTTGGCCGGGCTGGGGCAGGGCCTGAGGGGCTGGGGCAGAGCCTGAGGGGCTGGGGCCCTGGTAAGCCCTGAGCAGTGGGGCTGTCAGAGGCCATAAGCAGCCCTTGTTTGCTTTGGGATCACCGTGATTTTGGGGGCAGTGCAGGTGGGAAGAGAGAAAGTGTGGGCTTCCCTCAGCCATGGCTGGGTTTTTCCCTACCATGTAGGAGTTGGGCCTTCCTCAAGGCCCTGACAGAGATAAGAGTTTTTCCCGTTTTGCTTGTTTTCCCTTTTTGCATCTAATCTCTTTTCAATAATGTGTTGTTTGTTTTTCCAGAGGAAGCGTTCTAGGTGGTCCAGTGTGGATGGGGAAGTGCTTGGGAGCAGCTGTGGCATGGATGGGCCATGTCCTTGGAGAAGGCTGAGGCTATGGTTTAGGAGCAGCTTTTCTTGCAGCCGTGGCTGGCGTGAGGTGGGTCCCTGTGTGCTTGGCAGGGTGGGATCAGAGCTTTTGGGAGATGGCAGCGAGCACAGGAGCATCCTGCTCTGGGCAGCTGCTGAGGGCTGGATGTGCCGTGGCTGGCTGCAGGCTGGGCACATGTGCTGCCCTCCCGCTCTGCTGCCAAAGGCAGCAGGGATGGGCAGCTCTGGGCACAGCTCTGGGCACAGCCAGCATGGCCTGGGCACCGCAGGCCTTGGCACAAGGGCACAGGAGCCCTCAGCTGACGGGCGGTTTCTGCTTTCTCTCCTTGCAGCCGGGCTCTGCGGGTGCTGAGGCTGCTCTGGGCTCTGCCAGGGCTCTGCTGGGCTCAGCCCTGGGCCCAGCTGGGCTGGCTCTGCCCTCACATTGCTCTGACAGCTCTGCATCAGACGAGCCCGTTGTGAGCACAGCGCCTGAGCTTTCTGCTTTGGCAGGTGAGTGAGACTCTGCTGCAGGCCCAGAGATTGCAGCTGGGGACACGCATCCAATTGGCAAGGACCCAAACTCTCCACAGTCCCAGCTGAACGCCTGGATCTGCACAGGGTGTTTGTCTGTCCCATTCTTCCTTCTTGATTGGCAGGAATTGTGCAATTGCACTTTCTTCCTCCTCTAGAAGTGCCACGAATGGGCCAAAGCTGGCGAGTGGGCCGTGCTCCTGAGGCAGTGCAGTCTGGAGGTGATGGATGGAGAATTGCCCTTCTGCACTGCCAAACCAGAGCAAAAAGCCCTAAGTGGGACTTTGTGTCTCTAAGAAATCCCTGACAGTTTCAAAGGGAATGTGCAGCTCCTTCCCAGGCTGAGAAGGAAGGGCATCTTCTAAAGGATTTGGGCTTTGACAGTTTCCATTCCCCGTCCTGCTTGGAGCTGGAAGGGCACAAAGCAATTTCCTCTTGCTTTGAGCACAATTTCAAATGGCAATGTTGGAAACAAAGCCCAAAATCTTTTCAAAGGCTGCTGGGGTCAGTAAGATGGATCCATGCCATCAGCACATTTACAATGTAAATAACTGAGTTCCCTTTTAAAAAAGATCATTTACCTCTTTAATGCAAGTTTCAGAAGTTTTTCACTAACACTTGGGTTTTGTTTTCATCTTTAACATTTTATATAGTTTTTTTTCTTTTTCCTTTTATTCCTGTAAATAGAAAACATGTCCTACAGAAGGAATGTCCTTTGCTCCTGGTTCCTGTGTGGAGCAGCTCCCTTCCTGCTGGCTGAGCTGCTCAGGCAGAGCCCAGCAGCTCCTGGCCCTGCAGGGCTGAGGCTTTTCCCCATTGCTGGGCACAGACTGATGGAGCAGCACTGCTGAACACGGGCACACACAGAGGGCCCAGCAGCAGCTGCCTTTGGCCACCTGAGGCTCCAAGGCCAACCTCTGAGCAGCCAGGGCTGGAAGAGACTGGCAGCATCTGATCCCTGACTCTGGGCCAGGGCTGCACAAATGACCCCACAGCAGCAGCAGCAGCAGCAGCAGCAGCAGCAGCAGCAGCAGCAGCAGCAGCAGCAGATGGAGCTGACTTTCAGCACAGCCCCTCCCCCTGTTCCCTCCCGTGTGCAGCGGTGTCACAGCAGCCTGAGGCACCTGGGAGCCCCCAGAGCCAGCAGGGACTTGAGATGGCAGCCCTGGGCTCCTGGAGGCTGTGCAAGGAACGGAGCTGGGCACTCCCTGTCCATGGGGAGCTTGCAGATGGAAAAGGCTGCTGTGCCCAGGCAGCTCCATGGGCACAGAAAGGAGGGTCTGGAGCACTGGATCTGGGCCAGTGCCACAGTCCTGGGCAGCAGCCAGTGAGCCCTGGGGGAACAGAGGGCACAGCACGAGGGACAGAAGCAGGCAAGGGCAGAGACTGGAGGAAGCCAGAGCCAGGAGCAGGAACAGCTGCTCCATTGCACTCCTGGAGAAAGCTCTGGGCTGGTTCAAAGCGCTGAAAGGCGTGAAGGGCAGAGAGGAGGCCACAGCAAACAATGCTCCTGTTTGCACAGCCTCCCCTCTCCGTGTCCCAGAAGGAATTGCATGGACTGTGTTCTTCTCTCCGAGTCGTCTCGTTCAGCATGAGCAGCTCAGCACCAGGAGCTGAAGGAGCTGAAGCCTCAGGCCACAGGAGCTGGGCAAGAGGAGACTTTCTGAGCAAATGAATGCTGCTAACATGGACCCAGCTGAATGCAGTGGATAGAATCATGGAATCACAGAATCCTTTCTCTTGGAAAAGCCCTCTGAGCTCACCCAGTGCAGCCGCTCACCCAGCAGTGCCAAGCCCAGCACTAAACCACGTCCCTGAAGTGCCAAGGCCTGGACAGCAGCCCTGAGTGAGGCCTGGACAGCAGGCCCTGAGCCAAAGGTGGCCTCTGGATGAATCTTCCAACCAAAGGTTATCTTTGTATCTGCTCCCTGATGAGATATGCATGGTCATTAGCACTGTGATAGATGTAGCCACTCATTCAATACATGTAGTGAAACATGTATTGACCTTTGTGTATTTAGAAGCCAGACAAGGCCATGAAATCTGACATCTGGCCTTGTTTGGGGCTGAATGGTCAAAGTCAGCTGCCTTGGTTCCTCCTGGGGCCCTGGCCAGGCTTTGGGAGGGACCCAAGAGGAGGATGAAAGCAGATGTTGCCACACTAGAAGTGCTGTCAGTTTGTCCATTCAGCACTGTCAGAGCTGGGCCCTCTCCCAGCGGGGTTGGAGCCTCACCTGTGGCTGGAGGCACCTGCAGGAATTGCCAGTGCCCAGGAGTGGCTCTGCAGCCCTTGGCTGTGACAGCTTCCCCAGCTGCTGTGTGGATCTGGGAGATGGTAAAGGCTGAGGGTAACTGGGGCTGGATCTTTCTCAATCACTGCAGGCAATCTTTGGTGGGGATGGTTGGGTGCATTGCTGAGCTGCTCCTGTTGTGATTCTTTGCTGCTTTGAGCTGCAGGAAATGACACTGATTCCTTCAGTTGGAGTCTGTGTCTTTGGTGCTGACCCTGCCCACTGGTAAAACAAAACTGGCCCAGTCTGGCCAGATCCCAACAAAGTGTCACTTGTTCAGTGTCAATGTGAGGAATCAGTGCCATCAGAAATTCCCAGATGGGAAGCCCTTCCCTGGAGTTCCCTGGCTCTGGAGTGGGCTGAGGTGGGAGCCTGGTGGGAGCAGTGGGGCAGTCAGGTAAAAGAGGCTGCAGCCCTGGATGGCTTCAAATGCATCCAAAAATTGCACATGGAAAAGGAAAAGGACTTGTGGGTTTGGGCAGACAAAGATGAATTTGTTAAGAGTCCAATGGAAACAGCACCTTCAGAAGGAACAATTATTGTTGGAATGCTCCCACATGGAGCAAGAGAAGAAGGTTTTAATCTTGAGCTCAGCTGCATTTGTGCCAGTGAAATATCAATATACTAAATAACTATATGTAGTTATTGTATAAGACGACCTTAATATATGTATATATGTATTTGTATATTTGTATATTTATATATATTATATATATATGTCTGTATCTGTCTATATATATATCAATATGTATATCTACATATGAAATAATAATAATGTGAAATAGTGCTGACAATACTAATTTGGTAGCTTTGGCTGCTCAGGGATGTAACTCTAAATACCCTACAGAACAGGATTGGCCACGGCCCTACTGTCAGTGGTCAACGTTGTGAGATTGTAGACAATGAAAAAAGGAGGAAGGGATGAAATTAACTATTTTCCCAAGGTTTGCTGATACTGTGATGCAGAGTGCTTTGTCTGTTGCTGTGAAAAATACAGTGATGAAGCCTGCAGGGTTTTTCATGTACCAGATTATGCACAAGCTGCAGGATTGGTTGAACGGGTGAAGGGGTTGTTAAAAGAGCAGTTGAAAAAATGAGGAGATGGGAACCTTTGCCCATGGAGAACCCATCTCCCAGATGTGCTCCATGCCCTTAACAATGGCCCACGGGGGAAATGGAAACCCCCTGGCTGTGCACGGCTGCCCCCAGTTTGCAAATCCAACCATGGGCAGTGAGACTTGGACTGCCTGGGAAATTGTTCTGGCTGTGATGGCCCCTGGCAGGGCCAGCCCAGAGGCTGCAGGGCTGGGCCTTCATGCATTGGAATTAATGAGGAGAAATTCAAAGCCAATGAGAGCTATCAGTACTGAAACAGGAATTCAGATTCCTCCAGGACACTTTGCTTTGGTAACTGCTCCCTTGGAGCTTGGCCTTGCAAAGTGTTCATGTCATGGCAGGAGGAATTGATGCAGAATATCCAGGAGAAATTACAGTAATTCTGTTAAACAATAGTGAACAAGATTGGATTATTCAACCCCATGACAGGGTAGCACAATTATTGATATTGCAATTTTAGGAATGATTGTGAAAAAAGGAGCTCCAGCTCCAATCACCACCGTTTGTGTAGATAAAGGGTTTGGATGCAGCCGTCCTAATAATGGAGCCAGAGTGTGGGTCCGGAGGCCAAATGGCCCTCCCGAGGCAGCTGAAGGAGCAGCTCCTGGGAAAGACAACTCTGAGTCCTGAAACCTGGGCAGGAACAATGGGAATGTGTCCCTGCAGCCAAGTGTTCTGTGTGAGAACAAGTAGATCTGACAGGATATTGTTTTACACATGCTGCCAGACCAAATCTCCCTGTTTGCCCCAAGGGCCCCTTTGGCAAATGCTCTGATCCACGGGGCTCCATGGGAAGGCTGCTGTGACACTGAGGGACTTGCACAGGAATTGCATCCAGGAGCCCGGGTGCCCCTCAGGGACTGGGACCCGGCCCCTTCCAGCCCGAGGGGAAAGGGCCCCCCCAGGCCTTGTTAGCCACAGACAGCATGGTAAAGCTGAACAGCAAAGGGCCTGGGGACATTATTCTGGAATTAAAAAGGTGCCAGCTCCATGGACAACAGAATTCTTGTTCCTAACTCCAATGAGATTGAGAAAAAAGAATGAAGAACGGTGTCACCAAAGTACTACTGATGTCTATAAGGTGTACCTTGATAGTCAGCCAGAATCTTTGTCTACCACAAACACCTCTAGTGTTTGACCAAGGGGTTAGTCATCAAAATGTAATGATGAGTTCTGAAGGATTGCTGAGCTTCTTTTGTAATTCTTTGCTAATGATGATGTGCTTTGCTGAGCTTATCCTTTTGTAATTCTTTGCAGCTGTGCATGATATAAATGCCACAATTCCTTCAGTTGGTGTCTGTGTCTTTGGTAGTGACCCTGCCCACTGGAGAAACAGGGCCCCCTCTTGCCTAAGTGTCACCTGGCAAGGCAAAAAGCCTCCCTCCAAAATTCCCCCTTCCTCCTTGTTCCCCCCCTTCATACCCTGAGCTTGATGTGCTCTGGTCTGGGCTGTGCCCGGGGTCAGTTGGGGTCACCTGTCCTGGCTGTGTCCCCTGCCAAGCTCCCCCGCAGCCCCAGCCCCTCCCCAGCGTGGCTGGACGAGGGGCAGGACAGGCCTTGGCTGTGCTGCAGCTCAGCAAGAACAAAACCATCTCTGCGTGCTCAGCGCTGTGCTCAGCACCCGGCCCAGCAGTGTCTCAGTGCCAGGGGCTGTGCCCTCAGTGCCTGCCAGGGCTTTCCATGGCAACTGCCAGGCCAGGTGACCCAGGTGTCCCCCCCAGTGCCGGTTGCCATGGAAACAGTGCCCAGCGCTGCCCCTTTCTGTCTGGCTGACCTGGCCTTTGGCCCTGGCAGTGCCCTTGGCTGCTGGTTCCTGGTGCCCGAGCGGCCAGCGCGGCACAGGGCAGGTGGCCATGGCACAGCCCCAGCAAGGGATCCCCTCTGGCTCTGGGCACTGACACCAGCCCTGAGCAAGGTCTGGCTCCGGGCATTGGTTGCCTTGGCACCAATCTAAGGAACGGGTCCCCGTGGCCGTTGCCATGGCACCTGGTGGCACCAACCAGTGTCACTGCAATTGTACCTGGAACAGCCCTGGCACCGCTTTGTCCTCAGGGTTGCCATGGCAGCCCAGGGCAGCAGCAGCTCTGCAGGCAAGGGGCCATGGAACTTGGCTGCAGAAATGGCTCCTTGGGCTGCTTTCCAAGGAAACCTGAACTGATGGCGGTTGCCATGGCACCCAAAGCCAGCAGTGGGGTCCCTGCAGTGTCCATGGCAACAGCCCCTTGCAATGGCTCAGTGCAGGTTGGGATGATGATCCACCCTCACAGCTGGCCCAGGCAGGTCTGGAGTGGTCTCAGTGGCACCTTGGGCTTGGCACACACTTGAGGAGGGTGTCTGTTTGCAATGGGGAAACTCAGGAGTTTTAGATTGCTTGAAAAAATTAAAAAGTCAAAATCCCTCTTCAGCTGAGTGAAGCCAGTTCACCAAGCAAAGCAGCTCCCAGGTCAGTGAGGAGAGACACCATGGGCTTGGGGAATGTGGAGCAAGGTTGTCCACACTGATCAGACCTCAAGGCACAGCTTCCCTGACCAAGCCAGACTTCCTCAAGAGTGTCCCTGGGTCAGTATAAGTCACTGAATGCTGCAATCCCCTCTTGTATACTAAGAAAAGTAATAAAGGACACTATAAAATATGATACATATTTCCTAGAAGCTCTTTGAAATATTTTTCCATACCTGCAGCAGGAAAGCTTCCTAACGAACTGCCCCAGAGCAGAGGGAAATCAATGCAGAGCCATGGTTTGTTAGGACTATCTTGGTCCTAATGAGCCCTGTAGTGCATTTGAAGCTGAGCCCTGGAACCTCAGGGCCTGAGAGGAGATTGCAAAAACCTTTCCAGGAGTGAAAGTCAGAGGAAAAACCCCAAAGTGTCTCAAAGCATGAATGGGTCCCACTGAGGTAAACACAGGCTCCTCATGGACTCCTTGGAGGAGAGAATTGGAGGCCAGGATTACACAAAAACCTCTCAAAGACTCAGAGTGAAAAGGAACATCCAGAGTACCTTAAAAACCTTGAGTATCTCAAAGTATTAATGAGCCCCACTGAGTGTCAGTACAAAGATCTCAAGGGACTCATTAAAGCAGATAATTGGGACCATGACTGCACAAACCTCTCACAGAGTCTGTATCAAAAGGAAAAAACAAAATACCTTAAAATAACTGAAGTACCCTGAAGTATTAATGAGCCCCACTGAGTGGTTTTACTGACAAAGCCTCTCCAGGGACTAATTACAGCAGATAATTGGAGGCCAAGATTGCACAAACCTCTCAGAGAGTCCAAGGCAAAAGCCAAACCCCAAGTCCTTTGAAAAACCTGCAGTCACTGCAGGGAGCATTCAGGAGCCCCCAGGGCCATTGCTGAGCAAGGCTCCCCAGGGACTCCTTGCAGCAGATCCTTGAGGCCACTGGGATGTGGGCTAGGGGGGGATGCTGAGGGCAGCACAAGGGGCTGACAGTGCCCAGCCTGGCTGGGGCTGGGCCAGGAGGCCCCAGGGCCTCAGGACAAGGTGTCTCCTCCCAGCCCTTGCTGGCACAGACCCTGCTGTGCCCCAGGGCACCAAGACTTGGCTTCTCTTTGTCCCCACCTGTCATCACTGCCTGCAGTTCTCTGCTCTGCCTGGGGCCTGGGGACACTTGCTCAGTCGTGTCCCTCACTGGGACCCATTAAAAGTCCAAGAAACTTTGGAGTTGGATTCTGCCTTGGAGTTCTGGAGAGGTTTCTTCATCTCCCTCTCAGGGACTGATGTTCAGGGCCTGAGCACAAAGGCCCAGAGGCTGATTAAAGTCCTTGTGCTGTGTCTGTGCTGCTGAGCTGGGCTGGGCTCCTGGCACAGAGGCAGCTCCTGGTCACCAAGAAGAGCTTCAAAAGCACATTTCTCTTGATGAGCAGCTCTTGTGCCAGCCCAGCAGGGCTGGGGCACTGCCTGCAGCCAGCCCGGGCACAGCACAGAGGCACAGAGAGCTTCAATCAGTCAGGGCTGGGAAGGGGCTGAGAAGTGCCTGGGGCACAATCACTGCCAGCCCTTGGCACAGGAACCTCTGGCTGCAGGACAGTGCAGCTGCAGCTCCTGGAGCCATCTCCTGCAGCTGGAACATGCCAATGCCTGCAGAGCCTGTGAGTACATTCTCTGCTTGTCTCTTGTGCAGAGCAGCCAGGGGTGCCCAGGGCTGTCCTGCAGAGCAGGGTCCTGCAGCCCAGGGTGCTGTGCTGGGGCAGGGACTCTGCTGCCTGCCAGGGACAGCTCTCAGCCAGCCCTGGCAGCTGCTCCCAGCACTGGGGGACAAGATCTGGCTGGGAGGAGACAGCTGGTGAGGCTTGGGAGTGTTCTCCTTGTGTGGGGAGGATGCTGCATTGTTCAGGACTGATCCCAGCATGGCATTAAACTGCAGAACATTTCCAAGTAAGTTATACAGGGACCACAGCAATGCAGGGACTGGATGAAGGGGGAAATCATGGTTTTTAAATCTATTTTTCTTGGTTGTCTTGATAGGAAATTGCACATAGATATTTATCTCTCAGTTCAGGTTTAAAAAAAACCAATCCTCTCAGATGTTTATAAACCAGGCAGTTACAGAAATCAGCACAGGGCCTCTTAGAGGCAGCATCAGTGCTGCTTTTCCAGCCTCCTCAGGGTTGCTCTGGTTAGTGTTCAAAAACACATAATCACATAGGCGATTATATGTGGTGCTTTTTATTCAAGAGCTCTGGGAATCAGGGTAGTTTCCACCCAACTCTGATTCCGACCATACATTCGAGGTGAAGGTGTTTTATACACTATCATTACTTAACTTTCATGTTAATTATTAAACTTTTATTCATCTATTGTATACACAGATTTCAGCTAAACATAGCTCCCTTTAAATTTCCAACATAATTTCCCATAATTCTTCCTTTGGTTATATAATAATTATATTTAATTACTAAACAATCATCACATCTAACAATTATATCTTTTATCATACTGCTTATGCAGGTGCAGTGATCTGAGAAAACACAAAGCCTAATATTTTCAAAGACTATTTTTAACATTTTCCAGGGCTCCACTATCACTCTGAAGTTGCCATCAGAGCCTGCAGAGCCAGAGCTGCCCCTGGGCAGTGCCTGAGCTGGGAGGGCCCTGCAGGGCAGAGCTGAGCCCCCAGGGCTGGGCTGGGCTCTGGCAGCACTGGCAGGGCCCAGCCCTGGGCACAGGGAAGCAGCTGCTGGCAGGGACAGCTCCAGGCAGCAGAGCCCTGGGCAGGCAGTGGGGGGAAAGTGCCCCCAGGCTGTGCTGGGATATTTCAAGTCCTCTCCAAACCCAACTAATCCATGATTACTTTTCTTACAGATCCCCAAGCCAAGACACCATAGGAAATGTCCAACAGCAGCTCCATCAGGCACTTCCTGCTGCTGGCATTGGCAGACACGCGGCAGCTGCAGCTCCTGCACTTCTGCCTCTTGCTGGGCATCTCCCTGGCTGCCCTCCTGGGCAACGGCCTCATCATCAGCGCCGTAGCCTGCGGCCACCACCTGCACACGCCCATGTTCTTCTTCCTGCTCAACCTGGCCCTCGCTGACCTGGGCTCCATCTGCACCACTGTGCCCAAAGCCATGCACAATTCCCTCTGGGACACCAGCAACATCTCCTACACTGGATGTGCTGCACAGCTCTTTTTTTTTGCCTTTTTCATCTCAGCAGAATATGCCCTCCTGACCATCATGTGCTACGACCGCTATGTGTCCATCTGCAAACCCCTGCACTACAGGACCCTCCTGGGCAGCAGAGCTTGTGCCCACATGGCAGCAGCTGCCTGGGCCAGTGCCCTTCTCCATGCTCTCATGCACACGGCCAATACATTTTCCCTGCCCCTTTGCAAGGGCAATGCCCTGAGCCAGTTCTTCTGTGAAATCCCACAGATCCTCAAGCTCTCCTGCTCACACTCAAACCTCAGGAAATTGGGACTTCTTGTGTTTTCCATCTGCTTAGCACTTGGCTGTTTTGTGTTCATTGTTTTCTCCTATGTGCAGATCTTCAGGGCTGTGCTGAGGATCCCCTCTGAGCAGGGACGGCACAAAGCCTTTTCCACCTGCCTCCCTCACCTGGCTGTGGTCTCCCTGTTCCTCAGCACTGCCACATTTTCCGACTTGAAGCCCCCCTCCATCTCATCCCCATCCCTGGATCTGGCCCTGTCAGTTCTGTACTCGGTGGTGCCTCCAGCCCTGAACCCCCTCATCTACAGCCTGAGGAACCAGGAGCTCAAGGCTGCAGTGCAGAGACTGATGACTGGTTGGTTTCAGAAACATTAAACTGTTGGCCATTTTCTACAAATCACTTGTAATAAAAATCATCTTTGATATTTCTTGTTGTTCTCATTTCGGGGGTTCTGTTTCTTTGTTTTACTTTTTCCATATTATCTACAAATAAATTTCATTGTTTGTGCCATTTCTCATTTTGTTACTCTCCACCTTCCCTGTGGCCACAGACTGTGGCAATGATGGGCTGCGCTCTCGGTGGCATTAAAGGAACTAAAGGATCTCCTAGCAGAGTTTTCTGCACAGATGCCCTTTTGTTGCCTTCTCTGGAGCTGCAGCAGCAATGTCTGTGTGCAGAGCTGGGGCAGATCAGTGCTGGCCCAGCAGCTGTGCCCAGCAGCAGCAGCAGCAGCACTTGGTGTTGCCAGTGCTGCTGCCATGGCCCTGCTCCGCTGCCCTGGTGGCCCTGGTGTTGCTGCAGGGCCTGAGTGCTCTCGGGGCCGGGCACAGCCCTGGGGGTGGCAGTGCTGGGGCTGCAGCAGGGACAGGCCATGGGCACTGCTGGGGCAGCGCTGAGGCCTCAGGCCAGGCCCTGGGGGCTCCAGGCTCCTTGCCCAGGCTCTCTCAAGAACACGGCCAGGCCAAAGCTCAGCACAGAAACCCCCGTGAGCAGCCCCAGGCTGGCCGTGGGCAGGCTGGGGGCAAACAGCATGGCTGGGGCTCTGCAAGGGCCCTGGGGCAGACGGGAAGGAGCAGCAGAGCAGGGGCTGATCCATGCCCAGTGCGCTGCACAGCCCAGGGCAGCGTCCCAGAGCGTCCTCATGCAGCTGCCAACAACATCCCCCCTCTGCAGCCCTGGCCTCTCCCCCAGCTCACACAGGTGCCCCATCCTTGCAGGCACAGACACGGCAGCACTGCCTCAGCAGCCCCTGTTTGCATTGCACACAGCAGGGGCAGCACCCCCATGCTGTTGCTGTGGGGACATGAAGCTGAGGGAGCACAAATGCCATCAGCCCCTGGGGCCAGCAAGGGCTGGGGGACAGCAGGGAAACCACTCAGCTTTGTCCTGGCCTCTGCAGTCAGCCAGAAAGTTTGTTCCCATCAGCTGGGAGTTTCCTGTGCCACTGCAGACGCTATTGCTCAGAGCCAGGGCTGCCTGGCAGCCACCCCCAAACTGCCCTGAGCATTTCCATGCCTTCACCTTTGCTTTCTTTACTCTTCTCTGGTTCAGATTTCTTCCTCTTGCCCATCCCTGTTCCCTCCCCTGCAAACAGCCCATGTCTTCCCTGCTCCTGCTGGCCACACCATTCTTGATCCAGTCCAGGAGCCATTGGCCTTCTTGGCCACCTGGGCACACTGCTGCCTCATGTCCAGCCTGCTGTCCATCAGTCCCTGCGGGTCCCTTTCTGCCTGGCTGCTCTCCAGCCACTCTGTCCCCAGCCTGTAGCACTGCAGGGGCTGTTGTGGCCAAAGTGCAGGACCCGGCACTTGGACTTGTGAAACCTCATCTTGTTGGATTTGGGCCCTGGATCCAGCCTGTCCAGGGCCCTGTGCAGAGCCCTCCTACCCTCCAGCAGATCCACACTCACAGCCAGCTTGGTGTCATCTGCAAATTTGCTGATGATGGACTCAATCCCCTCATCCAGATCATCAATGCAGATATTGAAATCCACGCTGGCTGGCTCTGATCCCTGGGCCATCCTGTGGGTGCCCTGTGATGGCACTCCAGGTGATCTGTTCCATAACCTTGCCAGGCACCCAGGTCAGGCTGACAGGCCTGGAGTTCCCCAGCTCCTCCTTCCAGCCCTTCCTGGGGATGGGCTCACACTGGCACCTCCAGGGCTCTGGGCCCTCCCTGCTGAGCCAGGACTGATGGTAAATGATGGAGAGCAGCTTGGGGAGCTCATCCACAGCTCCCTCATCCCCCTGGGATGGATCCCATCTGATCCCATACACCTGTGAGCATCTGAGTGGCTCAGCAGGTCAGTAGCTGCTTCCTCCTGGAGTCCAGGGGGCTGTTCTGCTCCCTGTGCCCATCTACCAGCTCAGGAGAACATTTGTCCTGAGGAAAACCTGTCCTAATACTGAAAAAATATACTTGAGACAAACAAGGTGTTAAGTAGCTCAGCCTTTTCCTCATCTTTAGTTACTCTATTCTCTACTGCATCCAATAAATAGTAGAGGTTCTTCTTCTCCCTTTTGATATATTTTTTTTATAAAAACTTTTTCTTACAGAAGCCGCCAGGTGAAGTTCTAATTGAGCTTTCACATCTCAAATTTTCTTTCTGAATAACCCATCAAAATTCTTAAATGCTTCCAGACTTGCCAGTCCTTTTATCCCCCGAGTTCCCACAAAAGCTCCATGGGCAGCCAGGCCAGTCATTTTCCTCAGTAGCTCATCTTTTGTCACACTGGGACAGGCTGCTCCTTCCCCCTTAAATTACCTTCTTGAAATGTGTGTTCTTCCTGGACCCCTTTGTTTTTAAGGAGTGTTTCCCTTAAAATAAATCAGTACCTGATTTGATTCTCCCCAAATCAGCATCCTCAATAGGCCAAAGTCTGCCCTTCCTAATTCCAGTGTAGAAGTTTTGTTGCTGCCCCTCCTTCTTTCACAGAACACTGAAAACTTGATTATTTCATGGTCACTGTGCCCCAGGCAGCCTCTGAGCCCCACATCTGCCCCCAGCCCTTCTCTGTTTGTGAACAGCAGCAGACAGAGCTTTCCTTGGCAGTGGGAGTGTCACCAAAAATTCAGTAAAACAGAAAACTCTTTTTGACCCCAGTGTAGCACTAAGAAGCAGCATTCTTTATTCAGCTGGATGCACGGGGGAGAGCTCCTCCCAAAGCCGTGCAGGCTGAGTACAGGAAAGTTTCTGTTTATTTTCTGTATTTTGCACACACATTCATTGATTGTCCTGGACTAAACACACATATGATAATCATTTCCCCAAAATCATTAACATATTTCCCCTCCCCTTTACCCATGTGTTCTTCTGTCCTGGGGGTCTCTCTGGTGGTCCCTGGTGGTCGTGGACCCCAATGTTCCAGTGGGCCTGGCTGAGCTGGCAGGACCCTGAGGCTGCTGAACTTCCAGTTCCCCTTCTCACACAATGGGCCTTTTGTGGTTTCCATAGGCCTGGGGATGTGGAGAACAAGCTCCAGGTGTCAGCTCAGCTGGTGTAGACAACTGATCATCTGGTAACATGAGGTCACAGAGTGGGCTATGACAGCACAGAGTGGGTCATGTGAGGTCATTGAGCAGCTGTGACATCATAGACTGCCTCTGTGACATCACAGAGCCAGTTGTGACATCACAGGGCAGAGGTCTAACATCCCAGAGAAGACTAAGACATCACAGAATTGGCTGTGACATCAGAGACCGCCTGTGTTTCATTAGAGAAGGGGCTGTGAGCTCACAGAGCAGGCTGTGACATCCCAGAGGGGCTGTGTGACATCCCAGCAGGGCTGTGTCAGGTCACTGGGTTGGTCACTCGGCCCCAGCTCCCCCTCACAGTTTCTCCCAACAAGTCCAATGCTGTCCATGCCCAGCGGGGTCCCTGTCCCCCGGGATCCCCCCCGGCCCACCTGGAGCCACAGCCTCCACCAAAGGATGTTCCACAGGATCCACCCCAGAGCCTGACATGGGGACAAGGGGCCAGGGCTGTGTCACCAGGACATCAAGGACGGGGATTATCCAGGTCACTGTGGCCTGGGTTGGGTTGCCCAGGGCAGGAAAGATGTCTGGCAGCTGGAGCAGGGTCTGGGAAGGGCCTCCAAGGTGGGGCTGGAGCCCTTGGACTGTGAGCAGAGGCTGAGGGAGCTGGGCTTGTCCAGCCCAGAGCAGGAGAGGCTGAGGGGCTCCTCATCCCAGCCTGGCAGTGCCAGCGAGGAGGGGATGGAGAACACAGAGCCAGGCTCTTCACCGGGGGCCTGGTGGGAGACAAAAGCCAATGGGTGGAAGGGGAAAGAGGGGAGATCAGCCAGGACAGGAGGAGGTGAAATGAGTCAGGCTGGTTTCAGCATTTCCTCAGCACCAGAGCAGCCTGGCCTCCCTTCTCAATCCACCACTGAGAGCTTTGCAAATCAGGAATTGTTGGAGATGTTTTGCCCCCACTCCAGGATGAGCATCCTGATACAAGAACTTAATTGTTTTTATATCTGTCACAGAACAATGGTTGTCAAAAATTAATTTTAGTATGAAAATCACTTGTGGGTGATGGACTCATCAGGCATTGCTGGGAAGTTGCACATAGCTCAGGGAAGAGTATGATTGTTACTAAATTGTGTCCTGTTCAACTATGGTCTGTTGGCCATGAAGAGAAACTTTCTGTGCCTCTGAGTCTCACCAGTTCCTGACCCTGAAAGGACACAAACCTGATGAGTTGTGGTCCCCACTCCAGTGGTGGCATTTGCACCTCCCTCCATAGCCAGAGCAGAGCTCCCTTGTCCCAGAGAGTCCCTGGCACTGGAGGGATGAAGGAAACAGGACGGGCTGGGGGGATCAGGGGCAGGGCAGAGCCAAGGGGAAGAATGACTTTTGCATTTGATGGAGCTGTGCCTTCCCTTGGATTTGTTGGCTGACAAGAAATGAACATCCCTCTGTGTCTCGGGCAGCTCCTTCTCCAAGGAAAGCAGGTGGGAGTTGGAGCCAAGGAGCTGGAACCTGCAGGTGCAGCCTGGGCTGGAGGGAGCTCAGATTTGCACAAAGGCTGCTCTGAGTGCCAGGGCTTGGATGGGGGAAATGGTTGGGTGGGGGTAGGGACAGAGTCTGATTGATTGTCAGCCAGGAAGGGTCTGGATTTTCATATCTATTCAAACTGCATGAGGAGGTACTTGGATTCAGTGTCAGTTGGAGATTGGACACATCAATGAATTACCAGTAAAAAACCAATGAATTACAAGATCTAAAAATATTTACTTGCTGTCTTTTTAAATATAGTGTATTCACATTGAATAGGCTTCTGAAATGTGTTGAATTAACCACAAAAGATTTGAACACTTAAATCAAATTATTCCCAGAGTCTTGGCTTGTTCAGGTGTTCTGAATGTTCATGAGCCCTGAGACACTGAATTCCTGCACTGAAGAGCTGAAGGCTGAACAAGCCTCTGGAGCAGTGAAATTCAGCAGCAGCCTCTGCAAGTTTCTGAGGATGTCAGCAGCCCCCACTGAAGCCATCCCTGCCCAGAGACCGTGGGGGAATGGGCAGACAAGGAGAGCATCCCTGGGGCTGGACAAGCAGAACTCAGAGGCACCAGCGGCTCCAGCTGGGCAATGGAGTGTGGAATGTGGCTGGGAAAGCCCTGCCTGGGCTGGACCAAGCAGGACACACAAGCCCTGACTCCCATCCCCCAAACAACTCTCTCAAGGAGACATTTAAAAGGAATTACAATTGTTTGTGCCCTGTGAGTTGGATGCACTGGAGAAATACCAACAAGAGATTCCCAGGAGCTCAAAACAACAAAACCGCCTTTACTGGCAACTTTAGAAAATTAGAGAAACTTTAGCAAAAGATTTAAAATTATACTCAATCAACAAAAAACACTTTTCAAAGCATTTATTTTCCCCATTCAATGTCACAACTCTAAGCCTGTTCAATTTAATGTTAATCAAAATTTGCATGACGACAGAAATAGAAGAAGACACAGAGAGAGCAAAAGACAGAAAAGATACAGAGGAGCACACACACAAGTACCAACTCCTGGATTCCAGTGGTGTTCAGATGGAAATTCCAAGAGGAGGGAGGGTCAATATGTGTGCTTGCCTCATGGTCAGCCCCTGAAATACCCCTTGGTCTCCCTGGGCCCTTCCCCCAGGTGGGGCTTGGGCGCATTTGGTCCCTCAGGAGCTGGGCTGGGGGCTGCAGAGGTGGCTGTGGAGCATTGCCTGTGCTGTGCCAGGGACTGGCAGACACTGCTGGGCTGGGATAGAGGCTCTGGGGGATTGGGGTTCCAGGGCAGGGCAGGGCTGGGGTTCCAGGGCAGGGCAGGGCTGGACCTTCCTCCCCCAAACACAAAATCCTTTGAGCCACAATCTCCTTCAGTCTGTCACAACAGGCAGTTTTGGCCGTGAAATCCCAATTCTGGCCATGGGCACCAGGCCAAGAAGGGCAGTTCTTTTCCATAGGAAGGAAAGCACAGAGCTCCAGTGTTTGGAAGGCAGGTGAGAGCCTCACTAGGCCAAGGCCATCCAGACTTATCAGAAATGACATATTTTGTCTGGGAGCTATCTTTAGATGTAGGGAATTTTGGAGGTGGAAGTCCAATCTTGGCCACGGGCACCTGGAGAAGCAGGACAGTTCTTTCCCATGGGAAGGAAAGCTCAGAACCATCCCCAGTGTTTTGGGGACAGATGGGAGGTGACCATTGTGAAACCAATGCAAGACAGACTTGTCCTGGCAATATTCCTGTGGGAACAATCCCTGGATAGAAGGAAATTTGGAGGTGAAATCCCAGTTCTGGCCGTGGGTGCCTGGAGGAGAAGGAGAGTTCTTTTCCATTGGGAAGGAAAGCACAGAGCCCCAGTGTTTCAATAGCAGATGAGAAGAGACCCTCAACATTCCAGGGTCATTTGGACCAGTCAGGCAGTCAACAGGAGGCCAGACCAGCCAGACTTGTTCCATGTTCCCTTGCTTCTATGAGGTCCTGCAGTATCCCCATGGTCCCCTTGGTTCCATGGGGCCCCGCAGTGTCCCAGTGGTGCTTTGATTCCATGGGGTCCAGCATTGTCACAATGGACCCTTGGTTCCATGGGGTCCCACAGTGTCACAATGGCTCCTAGGTTCCAGAGGCCCTGCAGTGTCACAGTGGTCCCAAAAATTCCATGAGGCCTTGCAGTGTCACAATGGTCTCCGTGCTTCCACCGGCCCCAAAATGTCACGGGACTCCTCTGTTCCATAAGCCCTGCAATGTCACAATGGACCTTTGGACCCTGGGGGTTTTGCAGTGTCACAATGGTCTCCTTTGGCTCCACAAGGTCACAATGCTCCACTGATGACACAAGGCCCCGCAATGTCACCCTGGAGCTTTGGTTCCATGCAGCCCTGCAGTGTCACAAAGGCCTCTTGGTTTCACCAGGCCCCACAGTATCACAATGATCCTCTTGGTTGTGGGGACCCCCAGGGTCACAATGGTCTCCCTGTTTCCATGAGGCCTGACAGTGTCACAATGCTTTGCCTATTCCATTAACCGACATAGCACCACAATGGTCTCCGTGATTCCATGGTGCCCCTCAGTGTCACAACGGTCTCCTTGGTGCCATGAGGCTGTGTAGTGTCCTAATGGTCTCCCCATGCTTCCATGAGGCCTTGCAATGTCACAGTGGACCCTTGGCACCATTGTGAGACCATGTGGTCTTGCAGTGTCACAATGGCCCCTTGGTTCCATGATACCCCAAAGTGTCACAATGGTCTCCACGGTTCCATGAGGCCCCGTGGTGTCACAATGGACCCTTGGTTTGATGGGGCCTCTCAGTGACACAATGATCCCTTGATGTCACAGGGCCCCACAGTGTCACAATGGTCCCTTGGTCTCACAGGGCCTCACAGTGTCACAATGGTCCCTTGGTTCCATGGGCCCTGTGCTGTTGCATTCCCCCCTCCCCTTCTCAGGCCGCCCTGCCAGCTGAGAAATGCTCCTTGGGCCTCGGCCTTGGCCAACAGCCCCTGGGCTCAGCTCATCTGCAGCTCATCACAAACACTGTCTGCTCCAGGCACTGCTGCTGCCCACCCAGCTCCTGCTTTCTGTAGGAGCAGCCCTGGGAGCTGTTTCTGTTCCCTCCATGGCACAACATCCCTGTTCTCACCCTGCCAAAGAAAGCTGTTGGTGCCAAGTGTGGCCAGGATGACTTAACCTTACCTACATTGCCTGTAGGTAAGGTTAAGTCACAAGGTCTAAGTGAATCTAAACACTGCTAAGAGTTGTTGTTTTCCTAAGTTGTTATGTGTAATATAAGTTATAAGCTAAGTTAAATACTGTTAAATGTTAATCCTCTGTTAAATTGCAAAGTCATAGGTTATAAATCAGATTAAATCCTGCTAAATACTGTTTTTTGCTAAATTGTGAGATTGAAGGTATCAGTTAAGGTTAAGGTATAAGTTAAGTCCTGTTAAGTTTGAGCTCTGTTAAGCTTTTGGGCCGTATTCCTTTCATCCTTGCCCTCACTGTCATTGTGTCACACACACACACACAGGGACAATTCTCAGTTCATTTCTGGGTTGATTGCCTGGACTCTGTTTGGTTTTGTTGTTGCTTTGTTTCCTTGGTGTACCTGAAGTGTCCAGTCAGGAGCAGAGTGACTCTTGCCAAGGAACTCTGTGGTGCTGTTGCTTAATATTAAATCTGGTTTTTGCTGATCCCTTGCTGGGGATTTTTTCAGAGCTCTCAAGGCCTCGTTGGTACCAGGGTGAAGGAGCCCTGGCCCTGGCTCTGGCCCTAGGGTGTTGTTGTTCTATTTCTCTAGAGGCTCATAATGATATTATCAGACTTTTAAAGTCCCTACTTCTTTGGTGTATTCTCATGGCTGCAGATCTTCACTGCACAGACTCTTTCTTCCACATGCTATTCTCTCTCAGGTCAGGACACCGCCAAGGCTCTCCCTGACTGGCTAACCCGCCCCCTTTTATCTCAGTTCTCTTCATTAGTCACAGCTGCAGCCTAATTAAGGACATCCCAGCTGCAGCTTATCAAAGGCAACCGAGACCTCCGGGGCAAAGCCTCTATACAGATATTTAAATACGTTTCCTCTACTATATTGGGGGACACAGGGATGCTGCCGGGGGGTCCCTGTCCCCCTGTGCCACCCCCAGGGCCCCGGCCCCCCGGCCCCGTGTCAGGCTCTGGGGTCGATCTCATGGAACATCCTCTGGGGGAGGCTGCGGGGCCGGGGGCGGGGGGACCCAGGGGGACAGGGGACCCCGCTGTGCACGAGCAGGGTTGGACTGCTCTGGGGGGAACTGTGAGGGGGGCTGGGGCAGAGTGACCTCCCCAGGGACCTCACACAGCCCCCGTGAATGTCACACAGCCCCCGTGATGTCACACAGCATCCTGTGATGTCACAGCCCACACTGGGATGTCATGAAGTCCCCTTATGATGTCTCAAAGCTCCCTGTGATGTCACAGAGCCACTGCGATGTCACAAACACTTCTCTGTGATGTCACACATCACCTGTGATGTCACAGCTCCCTCTGGGACATCACACAGCACCCTTGTGATGTCACAGAGCAAACTCTGGGATTTCACCCTGGAATGTCATGCAGCTGCACTGCGATGTCACAAAAGAGCCTGGGATGTCAGAAAGCCACCATTTGGTGTCAGAATCTGTTCTGTGATGTCACAGTCTGCTCTGTGATGCTACACAGGCACCCAGTGATGTCACAACCCCCCTCTGATGTCACAGAGCCACCCTCCATGATGGCAGAGTCTGCTCTATGGCCTTATACCCTACTCTATGATGCCACAGCAACCTCTGTGATTTCACAACCCCCTCAGTGATGTCACACGAGCCTCTCTGTGGTGTCATACTGCAACTCTGTAATGTCACAGCACACACTTTGACCTCACAGCCTGCACTATGATGTCATACAGCCATGCCATGATGTCACAGCCTGCTCTGTGATGTCACACAGTCCCCTCTATGACGCTGTAGCTGCTTGATGACCTCAAACCATAAGCTCGGTGATGTCATAGCCCAATCTGTGACCTCACACAACCCACTCTGTGCTGTCACACAGCCCATTGCTGACATCCCAGCTGCTCTGTGCCTCTATGACACAGCCACAGAGGTGCTGCTGTGACACAGCCCCCTCTGGGCCATGCCACAGCCCCTGCCAGTGCTGAGCCCCTGGGAGCTCAGTCTGTGCCCTGCTGGTGTCCCTGAGGGGCCCTGGCAGTGCCCCAGCCCTGCTGGGCTGTGCACAGGAGCTGCTCCTGGCCAGAGCTGTCTCTCTGCAGCTCTGCTGCCCTTGCCAGGAGCTGCCTCTGGGCCAGGAGCCTGGCCCAGCTCAGCAGCACAGACACAGCAGAAGGATTTGAATAACCCTCTGGGGCTTTGGTGCTTTTTGCATCAGACTCATCAGTGCCTCAGAGTGTGCTCAAAAACCTCTCAATGATTCAAAGTCAGATTGAAACACGGCAGTTTCTTGTACTTTAAAGAGATCTGCATATGACTGACAAAATGTCCCCAGGTTCCAGGGAGAGCAGAACCCTGGAAGCAGTGATGACAGCTGGAGACAAGCAAGGGAAACGTGTCTCTGGTGCTGGGCAAACCTGGATGTGTTTCAGGAATGCAAAGGGCCAAGGCCTGAGCCCCAGCCCCTGGCCAGGCAGATCCTGTCCCTCCCTCATTGCTCAGGGCTCTTGCTGGGGCACTGGGATGTGGGGATGGGCAATGCCAAGGACAGGAGCATGGGGCGGCCCCTGCCAGGCTGCTGAGCAGGGACAAGGAGGCCATGAGGCCCCAGGCCTGCAAGGGTCACTTGTCCCCGGCTGGCCTCAGGCCCAGGGCCAGCAGCCATGGCCAAAGTGCTGCAGGAGTTGGCTCTGGCAGGGCTGTCTTGCAGTTGCTGCCCATGCCTGTGCCCTGTGCAGCCCAGGCTGTCCTACGGTGTCCCTGCCCTGCGCCTCTGTCCCTGCAGGCTGTTGGCATCCCCCGGCTGCCCCACCTGGCTGGGCCCTTCCTCTGCTGGCAGCTCTGCCTCATGCCTGCCTCTGCCTGCCCACACAAAGCCTTGGGCTGCTCCAGGCTCCTGATGGGGCACATGTTGCACCACAGCCCTGCCCTGCCAGGGAAATTCCTTTCTGCTGCTGCCCAGTTGGGGCCTCCCCAGCTGCCCTTGCTGCCATTATTTCCTTCTCATGCTTATATCCTCTAGGAAGAAAAGCTCCAGCCTCTCTGAAACCACCCTTCAACCCCTGCCAGGCTACTCCTGTTCTGTCCTCAGTCTCCACCCCACTGAGCCCAGAACCTGCAGCCTCTACCTATGGGTTATGTGATAAGGCCTCAAAACCCCACCTTGGAAGATGTTTGGGTCCTCTCCAAAGTCTGTGAAAATGGAAAAATAGTGGTCAAAGGTATTTTCTCCCAAATCTTGCAGTGGCAGAACAAGGGTCCATATGTCTAAAGTGAATGAGTCTGGATTTCCATTTGTTAGAAGGAGAAAATAATTTACAATGATGAGAGTGGAACAAAACCGCAACTGTTTTTGCAAAAAGGTTGATGCACCATGCCAGGAATTGTCCAAGAGCAGGAGCTTTGTGCAACCTGACCCAGTGAAACCCTCTGCCCTTCCCAAGGATGGAATTCCTGTAGTGTGGGTTCTCTGCTGTGCTGGGTGTCCTCACAAGGCTTGTGGCCAGAATGTCTGCTGAGGGCAGCCAGGCTGCTGCAGGGGCAGTGACCTCACAGCCATCACCATGGCAGCCCTGTCCCCTGGGCCTGGCTCTGCCCTTTCTCCTGCCCCTGCCTTGTCTCTGCTGGCATGAAGAGTTTTGTCATTCATATCTTGTCCCCAAGGTGCTGGGGCCAATGGCTTCCCAGTCAGGCTCCTGGAGCACAAGTGGCTTTTCAGAGGCCAGCCAGGAATGAGCCCTGAGGCAGCAGCTCTGCAGTGGTGGCCACCAGGCTGGGCTGCCAAGGGAGGCTTCTGGCCATGGCCTGCAAGCAGCTGCTGCTGCCAAGGTGCCTTTGGTGCCTCAGGCTCTCCCTGGCACAACTCCCAGCACGGCACTCTGCCCTTGTGCCCGAGGCCTTCCCTGTGCTGGGGCTGGCCTGGGCCTTTTCCTGCAGCGGGACCTGCCCTGCTGATGGCACAGGAAAGGCAGTTCCTGCTGGAGCAGGAGGCTCTGCCTGCAATGGGCTCCAACAACTCCAGCAGGGCCCTGCTGACTTCAAAATTGCTTCCTAGAGCAGGAGATTCTAATGGTTAGAGCTCCTTTGCTGTGGAGGAAAGAACTCTGATCAAGATCTTTCTCTCTAATCATGATCACAATCAATCCGAGCTGTATTTCTAGAAATCTGTCTGGTATTCAATCATGAACCCAGTGGGACAAATTGCAATGAAGTTCAATTTCCCCTGTCCAATGTCTTGTACCTTTGACAAAGTCTGGGGCTAGCATTGGATCCAGCCATTCCCAGTCTCCTTTCTGAGAAGGAATTTGAGAAGTTAAGGGGTCCTGCAGGGGTTTTGGGGTTCTGTGATGGCTCCTGGGTGTCATTTCTCCATCTCACGTCTCAGCAGGAGTTTCTCCAATAAAGAAACAAAGCTTTTGCCTGAAGCTCCCACTGTGGCCATGACAGGAACCCCTGTGAATGTCTGGGACATCCTGGCTCTTTGGCAGCCTGGGGACTCCTGGGATGTCACCGTGGAGCCCCCGTGAGTGCCTGTGACAGATCGGTGCCTTTGCAGCCCAAGGTGCCCTGGGATGTCACCATGGAATGGCTGTGACTGCCTCTGACCACAGGGCTCTTTACCATCCCAGAAAGCCCTGGGAGGTCTCCATGGAGCCCCTGTCTCTGTGTGTGACATTCCAGCTCATGAAGAGGCTGGAGACTCTTGGAATGTCCCCATGGAACCCCTCTGAGCCCCTCTGGCAAATCGGTTCCTTAGCAGGCAGCCATCACCAGAATCCATTGCTATGGTCAGTTTCCATGGCAACCATCACCAGGACCCCTGTTGCTGTGGTCAGTTTCCAGGGCAACCATCACCAGCCTCCCTATTGCTATGGTCAGTTTCCATGGTAACCATCACCATCCCCCTGTGTCTATGCTCAGTCCCCTGGCAGCTCCATGGAGACCCCATCCCACGGGTGGTTGCCATGGACACCAGCTCAGGACTGGAGCCAGAGTTCTGTTGCCATGGCAACCATTGGCAGCCCCATCCCCAGGCTCATGGGATCTCAGAACCACAGAATTGGCGGAGCTGGGAGGGACCCATCAAGATCCTCCAGTCCAACTGCTGGCCCTGCACAGGACCCCCCAACAATGCCAGCCTGGGCCTGGCAGCGCTGGCCAAATGCTGCTGCAGCTCAGAGAGCCCTGGAGCTGGGACCCTTCCCTGGGGAGCCTGGCCAGGGCCCCAGCAGCCTCTGGCCAAAAACCTTTTCCTGACATCCAACCTGAGCCTGCCCCGACTCAGCTGCAGCCGTTCCCTCCACTCCTGTCCCTGGGCACCAGAGGGAAGAGGTTCCCACAGCCCCAGCCAGGGACCCGCTCCCAAGGCTCTTGCCATGGCCACCAGGGCTGGCACCAGCTGGGATGCTCGGTTTCCATGGGCTGGGGTTTAGGAATGGGATTCCCCAATTTCCTGCTCCCGCTAAAACCGCGCTGCCCTCACTGCCCTCAAGCCTCCCATGGAAAGCACAAAAGGCAAAGATCCCGGGCTGGGATAAAAACAATTTACTGGGAACAGCAACCAGATATGGAACAAACAGGAACAACAACAACATGGATAACAGAAGGGATAAGAAAAACTTTTTGCAGGGAAAACTACAACACCACCGACTGTCTCTTCCCAGCCATGTATTTCCCCCTGCCTGGAAATGACACCCTTCTCCTCACGGCAGACAAAGAGAGTCTCTTTCCTGCCCCTGGCAATGACCTGAAGTAGGAGTGAATGTAATGACACAGCCAAGGGCAGACCCTCATAACCTTGGACCCACATCATGTCATTGGCAGGGGCAGGAAAAGGGACAGGTGTCTTCCCAGCATGGATCACAGGGAACGTAGATAACCAGTTCTCTTTCCAACGTGGGACCTCCAATGGGGGATGATGCTGGAGCAGTGCACAAAGCTCTTCCTGCAGCTGGGGCATTTGCAGGGCTTCCCTCACTGGTGCTTCCGTTGGTGTCTGGTCAAGTGAGAGTTACAGCTGAAGCTCATCCCACAATTCCCACACTCATAGGGTCTCTCCCCAGTGTGGATGTACCGGTGGGTGATGAGGTGGGAGTTTTGCTTGAAGCCATTCTGGCAGTCGGGGCTGCGGAAGGGCCTCTCCTCGGTGTGAATCCACTGGTGCAGCAGAAGATTGGAGCTGGTCTGAAACCTCTTCTGACACTCATGACACTCATAGGGCCTCTCCCCAGTGTGGATCATTTGGTGGACACTCAGGTCAGAGCTGCAGCTGAAGCCCTTCCCACACTCCCCACACTCGTAGGCCCATTCCCCAGTGTGGATCATCTGGTGGCGGATCAGGGTGTTGCTCCGGCTGAAGCTCTTCCCACACTCCAAGCACTTGTAGGGCTTCTCCCCCTTGTGAAGCTGCTCATGCACCACCAGCTCTGAGCCCTGGCTGAAGCTCTGTCCACCTTCCTGGCTCAGGGTGTGTCTTTCTTCCTCAGAGCACCCTGGGCTGAGTTTGGTGCCCCTCCTCCTGAGGGACGTCTGGGACTTTTCCTCCTCATTGGATTCCTGCACAGTAGAGCTGCTCAAAATGGCCTCTTCCATGAGGTTCTGCTGCAGGGATTTGTCCTCCCTGGTCTCCATCCTCAGCTTCTTGTTTGGAGGACGAAGGACAAGGTCAGGATGGGATTTGCCTCTGTGCCACAGGGAAGGGGAAGGAGATCCCCCCAGTGATTCCCCAGCAGGACGGCATTGGCAGAGGGGCTGTCCTGCAGCTGGGGGCCATGATGGGCTGGGAGATGGAGCAGGAGAGAGGGGCAAAGGGGCACTGACTTCCTCCTCACCTGCCTGGGTGTCCTGGGACATTGTCTCAGTTTGAACAGACAGGTGTCTGCTAAGGAAGGCAAGAGCCTCCCTTGAAATGGAAAATGTAAACCCTCTCCCTCCAAATTACTAGAATTTTGAAATTAAGGGTATCTCAGGCAAAAGTATGGGAATAGGAATAACAGTTATTGAACTAGGAAAATCTTAAAAATACAAATGCCGTTTTACAAAAAAACCCCATTCACCAGATCAGAATATGACGTGACACCCGGCAGGTCAGGCTGCTGGTAGCAGTCCTATGAAATGGTGGCTGCAGAGCTCCTGCAGTGACAGATGTGGTTCTGTTAGGATCCTGTAGAAGGGTGGAGTTTTCCTCTGAAGGTCCAGTGGTGGTGGTGTTGGGCCTGGTCTTCCTCTGGGAATCCTGTGGAGAAGAAAGCTGCTTCTCTGAGAATCCAGTGGGAAGAGGCTGATGTGGTGTCCCAGGGATGCAGTTATATCCAGGTACGAATGCTTGGCTCCTCCCCCTGGGCGGAGCATCTCACAATGGGATGATGTGGTTTTTATCAGTCATGCAGTGACACTCAATGGCCCATTAAGAGAAGATATTTCCCAGAGGATGGATTGGTTGTGGAAGAGATAAAGAAAACTGCCCAATTAACAGAAGATAAATGCTCCAGTTCTAACAGATGGGTGATGATCCCACAGCCTGTGAATTCAGGGAGTGCTCAACATCATGGTTCCTTCTCCTTTCCCTGATCCTCCTTTGTCCCTCCTCTTCCTCCCACTCCTCATCTTCCCTCCCTCCTCCTCCTTTTCCTTCCTAAGCCAACCTCCTTCTCTTACTTCCCTCCCTTCTTGCTCTCCTTCTTCATCCAAACTGGGCCTTGCTGGGGACCCTGGCTGCAGACTTCCAGCCCTTGGGGTTCCTCCCAGGAGATCCGGAAGGGGTGAATGCAGAGAGGGCTGGGAGATCCCAGGAGTGGCTTCACTGGGAGGGACTGGGCTGTACTGGGATCATACTGGGATCAAATGGGCAGTGACTGGGATTGCACTGCATTTGTACTTCCATCATACCAGGATCATACTGGAACTGAGTAGGAGCCTGCCGGGTGCAATTGTGACCCTGTTGGAGGCAAATGGGATATACTGGGAGCAAGTGGGATCATGCTCTGGGTGAGCAGGAGCAGCTGTGTGCAACTGGGATCATGCCAGGAGCATGTGGGAGAACTGGGAGTGACTGGGTGCATGCTGGGGGTCATTGGAAACAACTGGGCTTCTACTGGGATCATGCTGGGAGTGACTGGGAATATGCTGGAAGGAACTGGGATACACTGGGAAAGACTGGGAAACACTGGAACAAAAGTCAGGGTGAAAGGGAGCAACTGGAACCATGTGGGGCACAAGTGGTTCCTACAGGCAGCAACTGGGACCACACCGGGGTCATCACTGGATCATACTGGGACTGACTGGATTAACCCTGGCAGTGTCTGAGAGTGACTGGGAACACACCATGCACATCCTCCCTGGACTGGGGGTGACTGGGAGCAACTGGGAGCACACTGGGAGCAAATGGCATCATACTGGGACTGACTGGGTTGATCTAGCTGGAGGCAACCGGGACCATCCTGGGAGTGCTTGAAAGTAACTGGGATTATTCTGGGACCATACTGGGAGTGCTGCCATGTGACAAGGATCATACTAATACATAAAACTTCAATAGTCAATGTGAATTTTATTTCTATATCTTTGATTTTAAAGAAGGCCAGCAAGCAGCGCTGGTTGGCCGGGGAGTCACCGCTCCACTCACGGCACAAACCACTTACAAATTCAGTAAAGTATATATATACTGTTTTTAAGCATAAAAAAGCAGTTTCCAGTGTGTTTGTTTAGTAGAAATGAGTAAATATCAATCAGCTGGAATAAGCAATTTCATCATCTTTCCAGGTGGTTGTTGGCTTCCTGTCCTTCTTGTGCTTGTCTGGAGCGAGGCCCCTTCACCGCTGTCTGCTACATGATTTTGTTAAGCTTTTTATTACACATAAGCATTTAGTCGCAGTGCAGTCCCCTTAGCTTCACCACAACTTCCTCTATTTTATTCTAAGCATCAGTCATCTTGCTACCTCATCTCTTTACTTTACCATACTTCCCCTTGTTCAAAGCTTTGTTTGGCTATAGAAAGTTTCATAAGCCTTCTTTGTATCTATCCCAAAGAATGCATCCATTTTCCTCACAGCAGATAAAAGCATTTGCTGATTCCATTGCTGATTGACACAAATCACAAAAACATTTTTCACAGTATTGCTCACCAGATTGATGATGTGGGGATCTACCTCCCTTTCCTGTAGGGCATGTAGAACGTGCTGCTGGCTTGCGGTGTCAAAAGCCTTAGCCATGTCCACAAATACAACAGCCAGGGGTTTGTGTTCTCCTTTTGCGGACTGAATTCTAGTTTGCAGGAGTTTCAGGTTTTCGGAGCATTCCACTGCCCTTATAAAGCCTCTTTGCCTTGGGTTGAGGGGGCAAGCCTTGGTCAGTTTGGCTGTTAAAATCCTGGAGAGCAGTCTTAGCAAGATGGAACCGATCAGGATGGGTCTCCAGTTGTTAATGTCCTTTAGGTGCCCTGCTTTGGTTGACTTAGGAATCAAAACAGTCCGGCAACCCCTCACCATGTCTGGGATTTTTCCTGACGTTAACCATGAGCTGAAGATCTCCATGGTCCAGGAGTACTCTGGATCCATCTTCTTGATGTCTCTTAGACTAATCCTGGACTAGGAGCCGAGTTTTTGCTCATCTCCTGCACATTTTTCTCAATTTCTTTTGCCATAATTAAGTCTCTGAAAGCACTAATGTTGGCTTTCCCATTAATTTGGTGTTGCCGCCGCTTAGGGCGTGGCATCCCAGGTCGAGGACGGCTCGGTGGCAGCGCCTCTGCCACACGGACCAAGCACACGCACACACCAATGTGGTGGACGGTAACTGGCATTTATTAACGGTTAGGCAGGGTCATTTATAACAGGGGTTAACGGTCAACAACACGTGGGGCTAAGTAACGGTAAAGGGGAGGGGTTCTGTCTGCCCGTAACAATGCGATATCTTGGGGCCAGTCCCTCATCTCCCACAATTTGGAAGTTCCCAAGGCTATCAAATGTTCCAGGTGTTTCCCATCAGGCTTTAAAAACTGAATAAAGTTCGATGGGTGGGATTTCACAGGACAAACACTCTTTGTCATTCAGGATAATTTTAGCAAGTTTTCCCCTATCTGGATGGAACAGGTCTTAGAAGCAAAGAAAATGACCTTTCTTAACTGTTCTTCTTTTCATCCACTTTTGAAAAGGTCTTATTGGCCCTTTTTCCTGGCTCCCCATTTTTCTCTTATCTTGGGTTGCTGTTCTTATCTGGCTGATTCATTCAAGGCATCAAAAGCATTCCTGTGCTGATTGATTGTTGATTGCATCTCCTTATCATCTATTAAGTGCTTGAATATCCACAGGAAGGTGTGAATTGTCCCAGCTGATAGCCATTCACTGAGGGTTCTGAGATAATGGGCCTGCAGCTCCCCCTCCCTCTGTCACTTGCTGTTTCCCAGCTGTTGTTATCTTTATCAGGGTGGTGACTCATCTTGGGATCTGTTTTCCTTCCAGCAGCTGCTCTCCCAGGCATCTGACTCCTCCCAAGATCTTTGTCCAAGTCCATTCGCAGGCCCCCAGCTGCTCTCCTGCTTTGATGACTCATGCCAGGTTCCTTATCTGCATCCTCAGCTGGTTTCCTGGGCAGCAATCTCCTTTTGTCCCTGATTTCTTCAGCTGTTTTGCTTGTGATGTGTGTCCTGCAATGAGTTGATTGATGCTTTTGTTGCCCTCCAACTGGGCCTCCAATCTTACCAGTAGTTCTTCCTCTTTAGTCCAGCATTTTTGGTGGGCTCCTGGGTTGGAAGTCTCTTTTGGGTGGAAAACAGCAACCCTTTCCTGATTTCTAACCAATGAATGTGCCAATCTTTTGTGTTGTCCCAGAGCAATTTTCATCTTGAAGTCTCTGCTGCATTCCTCATATATCCACTCCCTGCCTGGAGCCATTTCTGCTGCTCCCCTGCATTTACCAAAGTGACAAACAATACCATGAGAATTACTCTTCTCTTTTCCACATTGAGCACACAGAAAACAAACCCTCCTTATCCCATGGGCTACCCTCAGATGCTCACTCAAGCCCAACACCCAGTTCACCCGGGTACCACAGCAAGGACAAGGTGGATTTGTTATCAGGAGCAGTCACAGTAAGGATGTCTTCCAGTGTCTGTTCCCCGTGGTTCTCTGTCTGAGCTGGGGATGTCGCCGGCTTGGTGTTGTTCTCCGGCTCAGCAGGTGATGTTTCTGGTGTGCCCTCAGTCTCACAATTGCTGTTTCTCTACCTGTTGTCAAGCACAAACGATTCACAGTTCCTCGGAAGGCAGATCTTCAGTCCCACACTTGGCCGTGGTGCAAACTGTTCATAGACCTCAGGCAGCCTGCTCAAACCCTCCCAGCTTGCGGGAAAATGAACACCTTCAAAGTTATTCATAAACAAGTCCAATCTATAAAACTCTAAGTTCATCAGAGAAGCCAATTCACATAGTGGGGGGGTGAGATGGTAAATTTTTCAACACTAGGTCTACCCAGATTTTAGACAACAGGTCTAGCTGGTGTTTAGAAAATAAAAACACCAGGTTTACCTTGCAAAATTGAGAGAAGGTGTCCAGTTGTAGACCCTGGGACACCAGGTCACCTAGTTATCTTTAGAGGTTT
This sequence comes from Agelaius tricolor, assembly GCF_023055355.1. NCBI lineage: Eukaryota > Metazoa > Chordata > Aves > Passeriformes > Icteridae > Agelaius > Agelaius tricolor. The sequence goes on along the minus strand of NW_027269324.1, from coordinate 347,071 downwards.
TGTTTTAAAATGGTTCCCCATTTTATGGCTCCGGATAGTAAATTTGCCACAAGTTTAGGAGAGGTAGAATAAGAAGGACAGAGCAAGGACATAGCAATCTTTTGCCCACTTTAAAATCCTGGAGTCAGATCTTGGGCAAAGAGCCACCCAGCTCTTACTGTTTGTTTCAGGAGGATGACATTTCAACAGGAGGACGTTGAACTGGCCATCCCCACCACCTCTGTGCTGGGGCAGAGATCGACTGGGTTACATTACACAGGGTTTCCAGCAGGACCATGAGGAGGTGCAATCACTGCAGCAATGCCCAGTTTGTAACTATACTCTCAAAAACTGCCTTAAGAGAATCACAGTCACTCCCACCTTTTGCCTGCACTTCACTGAATTTCTTCACTTTGACACTGGGCAGCAATCCCATCGCATCATCACCCACCTCAGGCCTTTGGGATGCTTTGTTTTAATTAAACAGTCAGATTCCCCTGGTTTGCACCAGTTCTAAGCTGGCTGCTGGGTGCTGGCCAAGGTGGGGCACTGGCCCAGGGACCCCTGCCGGGGACCTTCCCCTGCATGAACTGCTCAGCCGACGCCTTTTCTCACCAGTTGACAGCAGGGCATGGAGCAACAGCTACGGCTTGATCGTAGCCAGGTGTTCCACAGCAGCTGGGAGTCTCACAGCAGCCAGGTACAGCTTGACAACAGGCACGGGCAGCTCCATAGCAGCCAGGAATGGCTCCGCAGCCAGGCACCCCCTCACAGTGCCAGGGCGCTCTCCCGCCGGGGCCGGGCACTGTCTCGCCGTGGCTGGGCACAGCTGTAGGGGCGCTTTCAGTCACAGCAAAGCACAGAGAGGTGGTTCCAGTGCAGGCAGAGATGGCTACAGGGGCAGCAGCATGGCACAGAGGAGCTGGAATCTCGCAGGGGCCGGGCACCGCTTCTGAGATCTCAGCTGGTGTGGCAGGGCCTGGTGGAGGGGCAGCAAAGCCCGCTCCATGGCCAGGCACTGTCCTGCAGGAGCAAGGCATCTCACAGTGGTGGCGGCTGGGAGCCTTGCAGCGGCTGCAGTGGCAAAGCGCCTCCCTGCTGCTACCAAGTGCTGCTTCTGGGGTTCCAGCTGCGGCAGCAGGGCACAGCAGAGTGGCAGAGTGCCTGTTCAATGTGGCTCTGCAGCATGACGTCTCTCCACCCTCTGGATCAGCAGCAGCGCTCTCCATTGACAACCTGTGCTGGGCTTGGGTGGTTGCGGCAGTTTCTGCCAGCAGGGCAGAACAAGGGGCAGCAGAGGGCACAGCAGCACAGCAGCCAGTCCTTTCAGGTGTCTTGGCAGCCATGGCAGGGCACAGAGGGGCTGCAGGGTGCTCATTTAACACAGCCAGGCTGCTCGGGGCGCCTCCACCACTGACCCCAGGGACGGCACACTCAGCTGGCAGCTCCCTCCCGCCTGGGGCAGCGGCACGGCCCCGGGTGACCAGGGGACATCCTGCTGGGCAAACACCTCCACCGGGGGTGGCAGCACAGTCCTGGGGGCAGCAGGGCACTCCCCGGGCAGGTCACCCTCACCTGGGGAGGCTCCATGGCTCTGCCTGGTGGCCTCCTGGTGGGCTGTGCCTTCTGCACTCATTCTCTTCCCTTGCTCACCCAGCACAGCCTCTGCTCTCCCTGCTGCCTCCCCCAGCACCCTGCTTTCACCGTTAGCCTTGGTGGAGAGCCAGTGAATGCTCCATCCTTGGAAATGTTCCTGCTTGGATAGGCTCTGAGCAACATGATGGAGTGAAAGATGCCTCTGCTCCCACCCCACAGCAGGCCCTGTGGTGTCAGCTACAGGAGTAGTTGGGGTCTCCTGTAGGATGCAATTCCCCCAGAGAGCAGAGAGAACACAAAGCACCACAGCTGGCAGGAACATCCTCCCATGGAGATGCAAATATTCTCGATCAACAGGCTCAGGCTGCCCAGCTTTGCCTCTTTGTAGACGGACACAAGTGTCAGAAGTGACTGAGAACCAGGAGGCCCCACAGTGTCTCTGAGTCCCCTTGGTTCCCTGAGATCACACAGTGTCCCAGGGTCCCTTTGGTTCCATGAGGCCCCACAATGTCACAAGGATCCCTGGACAACACAAGGCCCTGAGATATCTCAATGGATCCTCGGTTCCAACTGTCCTCACTGAGTCACAAGGGCCTCTGGATTCCATGAGACCCCACAGTGTCACAGTGTCCCTTTGATTCCACAAGCCACAGGGTCACAACGGCTCCTGAGCATCTTCAGGCACCTGAGTCTCAGAGCATCCCCTCAGTTCCATGAACTCCACAGTGTCACAATGTCCCCTTGGTTCCATTTAGTCCTGTAGAGTCACAAGGATTCCTGGGAAGCATGAGGCCCTGAGGTATCACAATGGATGGTTCCATGAAGCCCCAGAGTTTCACAGTCTCCTCTTGGTTCCATGGATTCTACAAGACCCTGGAGTGTCACAGGGCTCCTATAGTCCCATGAGTCTCCAGAGTGTGAACAATGTCCCCAGGAGGCCCTGCAGTGTCACAGAGGAGCAGCACTGCAGTGGGCACAGCACCAGGGCAGGTTTGGCAGTGTTCCCATGTCTGTGACACAACAGCAGTGGCAACACCAACGTTCCCCTCTCTATGATACCACAGCACTTCAAGATCGAGCATTCCCCTGTCTGTGACACCACAGGGGTGGCAGTCACAGTGTTCCCCACTCTGTGACACCACAGCTGTGGCAGGACCATGTCCCCCTCTCTGTGACACCACAGCAGTGACAATTCAAACGTTCCCCTGTCTGTCACACAACAAGGGTGGCAATTCCATTGTTCCCCTCCCTGTGACAGAACAGAGGTGGCAGCCCTAAAATTCCCCTCTCTGTGACATCACAGCGATGGCTGCCCCAGTGTCCCCCTCTCTGTGACACCACATCGGAGGCAATCCTGACCTTCCACTCTCTGTGACACCACAGCTGTGGCAGCCCTAAATCCCTTCTCTGTGACCACAATGGTGAAAGCCAAAATGTTCCCCTCTCTAGGACACCACAGTGGTTGCAGCCCCACTGTTCCTGTCTCTGTGACAACACAGCTGTGCCAGTCCTCGTCCCCCTCTCTGTGACACCACAGAGGTGGCACCCGCAGTGTTCCCCTCTTTATGACACCAACACAGTGGCAGAACAAAGATTCCCCTCTCTATGAGAAAACAGTGGTGGCAGCCCCAACATTCCAATCTCTCTGACATCACTTTGGTGCCCAACCCAACATTGCCCTGTCTATGAAAACACAGTAGTAGCAGCCCCCACATTCCCCTCTCTGTGACACCATTGAGGTGGCAGCCCCAGCATTCTCCTCTCTATGACAGCACCACAGTGGAAGCCCCAACATTCCCCTCTCTGTGACACCACAGGGGTGGCAGCCCCAAATGCTCCCCTGTCTGTGACACCCCAGCAGTGACTCCCACACATTCCCCTGCCTGTGACACCACTGCATTGGCAGTCCCAACATGGACTTCTGTATGACACCACAGCGGGGGCAGCCCCAAGATTAGCCTCTCCATGAGAAACCAGGGGTAGCAGCCCCAAGGTTACCCTGTCTTTGAGCTCACAAGGATGGCAGCCCCAATGTTCTCCTCTCTATGACATCACTGGGGGCAGTGGAAGCCCCAATGTTCTCCTCTCTATGACAACAAAGCACTGGCAGCCACAGTGTTCCCTTCTATGACTACAGCAGCAGCCACCCCAACATTTCCCTCACTGTGACACCACAGCTGTGGCAGCCCCAGCGCTCCCCTCTCTGTGACACCACAGCTGTGGCAGCCCCATTGTCCCAGTCTCTGTGACACCACAGTGGTTGCTGCCCGAATGTTCCCCTCTCTGTGACACTGCAGCTGTGGCAGCAGCACTAGAACAGAAGCAGCAGCCGTGGAACACCAGGGGAGCAGGGGAGGAGCAGAGAAGGAGCAGTGGAACAGGGGGAGATGAGCAGTGTTGGAGCAGCAGTGGAGCAGTGGTGCAGGAGCAGAGGAACCGTGCTGAAACAGCACAGCACAGCTTTGGAGCAGCAGTGGAGTGAGCATGGAAAAGGCGGAACAGTGGTGGCACAGGAACTGTGGCCATGGAACAGTGGTGGTACAGGAGCTACAGCCATGGAACAGTGGTGGCACAGGAGCTACAGCCATGGAACAGTGGTGGCACAGGAACTACGGCCATGGAACAGTGGTGGCACAGGAACTACAGCCACGGAACAGTGGTGGCACAGGAGCTACAGCCATGGAACAGTGGTGGCACAGGAGCTCCAGCCATGGAACAGTGGTGGCACAGGAACTACGGCCATGGAACAGTGGTGGCACAGGAGCTACAGCCATGGAACAGTGGTGGCACAGGAACTCCAGCCATGGAACAGTGGTGGCTCAGCCCCGCAGCTGTGGAGCGGCGCCTGAGATGCCGAAGCTGCGGGACACAGAGCGGCTCCCAGCGCTGTGTCCTGCAGGAGCCGGCCCCGCACACACCAGAGCGATGCCCCTCAGGCTCACCCAGAGCTGGGGGCACAGGCAGGAATTGCTGCTGGGCTCTGGAAGGTGTGGATTGAGTGCATTTAATGGTGACCTGGGGGTTGATCCTACTCATTGTGGCTGCTTTTGTGCTGTCGGGACCATTCCAGTTGATCCGAAGTCGTGAACTCAGGAGAAACTTGGGACAAAAGGAATCAAAGTGCCTTCTGTCCTGCTGTCTTGCTTTGGAAAGACAGGTGCCTGCTAAGGAAGGCAGGAGTCTCCCCTCAAATAGAGAATGTAAACACCCCTGCCTCCGAATTCCTATAAATTTTAAATCAAGAGGCTCCCAGGAAAAACATATTGGAGCAGGAAATAACAGTTCTTTATTGGGGAAGAAAATAAAAGGAGAAAATAAACAATGCAGTAAACTAAAACAGCAATGACAGAACCAGAACCCAACCTGACACCCTGTTGGTCAGGCTGTTGGTAGCAATCCAATTGGAATTGTGGCTGCAGTCCTCCTGCAGTGTCAGGTGTGGGTCTGTTGCAGCAGGGCTCCTGTAGAAAAGGGTGGAGTCCCTGGGTGGATCCCATCAGGATCCTCCAGTCCAACTGCTGGCCCTGCACAGGACACCCCAACAATGCCAGCCTGGGCCTGGCAGCGCTGGCCAAACACTGCTGCAGCTCAGAGAGCCCTGGAGCTGGGACCCTTCCCTGGGGAGCCTCGCCAGGGCCCCAGCAGCCTCTGGGCAAAAACCTTTTCCTGACATCCAACCTGAGCCTGCCCCGGCTCAGCTGCAGCCGCTCCCTCCACTCCTGTCCCTGGGCACCAGAGGGAACAGGTTCCCACAGCCCCAGCCAGGGACCCGCTCCCAAGGCTGCTGCCATGGCCACCAGGGCTGGCACCAGCTGGGATGCTCGGTTTCCATGGGCTGGGGTTTAGGAATGGGATTGCACAATTTCCTGCTCCCGCTAAAACCACGCTGCCCTCGCTGCCCTCCCGCCTCCCATGGGAGGCACAAAAGGCAATGATCCCGGGCTGGGATAAGAACAATTTACTGGGAACAGAAATGAGATAAGGAACAAACAGGAACAGAAACAATATTGATAACAGAAGGGATAAATAAATCTTTTAAAGGGAAAACTAAAACACAACTCACTGGGTCTTCCTGGCCATGTATTTCATCCTGTCTGGAAAGGACACCCTTCTCCTCAGGGGGAGCGAGAGAGAGAGTCCCTTTCCTGCCCCTGGCAATGTTCTGAGGTGGGAGTGAATGTAATCACATGGCCATGGCCAGACCCTCATGTTCTTCATTCCACACCATGTCATTGACAGGGGCAGGAAAAGGTACAGGTGTCTTCCCAGCATGGATCACAGGGAACATGGATCCCCAGTACTCTTCCCAATGTGGGCCCTCTAATGGGAGATGAAGCTGGAGCGTGCATGAAGATCTTCCTGCAGCTGGGGCATTTGCAGGGCTTCCCTCACTGGTGGCTCCATTGGTGTCTGGTCAAGTTAGAGCTGCTGGTGAAGCTCTTCCCACACTGGGAACACTCGTAGGGCCTCTCCCCAGTGTGGATGCGCCGGTGCCTGATGAGGTGGGAGTTTTGCTTGAAGCCCTTCCCGCAGTCAGGGCAGCGGAAGGGCCTCTCCTCAGTATGAATCCGCTGGTGCTGGAGGAGAGTGGAGCTGGTCTGAAACCTCTTCTGACACTGGGGACACTCGTAGGGCCTCTCCCCAGTGTGGATGCGTTGGTGCCTGATGAGTTCTGAGCTGCAGCTGAAGCCCTTCCCACACTCCCCACACTCGTAGGCCCATTCCCCAGTGTGGATCATCTGGTGGCGGATCAGGTGGGAGCTCTTGCTGAAGCTCTTCCCACACTCCAAGCACTTGTAGGGCTTCTCCCCATCATGAAGCTGCTCATGGGCCACCAGCTCTGAGCTCTGGCTGAAGCTCTGTCCACCTTCCTGGCTCAGGGTGGGTCTTTCCTCCTCAGAGCACCCTGGGCTGGCTTTGTAGCCCCTCCTCCTGTGGGATCTCTGTGGCTTTTCTTCCCTGTTGGATTCCTGTGCACTAGAGTTGCTCAAAACAGCCTCTTCCATGAGGTTCTGCTGTGGGGATTTGTCCTCCCTGGTCTCCATCCTCAGCTTCTTCCCTGGGGGAGGAAGGACAAGGAGAGGATGGGATTTGCCTCCGTGCCAGAGGGAAGGGGAAGGAGATCCCCCCAGTGCATCCCTGGCAGGACGGGGTTGACACCGGGTTTGTCCTGCAGCCGGGGGCTGTTGTGGGCTGGGAGATGGAGAAGGAGAGAGGGGCAAAGGAGCACTGACTTCCTCCTCACCTGCCTGGGTGTCTCGAGGCTCCTTCCTCTTCCTTGCAGCCTCCTCTTCCATCTGGCAAAAGTTTGGAGATGGGAAATTCTATTTTGGGAAGAAAACAAAGGGAGCACACATTGTCTTTTGTACTGGATTGAAGGCAAACCTGGGGGAGAGTCTAATTCAGAATTACAATTTAATAAGAAAATTTAGATCAAGGCAATGATACAGATACACTGCCTTAAACAGACAGAGTCAGGATATAACCTGACACCCTGTTGCTGATCAGGATGGTGGCAGCAGTCCCATTAAATGGTGGCTGCAGTCCTGTGGGAGTGATGAACGTGATTCTGTCCAAGCAGTGATCCTGTAGAAGGGTCTGGTCTTCCTCTGAAGGTCCAGTGGTGGTTCTGGAGCTCTTGTCCTCTGGGAATCCAGCAGGCAAGCTGCTCCTGGTGTTGCAAGGCTCAGCTTATATCCAGGTAGGAATGCTTGGATCCTCCCGCTGGGCGGAGCATCCCACAATGGGATGATGGAATTTTATCAGTCCTGCAGTGACACACAATGGCCCATTCCCAGAAGATATCTCCCCTGGAGGGCATTATCAGGGCTGAGTCATGGAAGAGATAAAGAACACTGCCCCACCTGTTTATAGCAGTTGATGAAGATGGGGATTGAAAACATGCATTGGGTTCCATCTTACATTGCAACCTGAAACAGTGGGGTAATCCCTGCTCAGGGGGTGAACACCACCCCCCTTACCCAAACTGGCTCAGGTGTAAAACCCCCACCCTGGGAAGGCCACACACACAGGGGACAATGTCACACTTGCCCTGCCCCAGGGGAGGTCTCTGTCCCTGTCACTCCCTTGCTCTTCCCCCTTTTCTCTTTCGTTCCATCTCTCTCTCTACCTCACATTTACTGTTCAATAAAATCCAGGATTTGGTCTCGTTAGCACCTTCATTTGGATAGAGGCATCTCTCTAACAATTTTCTTAACCAGATTGCAAAATTCTTTTGGCACAGTGAGTTCAGGGCACTGTTCTTTGACCCCAAGTGCCTTTGACAACAGCATGGTTCCCTCCTCTGAGGAGGTTGTGGTTCTCTCTGGAAGAACTCTTGGAAACTCTGATGCAGCTTCCTCTGAGCGACCTATGGCAGAACTGGTGTGAAAAATGGCTGTTGTGGGCCTGGAGTGTAAAGAAAATATTTGGTTGTCCTTCCTTGAAAAGTTTGTTAAAATTACTGGAGGAAAGCGAGCAAATGCTACCAGTGACACTGACAAGGTTCATTCACCCCATGGTGTAAAACACAAGGCTGCCTAAAGTGCTACAAGAAGGCCAGCTCAAGTAGCTAAATTCCCAAATAACTCCTGAATTCCCAGGCTTGGGTTCTTTGCCAAATGTGAGAATCATTATTCTCTTCATCCCTGTCACCTTTGTGACAGCTACTAAACGCTTCCCCTTCCTTTTAATAATATCTGTATTGGGCCGAATTTGCCCTTTTCTTTAATTGGAACCTGCCAGCAGCTGAGCTGGAGCTGTGCAGGAAGCAATGAAACTTGGAATTGCCACAGAATTGCTTCTATTGTCGGCCGGTGCTGCGGCGGCCGTGGGGCAGAGGGGTGGGAAAGGGGGGTCCACGGTTGCAGTGGAGGAAATGCCGGGGCTGGGGGCTGAGCACAGGACTGAGCACACAGAGATGGTTTCGTTCTTGCTGAGCTCACACTGAACCAAGGCCTGTCCTGCCTCTCATTCAGCCACTCTGGGGAGGGGCTGAGGGTGTGGGGGAGGTTGGGAGGGGACACAGCAAGGACAGGAGATCCCAGCTGACCCCAGGGATACCCCAGACCATAGGACATCATGATCAGTGCATGAAGTGTGGGGAACAAGGAGGAAGGGGGGACATTTAGAGTGAGGGTTTTTGTCTTTCCAGGCAGCACTTAGGCAGGATGGGGCCCTGTTTCACCAGTGGGCAGGGCCAGCACCAAAGATACAGACACCAACTTAACTTAAGGAACAGTGTAATTTAGATAGTGCAAATTTGCAAAAAATTACAGAAGTATTAGATTGGCAAAGCAAATAATCATTAGTCAATAATTCCAAAAGAGAAGATGTTGAAATGAGTATCACACAACTGTCCATTTCTGGCTGCAAGCTCTGGAGATTATGTCTCTGCCTTCAATCAGAGTTGCATTCCATAACAAGTCCTGGTACCAAATCCTGCTTTCCAAGGCTGGAACAGTGTCTCAGGTTTAGCTGGGTGTGTATTCAATTACCCTCTGTTAAAGTTGGGGCAATTATCATCTGTTAATTGAGCAGTTTACTTTATCTCTTCCACAAGGAATCCTCCCTCCAGGGAGATATCTTCTGTTAATGGGCCATTGAGTGTCACTGATAAAAATTCCATCATCCCATTGTGAGAAGCTCCGCCCAGAGGGAGGAGCCAAGCAATCCTACCTGAATATAATCTGAGGATGTGAACAAGAGTCTGCCTTCTCCCACAGGATTCCCAGAAGAGCAGCTGTCAGCTCCACGGGATCCCATTGGAAGACCAGGCCGATCGGCACCACAACTGGACCTTCAGAGGAAAACTGCACCCTTCTACAGGATCACTGCTCCAACAGAACCACACCTGTCACTGCAGGAGCACTGCAGCCACCATTTAACAGGAGTGCTACCAACACTCTGACCCACAGGGTGTCAGGCCATATTCTGACTCTGTAAGTAATTTTTTAGTACTACTGCATTTCTATTTTTAATTTTTCCACTAAGAACTGTTATTCCTATTCCCATAGATTTTGCTTGACAGCCACTTATTTTGAAAATTATAATTCCAAGTGAAGGGATTAACATTTTCCAATTTAAGGGAGTCTCCTGCCTTCCTTAGCAGATACCTGTCTTTTCAAACTGACACAATGCCCCGGGACAGCCAGGCAGGTGAGGAGGAAGTCAGTGCCCCTTTCCCCCTCTCTCCTGCTCCATCTCCCAGCCCACAACAGCCCCCGGCTGCAGGACAACCCTGCTGCCAACCCCATCCTGCCAGGGATGCTCTGGGGGGATCTCCTTCCCCTTCCCTCTGGCACGGAGGCAAATCCCATCCTCTCCTTGTCCTTTCTCCCCCAGAGAAGGAGCTGAGGATGGAGACCAGGGAGGACAAATCCCCACAGCAGAACCTCATGGAAGAGGCCATTTTTAGTGACTCCAGGGCACAGGAATCCAATGGGGAGGACAAGTCCCAGAGATTCTACAGGAAGAGGGGCTCCAAACCCATCCCAGGGTGCTCTGAGGAGGAAAGACCCACCCTGAGCCAGGAAGGTGGACAGAGCTTCAGCCAGAGCTCAGAGCTGGTGGCCCATGAGCAGCTTCATGATGGGGAGAAGCCCTACAAGTGCTTGGAGTGTGGGAAGAGCTTCAGGCAGAGCAGCACCCTGATCCGCCACCAGATGATCCACACTGGGGAATGGGCCTACGAGTGTGGGGAGTGTGGGAAGGGCTTCAGCTGCAGCTCTGCCCTCATCAGGCACCAACGCATCCACACTGGGGAGAGGCCCTACGAGTGTCCCAAGTGTGGGAAGAGGTTTCGGACCAGCTCCCATCTCCTCCTGCATGAGCGGATTCACACGAATGAGAGGCCCTTCCACTGCCCCGACTGTGGGAAGGGCTTCAAGTACAACTCCCACCTCATCACCCACCGGCGCATCCACACTGGGGAGAGGCCCTACAAGTGTCCCAAGTGTGGGAAGAGGTTTCAGACCAGCTCCCATCTCCTCCTGCATGAGCGGATTCACACCCAGGAGAGGCCCTTCCGCTGCCCCGACTGTGGGAAGGGCTTCAAGTACAACTCCCACCTCATCAGGCACCGGCGCATCCACACTGGGGAGAGGCCCTACGAGTGTTCCCAGTGTGGGAAGAGCTTCACCCAGAGCTCTAACTTGACCAGACACCAATGGAATCACCAGTAAGGGAAGCCTTGCAAATGCCCCAAGTGCAGGAAGAGCTTCGTGCACCACTCCAGTTTCATCCCCTATGGGAGGACCCACGTTGGTCAGAGCCCTGGTGACCCACATTCCTGGTGATCCATGTTGGAAAGACACTGGGCTGGTTGTTCCTTTCTTTTGGCCTTAATTTTCTTTGGATTAATCTTCATCCCTCAAAAACAGAGAAAATTGGGGTCAAAATCAATAAATTCATCAAAGGCATCTAAAGCCTCACTTTTTACTTGTGTTTCAGAGGAATCTGGGATTCAGGGAAATAATTGGGAGAATTTGGGAGTATTTGATTTAGTTGTCTCCCTTTCTTGGCACTCAAAGAGACAATAGGGTTTGATCTGTCACCTCAATGCCACTGAAACTACTCACTCCCACCCCAAAATTCCTCGATTCCACAGCCCCTTGGGGTGAAATGGGGTTGAAAGGGATTGGGCAAAGTGGAATGCAAATCAGGAGGGTGAGATGAGCATTGAGTGGGGCAGGATGGGTGGGATGGGTTTTGAGAGGTGTGGAATGGGGGAAGTACAGCTTGGAAGGGATGTCTTGATGTCCAGCAGGGGTGGGAAGGGTTGGGGTTGGGACTGGGGAGGTGGGCTGGGGTCGGGAATAAGACAGCCAAAGTTTGGGGATGATGAAGGGAAGGGAAGGCCGTTATTGACTGAGTTTTTGGATATTCCATGTTCATGAAGAGATGCCGGGGTATCTCACATTTCTGAGGTGGTTTTGGGGCACTCCCCAGCTCTTGGGGGTTTCCTGAGAGCAGCTCCATGGAGCCCAATTGCCAGGGGTGGTTGCCATTGGCACGAGCTCAGGGATGTAGCCAGAGTCCATTGCCTCGGTGCTGGAGAGCAGAGAAATGATGAACGGCCCCAGACAACTCCAGTGTGTGTTTGGAGACCTGTGAGCTGACTGGGGAGAGGCCAACAGCAATGCCCTGGAGAGATGCACCTTAGACTCTGGGCATTCCCCACAGCTCAGGGTCAGGAAAGAAGCTTCCCCCATGGTGCCTCACAGCACTATGTTAATTTCTCCCAGTTCTGTCCTCCCTATTGGCCCTTTGGCTTTTCTACCTCTTTTACCCTTATATGTTCATCTTCTAGGGGGTTCTCCCTTCCCTGTTTTCCCATTGGTTTATGTCTCCACCTATCCTTTCTTGCACTCCCTATTGGTCCCTTCCCTGTGTACCACCCCTGAGCCCTCAGACTACTGGATCCTTGATGCTCTCCTACACCCCCTCTATCCTGATTTATACCCTAGACCCTCCTTTGTCTTTGATTTTTGCCCCTGGACCTCTTCATCATTGCCTGAAATAAAACACATTAAAACTCTATGCCTGGACCCTCCTGTGTATTCACTGCTGAGCTGCTGTGTCTGTGTGTGTGTGTGTGTGTGTCTGTGTGTGTGTGTGTGTCTGTGTGTGTGTGCATGTGTGTGTGTGTGTCTGTGTGTGTGTGTCTGTGTGTGTGTGTGTGTGTCTGTGTGTGTGTGTGTCTGTGTCTGTGTGTCTGTGTCTGTGTGTGTGTGTGTGTGTCTGTGTGTCTGTGTCTGTGTGTGTGTGTGTGTGTGTGTCTGTGTGTCTGTGTCTGTGTGTGTGTGTGTGTCTGTGTGTGTGTGTGTGTGTGCGTGTCTGTGTCTGTGTGTGTCTGTGTGTGTCTGTGTGTGTCTGTGTGTGTGTGTCTGTGTGTGTGTGCATGTGTGTGTTTGTGTCTGTGTGTGTGTGCGTGTGTCAGTGTTTGTGTGTGTCTGTGTGTCTGTGTGCGTGTCTGTGTGTCTGTGTGTCTGTGTGCGTGTCTGTGTGTGTGTGTGTGTGTGTGTGTCTGTGTGTGTGTGTGTGTGTGTGTCTGTGTGTGTGTTTGTGTGTCTGTGTGTGTCTGTGTGTGTGTGTCTGTGTGTGTGTGTCTGTGTGTCTGTGTGTGTGTGTGTGTGTGTCTGTGTGTGTGTGTGTCTGTGTCTGTGTGTCTGTGTCTGTGTCTGTGTGTGTGTGTCTGTGTGTCTGTGTCTGTGTGTGTGTGTGTGTGTGTGTGTGTGTGTGTCTGTGTGTCTGTGTGTCTGTGTGTCTGTGTGTGCTGGTGCTCCTGTGGCTCCTGCCTGTTGGTGCAAGATGCTCTCAGGGAAGGTTGCATTCACCACCACCGCAGACCACAACAAGCGGAGCCCGAACAGGGACCTTTGTCTGGTACCCCTGGAGAGCATCTCCAGCATGGCTGCAATCTAAGTCGCCTTTGGGTCAGCCACGACCCTAAGGCAACCTCTGAGTTTTATCAGGGCACGCTGAGGGGAGAGACCTGCAACCCTCCCAGAGTCACGGACTGGAGGATCGCTCTCCTTGACAGACCCACCACGAGATCCTTTGTTGAGGCACTGCTGGATGAGTATGTTTCAGTCAGTGTCCCCCTTTTCTTTTGTTTTCTCACTTTAAATCCTGTGGGTGGGAAGACTGCAGAATAGGCACAAAACTCATTGTTCCACAACGGGAGATTTATATCCAAGTTACATTAGCCTTTGTTGCTTGGGGAATCATTTTTCAAAGGAGAATTTGAAAGCTTTTTATCATTTTCTTTTCAAATATTTTATGTTACAAGGAAATCAGTTTCACCACTTGAGATCTGGGGTATGGTCGGGATCAAGTTATTTGTTTTAAAAATGCAGGGAAATTTTAAAGTGGGGAAGTTTTATTATCTTTTTCGTTCCATTTATGTTAAAAAGCTTTATCTTCTTTTTTTGCTATTTATGATTCAGTTAAAAAAATCAGGGGAAAATTCAGGAAAAGTTTTGGGTCCCCAGTTCAAAACCCCTTCCACTTCATCCTCTCCCCATGCCCCCAAACCCTCTTCCCCACCTGAGGAGCAATCAGCAGGCAGATGTCACTATCCAGCACATGGTTGCTGCCGTCTCCCTGACGCCTCCCGATCTCCTCTCTCCCCTCACCAGGATGGCACTGGCCGTGCTGCTCTGGACCTTCCCCTCAACCTTCCTCCTGTGCCTGCATACCCTCTTTCATCTCCCCCAGTGGCCATTACCCCACAAAATGGCGCCGGCAACATGGCCAGCCCTGCCATTTTGTCCCCTCCTGATCCAAGTTTTCCCACCCTCGCACCCCAAAATGGCCACTTTCCTGTTCCTGCTCCTCCATTGTTGGGCTCCTCCCCTGCAACACATTCCCCTCAACCCATTGTGTCGATGGTTGTCCCTGTGTTGGGATCCCAACCACCCTTCCCGACGCAGGCTCTGCCTTTCCCCTTGTGGTCTCCACCTTCTCCACCCCAGGCTCCACCCCTGGGGCCATGACACTTGTGGCTCCCACATCCCCAGAGCCGGAAGTGGCCATGATGGTGACCGGAAGGCAGCCATCTTGGCTGCCAGCAGCCCACGGCACGGGGCCGCACCGGTTACCCAGGAGCACCGCTCCTCTACCAGCAGGCCCTCCTCCTCAGCAGAAGACAGTGATTCCCCAGACCCTAACACCGAGCCTGAGGATCACTGGTCAGGGGAGTGGGAACAAGCTGCTAGGGAAGGTGATTGGGAGATGGCAGGGAGATTGCAGACCCTGGAGGCCCCTGTCCAATCCAAAAGAGGGAGGAACCCAAAGCAGGTATCCGTGCCTGATAAGAAGCGCTGCAAGGCATGCAGGGACTGAGAGAGGGGGTCCCTGTCCTACAAGAATAACGATCCTTGCCAAAAGCTGTGATGACAAGCACAAGCAGCGTGGAAAAGAAGAACGAAAGATGTGGCGTATAGATGCAGCAATAGCCTGAAAAAGGAAACAGCTCTGTACTGCCTAAACAATACAACTTCCTATCAATCTTGCATTCCAGAAAAAAGATGTTGTTTAATTAGTTCCTACCCATTCAATTATTTCAGTTGTATCCTAATCTTATATACTATTTCCTCTTTGAGTTATTACTTTCGTACTATTATGACTTATAGCTATTGTTATGTAAGTAATGTTCCCTTATTTTGTTAGGTGCTGGCAGAAATCCATAGGGGAAGACTTTTAACTAAACAAAAAGGGAGAGTTGTGAGAGCCTGTGAGCCTACTGGGGACAGGGCAAGAGCAATGCCCTGGAGAGATGCACCTTAGGCTCCGGGCATTCCTCACAGCTCAGGGTGAGGAAAGAAACTTCCCCCATGGTGCTCGGAAGCACTATGGTAATTTGTCCTAGTTCTGTCCTCCCCATTGGCCCATTGGCCTTTCCTACCCCTATTACTTTCATATGTTCATGTTCTAGAGAGCTCTCCCTTCCCTGTCTTCCCATCAGTCTATGTCTCCACCTTTCCACTCTGGCATTCCCTATTGGTCCCTTTCCCTGTATACCACCCCTAAACCCTTAGATCCCTGATGCTCTCCTCTACCCCTTCTTTTCCTGTATTTCTACCCTAAACCCTCCCTTGCTGTTCTCTTTAACCGCTAGACCCCTGCAGTGTTAGACCCTAATAAACTGTCTTGCTTGGAAAGACAGGAGTTTGCTAAGGAAGGTAGAAGCCTCCACTGAAATGGAGAATGTAAACCCTCCCCACCCCTCCAAATTGCTATCAATTTTAAATTAAGGGGCTCTCAGGCACAAAAATATGGGAGCAGGAAATAACAGCTCTTTAATAGGGAAGAAAAAAAAAGGATAAAATAAACAGTGCAGTACACTAGAACAAGACTGACAGAGTCAGAACCCAACCTAACACCCTGTGGGTCAGGGTGTTGGTGGCAGTCCAATTGGAAATGTGGCTGAAGCCCTCCTGCAGTGTCAGGGGTGGTTCTGTTGGAGGAAGGGGGGCCTGTAGAGAGGGAATTATTCTTCCTCTGAAGACCCCATGGAAGAAGAGGCAGCTGCTGTTTCTCTGGGGAATCCTGTGGAGAAAGCCGTGCTGGTGTCTCAAAACTTCTGGATTCTATCTGGGTAGCAATGCTTGGCTCCTCCCTCTGGGCGGAGCATCTCCCAATGGGATGTTATAGTTCTTATCAGTCGTGCAGTGACATTCAATAGTCTGTTATCAGCAGATGTCCCCTCCCGAGGGAGGTGTGAATGTGGTCACTCAAAGAGACGGATAAGGCAAACTGCCCACTTGACAAAAGATAATCTGCCATACAGATGGTAATGAAATACATCTTGCATTGCAATCTTCAACACATAGAACTGGCTGAGCTGGGAGGGACCCATCAGGATCCTCCAGTCCAACTGCTGGCCCTGCACAGGACACCCCAACAATGCCAGCCTAGGCCTGGCAGCGCGGTCCAAACGCTGCTGCAGCTCAGAGAGCCCTGGAGCTGGGACCCTTCCCTGGGGAGCCTGGCCAGGGCCCCAGCAGCCTCTGGGCAAAAACCTTTTCCTGACATCCAACCTGAGCCTGCCCCGACTCAGCTGCAGCCGCTCCCTCCACTCCTGTCCCTGGGCACCAGAGGGAAGAGGTTCCCACAGCCCCAGCCAG
Source organism: Agelaius tricolor (assembly GCF_023055355.1). Classification (NCBI taxonomy): domain Eukaryota; kingdom Metazoa; phylum Chordata; class Aves; order Passeriformes; family Icteridae; genus Agelaius; species Agelaius tricolor. The sequence goes on along the minus strand of NW_027269324.1, from coordinate 330,866 downwards.
GGACCCGCTCCCAAGGCTGCTGCCATGGCCACCAGGGCTGGCACCAGCTGGGATGCTCGGTTTCCACGGGCCGGGCTTCAGGAATGGGATTCCCCAATTTCCTGCTCCCGCTAAAACCGCGCTGCCCTCGCTGCCCACCCGCCTCCCATGGAAAGCACAAAAGGCAAAGATCCCAGGCTGGGAGAAGAACAATTGATTGGGAACAGCAACGAGATAAGAAACAAATGGAACAGAAACAAAATTGATAACAGAAGGGATCAATAAAACTGTTTACAAGGAAAATAAAAACACAACTCACTGGGTCTGCCTGGCCACAATTTCCCATGTCTGGAAAGCACACCCTTCTCCTCAGGGGTGAGAGAGAAAGAGTCCCTTTCCTGCCCCTGGCAATGACCTGAGGTGGGAGTGAATGTAATCACATGGCCATGGCCAGACCCTCATGTTTTTCAATGCCATATCATGTCACTGGGAGGGGCAGGAAAAGGGACAGGTGTCTTCCTCACATGGATCACAGGGAACATGGATCACCGGGGCTCTTCCCAATGTGGGACCTCCAATGGAGCATGAATTTGGAGCAGTGAATGCAGCTCCTCCTGAAACTGGGGCATTTGCAGGGCTTCACTTACCCATGACTCTGTTTGTGTCTGGTCAAGTTACAGCTGAAAGTGAAGCTCTTCCCACACTGGGGACACTCGTAGGGCCTCTCCCCAGTGTGGATGCGCTGCTGGTGCCTGATGAGGTGGTATTTCCACTTGAAGCCCTTCCCACAGTCAGGGCAGCGGAAGGGCCTCTCCTCTGAGTGAATTCGCTGGTGCTTGAGGAGATCAGAGCTGGTCTGAAACCTCTTCTGACACTGGGGACACTCGTAGGGCCTCTCCCCAGTGTGGATGCTTAGGTGTTTCACAAAGTGGATCTGCAGCTGAAGCCCTTCCCACATCCCCCGCACTCGTAGGGCCTCTCCTCAGTGTGGATGCGCTGGTGGGTGATGAGGTGGGAGTTGTGCTTGAAGCCCTCACCACAGTCAGGGCAGCAGAAGGGCCTCTCCTCTGAGTGAATTCGCTGGTGCTTGAGGAGATGGGAACTTCTCCGAAACCTCTTCTGACACTGGGGACACTCGTAGGGCCTCTCCCCAGTGTGGATGTGTTGGTGCCTGATGCAGGCAGAGCTGCAGCTGAAGCCCTTCCCACACTCCCCCCACTCGTAGGCCCATTCCCCAGTGTGGATCATCTGGTGGCGGATCAGGGTGCTGCTCTTGCTGAAGCTCTTCCCACGCTCCAAGCACTTGTGGGGGTTCTCCCCATCATGAAGCTGCTCCTGGACCACCAGCTCTGAGCTCTGGCTGAAGCTCTGTCCACCTTCCTGGCTCAGGGTGGGTCTTTCCTCCTCAGAGCCCCCTGAGCTGGGTTTAGAGCCCCTCCTCCTCTGGGATCTCTGGGGATTTTCTTCGCCATTGGATTTCTTTGCCACGGAGCTGCTCAAAACTGCTTCTTCCACGAGGTTCTGCCAAGGGGACTTGTCCTCCCTGGTCTCCATCCTCAGCCCCTTCCCTGGGTGAGGAACAACAAGGAGAGGATGGGATTTGCCTCCGTGCCACAGGGAAGGGGAAGGAGATCCCCCCAGTGCATCCCCATCAGGACGGGGTTGGCAGCAGGATTGTCCTGCAGCCGGGGGCTGTGCTGGGCTGGGAGATGGAGCAGGAGAGAGGGGGAAATGGCCACTGACTTCCTCCTCACCTGCCTGGGTATCCCAGGGCTCCTTCCTCTTCCTCACAGCCTCCTCCTCTATTGAGTCAAGGTTTGCGAATGGGAAATCCTGTTTCGGGGACCAAACAAAGGTTGCGCATATTGTCTTTTGAACTGGTTTGAAGGCAAAGCAGGGGGGAGAGTCTAAATCAGAATTACAATTTAATAAGAAAATTTCAATCAAGGCAATGATACAGAAACACTGCCTTAAACAGACAGAGTCAGGATATAACCTGACACTCTGCTGGTCAGGGTGGTGGCTGCAGTCCTGTTGGAGTGATGAACGTGATTCTGTCCAAGCAGTGATCCTGTAGAAGGGTCTGGTCTTCCTCTGAAGGTCCAGTGGTGGTTCTGGAGCTCTTGTCCTCTGGGAATCCAGTAGGCAAGCTGCTCCTGGTGTTGAAAGCCTGCGCTTATATCCAGGTAGGAATGCTTGGATCCTCCCCCTGGGCGGAGCTTCCAACAATGGGATGATGGAATTTGATCAGTCCTGCAGTGACACTCAATGGCCCATTCCCAGAAGATATCTCCCCTGGAGGGCGTTATCAGGGCTGAGTCATGGAAGAGATAAAGAACACTGCCCCACCTGTTAATAGCAGTTGATGAAGATGGGGATTGAAAACATGCATTTGGTTCCATCTTACACTGCAACCTGAAACAGTGGGGGAATCCCTGCTCAGGGGGTGAACACCACCCCCCTTACTCAAACTGGCTCAGGTGTAAAACCCCCACCCTGGGAAGGCCACACACACAGGGGACAATGTCACACTTGGCCCACTCCAGGGGAGGTCTCTGTCCCTGTCACTCCCTTGCTGTGCCCCCTTTTCTCTTTCACAGGCCGGGGTCTTTGCCAAATCTAAGAATAATTTTTTTCTTTGTTCCTGTAACCTTTGTGACATCTACACAGATGTGTATAATCTTTTCATAAAACAGGTATCACAATGTATTGGGCTGAATTTCCACTTTTCTTTTATCAGAATGTGCCAGCAGCTGAGCTAGGGCTGTGCAGGACCAATGGATTTTGGAATTGCCACAGAATTGCTTCTACTGTCAGTTTATTAAATTTTGGGATTTGTTTGCCTTTTCACCACAAGTGACTTGTGGGAAGAGCAAATTCAAGGCATTTTCTGTAGGATTAAGTTTGATTTTTGTAAAGAAACAACTTTACTTTGTCCGGTGCCCAGGGGATGCTCAAGGGGTCTCTGAGCCTCTCACACTGGGGGATGCTTGTGAATGGCTTGGGAGGGTTGTCCCTGTCCCTGTCACCCCAGGCCATTCCCCAGGCGTGTCCCTGTCCCGGTCACCCCAGGCCATTCCTCAGGGGTCTCCATCATTCTCACTCCAGGGAATGCCTGGGGGGTCTCCCTCCCTCTCACCCCTGTGCCAGGGGGTGCTCGGGGCAGTCTCTGTCCCTCTCAGCCCAGGGGATGCTCAGGGCTCTCTGTCCCCTGGCCCTGGGGGATGCTCGGGGGGTCTCCATCCCTCTGGCCTCAGGCAATGCCTGTGCAGGGCTGGCCACCAGGGGCTCTGTGTCCCTCTCACCGCTGAGGCTGCTCAGGGCTGGGGGGGCTCTGCCACCTTCTCACCCCTGGGGAGGCCGGGGGGGTCTCTGTCCCTCTCAGCCCTGCTGTGACCCCACCCAAACATCATCAGGGTCACAGGGACAGAGACATCCCCAAAGCCCCAGAAGGGCTGAACCTGGGATTTGGTTTGGGGCTGAGGATTTAGGAAATGGCTGGAATTGGGGCTGGGCTTGGAGTTGGGGCTGAGATTTGGATTAGAGCTGGAATTGGGGTTAAGGCTAGACATGGGATTGGCTTTAGGGCTGGGGTTGTGTAGAGAGCTTTTTGGATAATTGGTTAGCTGAGAAAGGACATTTTGATGTGATACCGATGGATAAGGATAGGGGAAACAAGCTGGGAACTGAGCAACCAGTGTCCAATCACTCACGAAGGTCACAGTGACCTTCCCTGAAACGGGAAGACGGGGGAGAAAATCGCTTGCCAGAAAATGTAGATATCTTAGGTAGCGAAGCTAGAAGAATGCAAACATAGAAGCGAAACAATTACTAGAAGATAGAAGTAGGTGTGGTTGATCCAAGTGTGCTTTAACCAATAATGAGCTCAGCTTTTGCAATATGATTAACACCAATATAAATATGTGTGGGTTTTCAATAAACTTCGGGATTTGCCATTCATGCATATTGTGTGCTGCATTTCTCCCGCCGTTCACGACAAATGGTGACCCCGGATCTTCTTCTTCGGGACTAGCCACGGTCGGCGGCGTGAGCGGAGTCGGGTCCTATCGCAGCTGATGACGGCAAAAGCACCGCTGAAAAGAGGGAAGGTGCCGTGCCCCAGGTGACCTCATAGGAGAGCCCGGCCGATACGTGCTGCCGGAGCCTGAAAGAGCTGCAAGAAGCGCGCTGTTATCTTCAACACGGATAAAGAAAGGCAAGCAGCATATGATTTATTTCCTAGCTTTTTATAAAAGCGTAAGGTTAAGGGTATAGAGTTGCAGAAGAAGCTTCATGGGTTGTTAGCTCATGGGTATGCTCAAAGACTTTTTCGGACTCCTCGCACAGGGCATAGGTTATCAGAGTGCCGTATATTTGGGGATTAGCTGTGGCAGGCAGTCATAGATGATGATAAGACTGCGAGAAAGTTGGGAGATTTATGGCGAGTCGTGCATGCTGAATTTTTGAAATACCAGGCAGAGGAAAGAGCTGCCCAGCAGGCTAGGGTAGCCCGTGAAAGAAACAGGAGTTACAGAGACTGGTTTGGGTCCCCGCCGACACTAGCTCCTGCTCTAAATGGCAGTTTCCCACCCCCATCGGCGTCTGCTCTAAGCAACACGGCCCCGCCGACATCAGCGCCTGTTTTAAGTGGCACCCCCTCGCCGACTTCGGTTCCTGCCCCATACGGCGGTCCCCTGCCAGCACCGGCGTCTACGTTAAGCGGCGGCTCCCTGCTGACACGAGTTCCCGCTCCAGACAGCAGCTCCCCGTTGCTATCAGCTCCTGCTTCAGGCAGCAGCCCCGCCCCCCCCCCCCCCCCCCCCCCCCCCGCCGCGCGTACTCCAGCCGTGCCGCCCGCAGCCGCCCCGCCGGAGAGGCTCGTGCCGGCCCCGGCCCTGGGCGACTTAACAGCTGCAGCACGGCTGCCTCCCGCTCCGGATCTGCTCCGCAGCCGCCCCAACCCCCGAGCCGGGGGGGCGGCAGGACAGGCCTCCCACCCCCCGTGGAGCAGCGGGCTCCGGGAGGTCCGCCCGCCCCGCGGCTGCCCGGCGCAGTTCTGCTTCCCGACCACCAGCTCCCTGCGCCCGGACACGAATAGCAGCTGTCACCGCTTCAGCTCAACCTGCCTCCAGCCCGCCACCGCCGGGAGCCTCGGAGTGGACCTGGCAGCAGCAGCGGACAGTAACCCTGATAACTACTCACCCAGAAAAGGTTCCAACTGGAGTGAAGGGACCACTCATTATTGATGGATTACCTATGGGAGCTTTGCTTTTAGGACGTTCCTCGGCTACAATGATGGGATTATTTGTTTTATCTGGAATAATGGACGCTGACTATATAGGGGAGAGTTCTATTATGCTGTATACTCCTTTTCCACCTATGCAAATCGAACAATGAACTGTTGGATGAACTTTGACCTTTGTTAAAGGGAACTGATCCGGCACAGCCTGTTCGTATAACCCCTGAACAGGGTGAGACACTGCAGCAGGTATTGGACTGTGTTACACAAGGCAGTGTTCGGAGACGTGATCTTGATCTCCCTATACAGCTGACAGTTTGGTGTGGACCAAAATTTTTACTGGGTGCACTTACTCAGCATAACAGAAAAATGGGGGAGATATGGGCCTTGGAATGGATATCTCCTCCACTTCAATAACATAAAACCCTTCTTCAGAAAATTGAAATTTTAGCTGATTTGCTCAAAAAGGGTCGTGATAGGACAGTGGGGTTAGATTCAATGCCCAAAAAGATCAGTAAAGTCCTTATCGGATGCTATAACTGTCTACACAGATGCAGGAAGAAAATCCAAAACTGCTGCAGTGACCTGGCGAGAAAAGGGACAATGGCATCATCACATACTCCGAGCTACTGAGGTGGACACTTCACAAACGATGGAGCTATTGGCTGTTGTATGGGCCATGATGCATTTCTCTGGACCTCTTAACATTGTAACAGATTCTTTGTATGTTGCAGGAGTGTGTGAGTGAATAGAGGATGCCTCTATAAAAGAGGTTCAGAACAGGAGGTTACATGAGCTGTTTATGCAACTGCAGAGAGCAATTAAGCTAAGAAAGCATTCTTTTTGTGTTATCCATATCAGAAGTCACAAATGGGATATTGGTCTGGGAGAAGGTAACATGCGAGCAGATAAATTAGTCTGAATCACACAAGCAACTCCGATTCCCAAACAAACCATAGCCAGAGAGGCACACTCCATGTTCCACCAGAATGCAAAAGGCCTTCACAGAGAATTTCAGAGATCTATGGAGGAGGCACGGGCAATAGTCAAGGCCTGTCCTACATGTAGTCATCATAATGGAGGCTGTGGTTTAGGTCTGGGAGTTAACCCAAGAGGGCTGAGCAAATGAGACCTGGCAGATGGATGTCACACACGTGGCAGAGTTTGGGAGGTTGAAGTATGTACATGTTACCATAGACACTTACAGTCATTTTATATGGGCCACAGCACAGACTGGTGAAAAAGCAGGGCAGGTAGAGAGACATCTCAGCAGTTGTTTGCAGTAATGGGAGTGCCACAGCGCATCAAGACAGATAATGGGCCTGCTTACTGTAGCAAAAGAATAAAGCAGTTTCTGCAGATGTGGGGGATAGAACACATAACAGGCCTCCCCAATTCTCCTACAGGGCAAGCGATTGTAGAGAGAGCAAATGGTACCTTGAAAAGATATTTGAGTAAATATAGAGATACCAGAGAGCCACAAGAGAGATTGTTAAAGTGTTTGTTTGTTTTGAACCACCTGTGTGTTTTTGGGGAAAATAAGGTTCCTGCTGTGATTCATCACTATGTACATGAAACAGATGGTGTAAAGAAAGATGTATGGGTGAGATACAAAGATCCCAAAACAAGACAATGGCAAAGTCCTGCTAAGGTGTTATAGTGGAGCCACGGATATCTTTGTGTTTCTACCCCTACAACATCTCTGTGGGTACCTGCTAAATAGACCCGAGCAGCTGTGTCTGATAGAAACTTTATGTTATTGCTTTATTAATTTTTGCTTCTTTTGTGGGCAGTGTAGACTATCAGGCATGGGCCCCACCACAGCCCAAGACTAACATATGGGTCACCCTGGCAAACTTAACCAAACAAGAGACTATTTGCCTGTCATTGTCTTCTCCTGGCAATCCTTTCACAACTTGTTTGGTTGGATTACCAGCAGATCCCTGGCCGTGCCCTTTACATGTACCAACTTGTAAGGTCAGCAATGCTAGGAAGAGTGTGGACAATTGGGATCAGTGGATTTCCCACTTTCCTATAGCACCACAGGAGCCCCAAGAGTTAGAGTTGTTAGGGTCAGTGATGGCAGATGCATGTATTCATTTTAACCATAGAAGCCTGCTGTCAGTCAAGAACCATTCTAATGTTGTAACTTCCAGCATGGCTGTCTACCGGAATGCATCGGCCTGGTGCAATTATACAACAAAAAGAGTGTCGGTCTCATCCAAAACCCTATTCAATTGCCAGCAGGATATTTCCTGTTATGTGGAGACCGTGCTTGGGCCGGTATCCCATCAATGCTGCACGGGGGACCATGTATACTTGGACGGCTGTCTCTACTTACACCTAACATGTCCATGATACTGAACATGAGCCGTCGCCATCGTAGAAGCAAACGAATGGCTCATGCATTTGCAGCTGACTGCAGGGACGATGTAAAGTTTTGGTCCCCAGTGGCCATAATCGCAGCATCTTTCTTAGCTCCAGGGGTATCAGCAGCAGGTGCTCATGCTATTTTAAATAAGTTAGGGTGTTGGCTTGCTAAACAAACAAATGCAACTTCTTTAGCGATTTCTAGTCTTTTGCTTGATGTAGATTCTATTCGCCATGCGACACTTCAAAATAGAGCTGCAATTGATTTTCTCTTACTTGCACAAGGCCATGGCTGTGATGAATTTGAGGGCATGTGTTGCATGAATCTTTCTGATCGTGCACGATCTGTACACTCACAGCTCTCTGAGTTACGGAGGTTAACTGGGAACTTACAGGTAGAATCAGGCCTTGGTATTGATGGATGGCTCAAATCTTTAAACTTAGGATCATGGTTACGTTCTATTGTTAAGGTTAGCATTGTACTAGCTATTGTAGCTTTGTTGTTAGTATTAGTCTTGCCTTGTTTTTGTATATGCTTACAGAATATGGTGCTAAAGATGCTAACTACCGCATTTAATCAAACCATGCTTGTTCAACAGAAAAACGGGGGAAATGTAGAGAGCTTTTCGGATAATTGGTTAGCTGAGAAAGGACATTTCGATGTGATACCGATGGATAAGGATAGGAGAAACAAGCTGAGAACTAAGCAACCAGTGCCCAATCACTGACAAAGGTCACAGTGACCTTCGCTGAAACGGGAAGACGGGGGAGAAAATCGTTGCCAGAAAATGTAGATATCTTAGGTAGAGAAGCTAGAAGAATGCAAACATAGAAGCAAAATAATTATTAGAAGATAGAAGTAGGTGTGGTTGATCCAAGTGTGCTTTAACCAATAATGAGCTCAGCTTTTGCAATATGTATAGTCTTCATTAACACCAATATAAATATGTGTGAGTTTTCAATAAACTTTGGGATTTGCCATCCATGCATATGGTGTGTTGCAATTCCTCTGCCGTTCACGACACCCCTGTATAATCTACTTGGAAATGTTCTGCAGTTAAATGCCATGCTGGGAGCAATTCTGAACAATGCAGCATCCTTCCCACACAAGGAGAACACTCCCAAGCCTCACCAGCTGTCTCCTGCCACCCAGATCTTGTCCCCCAGTGCTGGGAGCAGCTGCCAGGGCTGGCTGAGAGCTGTCCCTGGCAGGCAGCAGAGTCCCTGCTGTGCTGACAGCGCCCTGGGCTGCAGGACCCTGCTCTGCAGGACAGCCCTGGGCACCCCTGGCTGCTCTGCACAAGAGACAAGCAGAGAATGTACTCACAGGCTCTGCAGGCATTAGGATGTTCCAGCTTGAGGAGATGGCTCCAGGAGCTGCAGCTGCATTGTCCTGCAGCCAGAGGTTCCTGTGCCAAGGGCTGGCAGTGATTGTGCCCCAGGCACTTCTCAGCCCCTTCCCAACCCTGACTGATTGAAGCTCTCTGTGCCTCTGTGCTGTGCCCGGGCTGGCTGCAGGCAGTGCCCCAGCCCTGCTGGGCTGGCACAAGAGCTGCTCATCAAGAGAAATGTGCTTTTGAAGCTCTTCTTGGTGAGCAGGAGCTGCCTCTGTGCCAGGAGCCCAGCCCAGCTCAGCAGCACAGACACAGCACAAGGACTTTAATCAGCCTCTGGGGCTTTGTGCTCAGGCCCTGGACATCAGTCCCTTAGAGGGAGCTGAAGAAACCTGTCCAGACCTCCAAGGCAGAATCCAACTTCAAAGTTTCTTGGACTTTTAATGGGTCCCACTGAGGGACACGACAGAGAAAGTGTCCCCAGGCCCCAGGCAGAGCAGAGAACTGCAGGCAGTGATGACAGGTGGGGACAGAGAGAAGCCAAGTCTTGGTGCCCTGGGGCACAGCAGGGTCTGTGCCACCAAGGGCTGGGAGGAGACACCTTGTCCTGAGGCCCTGGGGCCTCCTGGCCCAGCCCCAGCCAGGCTGGGCACTGTCAGCCCCTTGTGCTGCCCTCAGCATCCCCCCCTAGCCCACATCCCAGTGGCCTCAAGGATCTGCTGCAAGGAGTCCCTGGGGAGCCTTGCTCAGCAATGGCCCTGGGGGCTCCTGAATGCTCCCTGCAGGGACTGCAGGTTTTTCAAAGCACTTTGGGTTTGGCTTTTGCCTTGGAGTCTCTGAGAGGTTTGTTCAATCATGGCCTCCAATTATCTGCTGTAATTAGTCCCTGGAGAGGCTTTGTCAGTAACAACACTCAGTGGGGCTCATTAATACTTCAGGGTACTTCAGTTTTTTAAGCTACTTGGTGTTTCCCTTTGATACAGATGCTATGAGAAAGATTGTGCAGTTACAGCCTCCAATTATCTGCTGTAATTAGTCCCTGGGGAGGCTTTGTCAGTAAGGAGACTCAGTGGGGTCATTAATGCGTCAAGGTACTCAATTATTTTAAGGTACTTGGTGTTTCATTTTTGGTACAGACTCTGTGAGAGGTTTGTGCAATCATGGCCCCAATTATCTGCTTTAATGAGTCCCTTGAGAGCTTTGTACTGACACTCAGTGGGGTTCATTAATGTCTTGAGATACTCAAGGTTTTTAAGGTACTTTGGAATTTCCTTTCTACACTGAGTCTCTGAGAGGATTTTGTGCCATCCTGGCCTCCAGTTCTCTCCTCCAAGGGTTCCATGAGGAGCCTGTGTTGGGCATGGACTTGAGTGCGACCCATTCATGCCTCGAGACACTTTGGGGTTCATTCTTCTGACTTGGACTCCTGCAAAGGTTCGTGCAATCTCCTCTCAGGCCTTGTGGCTCCAGGGCTCATTTCCAAATGCACCACGGGACTGATTAGGATCAAGCAAGTCCTGACAAACCATGGCTCTGCCTTGATTTCCCTCTGCGCTAATGCAATTCATCAGGAAATTTTCCTTTTAGAGTTATGGAGAACTATTTCAAAGTGCTTCTAAGAAATATGTATTCCTGTCTTAAAGGGTGTCTTTTGTTGCCATTCTTGTTATAGAAGAGCTGATTGCAGCATTCTGTGATTCATCCAGGGTCTCTCCTAAGGAGGTCTGACCAGATCAGTGAAGTTGTACCTTCAGAGGTGACCCAGTGTGGACAACCTTGCCCCACATTCCCCAACCCCATGTGAGAAAAGATTTTCACTTTTAAAAATTTAAATGCCTTATTAAGGCCTTATCAAAATACAACTGAAGACTGAATAAAGAAAAGGATACAATGCCAGGAGCAAAGGATTCAGTCACCATGTGTTCATCTACAAAATGGATGTTCTGTCTTTTATACCTCTTGTCCCTCCCAAAGTTCTTGTCAATCGACTCCTTCTCTGTCCAGTGGTGGAGATCACTGTCTCACACCTTGATTGGAGGTCAGGTGCTGCCATAGGAACAAGCCAACCCTCCCAAATGCCCCAACTACTGAGGCCATCCTGTGATAGCAATGCAAGGGGGAGGGGAAGGATAACTGTACATCTACAAAACTTCTCTTAACATATATTTAATATTCACCCCTTAATTGTGAGAGTCAACCCTAGGATTACTCTTCTATAACAAACTCACCTTTCTTTTTCTATAAGTCATTTTGTTCAAACAATTGAGTCAAAATTTTTCTCTCTCTCTTGAATGAGTCATACCAGCATCTGTTGATGTGGGCAAGGACAGTGGGAACAGGAGAAAAAAAATCTCAGGTTTTCCTTAGACACACTTATTTGGAATGGACAAAAGGGCATCCCAGAGGTCCAGTGTGGCTTTGACTCCCATCTACCGTGCCTGTGTGGCTGCTGCCCATAGTTGGTGCATCTTAGGGGTGAGCACAGAGGCCAACTCGGTCCTGCCCTCCAGTCCCTGTTGAATTAAAAGACAACCGAGGAATTACAGAGGTCTGGAATGGCCTTTTGTCCCTACCTTACCATGCCCATGGGGTTGCTACCCACAGCAGGGCTATGGAGACTTCTTGGTAGCAAACAAAGGGGCCAACCCGGCCTTGCCCTCCTTCCTTTGTCTTATTTTCTTAAAGAAGCTGTCCCATTGCCTTTTACAGTCCCTTGTGTACTTCCCCTCAACAGATGCTGGTAATTCTCACCCATTAAAACAGGAAGACAGTTCTCGAGCTGGCTGGTAGAAGCTTGACTCTGCTTTTTGGGCATCTTGGTGTTTTCCTGGTTGTCTCTCAGTCTCTGCTTGAGAGTCAATCTTGTTTCACCCAGCCTGGATGTTACAGTCCACTCTTTGGTTCTTCTCCTGGGCCTTTGACTCTGTTGCCATGAGTCCATCCCCGCTCTGCAGCTCGCACGGCCGATTCGGTGGTGAGCAGTACCTGAAAGGGACCTTCCCACTGAGGAGTGAGAGGCTGATCTCTCCATGGCTTAATCATCACCCAATCCCCAGGATTAATATTATGGATTCTGAAATCCAGGGTGGTAGTTTGAGGAATTGCCCCTTTATGTCTTAGCCCTTTTAAAGTTTGTGCTATAGACATCACTTATTTCTTGGCATTGGCTTCCCCTTCCTCATAGGTGGCAGCCTTCTGGGGCAAGGTCAGGAAGGAAAACCCAAACATCATTTCATAGGGTGGGACCCCCAGATCTGACCAGGGTTGGGTTCTAATTCTTAATAAAGCCAAAGGGAGACATTTTATCCATGACATTTGGGTTTCAGTCATTAGCTTAACTAGAGCTCTTTTAGGAATTTGATTCATTCTCTCAACCTGACCAGAACTCTATGGTTGCCCTGGAGTGTGTAATTCCAATTTTACTGCCAGGGCCTGAACAACTTTCTGCAATATCTTTGATGTGAAATGAGTTCCCCGGTCTGAATCAATTCTGTTTGCCATCCCATATTGGGGTGTCCTAGTTTAAGGCAAATTTGGGAGAGAATCTCCAAAGGAGGGTCCCTCCAGAAAGCAAACCCACACAGCCCCTCCCCACAACCAGTTTGGGAAGGATTCCTCGGAGAGGAGTGGAAAGAACCTGTTTATTTAACAGGCACAGCACCCCCCAGTACACAGAATGAACAATACCGGATGACACCACTCTGAAAAAGATGACAAATTCAGAAACTCTCTCTTGGGGGTGGTCGCTCTCTTCTCAGTCCCTCCGGCGCTGGGGCAGCTGCTGCAGGCCACAAGGTGCAAATGCTCGGTGTTCCCAGGTCCCAGTCCGGAGCAGGTTCGAGATGGTTCAAAAAGGAAAGGAGAAACAGTCCAGGACGAAATTTGGACAGTTTAGCTAAACTAGCTAATGAGCAGAAGCAAGAGCAAGAAGTGAAGCAGAAGCAAGAGTGAGAGAGCAACGCAAAAAGCGAAGGCAAAAAGCAAAAGCAGCACTATGTACTGCCCGTCTCTGTGTCCCGCCAGGCTGATAAGAAAGCCCAAACAAAACTTTCACTCTTCAGAGCCAGTCTTAGAGGCATAGAACATAATATCCAGCATAAACAGAACACATGAATGGGGATACAAGCATCATAACGTCACCCTAGGACATTCCACCCCTTATCCCCATATCATCAACATACTACCACACATCATGCATTTATTCACGCAAAATTTCCATCTGTTCTCCCAAAAATTACAAACAATACCCATCATGCCCTCATCACATCCCCATGCTGGACCACTGAATCCATGCCCTATTCTACAGAGTGGCAGGATTTCACCCCTTTCACCTTACTCACTCAAAGCTCCATCTATCAATTGCTCAGACCTTCAACACTTGCACGTTTCCTTCTCCATCTTCCACTTGCCCAGACCTTCAGCACTTACACATTTCCTTCTGTCTCATGTCTGTATGGTGTAATGTACAGACAATGGCAGTAACATCCAACAAACAGTGATATTTGCATATCATTCTCACCCCACAATCAGATCTCCCTGAGGTACACGTGTTGTTCCATCTCTTTGCATTATCCACCATGTGCAACCTGGTCCCTGAGCAAAGACAACCCCACAAATGGGTTTGTCTGTACTCGAGGCAGAATTGATCCACACAGTCTTCCCTAACAAACCTCTGACATACCACTGGGATTTTATCTCCATCTATTATATTCAGGGACTCAGACTGGGCAGGACCTGCTCGGTTGGTGGAACCTCGGGTGTTAACTAACCAGGTGGCCTTTACTAAATGCTGCTCCCAGTTTTTGAAAGATCCCCCACCCAAAGCTTTCAGCTGGGTTTTTAGTAGTCCATTGTACCTCTCCACTCTGCCTGCAGCTGGTGCATGGTAGGGGATATGGTACACCCACTCAATGCCATATTCCCTAGCCCAGGTGTTGATAAGGCTATTCTTGAAATGAGTCCCATTGTCTGACTCAATCCTCTCAGAGGTGCCATGTCTCCACAGGATTTGCTTTTCCAGGCCCAGGATGGTGTTCCGGGCCACAGCATGAGGCACAGGGTAGGTTTCCAACCATCCAGTGTGGCTTCCACCATGGTCAGCACGTAGCGCTTGCCCTGGCGTGTCTGGGGCAGTGTGATGTAGTCTATCTGCCAGGCCTCCCCATACTTGTACTTGGACCACTGCCCACCATACCATAGGGGCTTCACTCGCTTGGCCTGCTTGATGGCAGCACACGTCTCACAGTCATGGATAACCTGAGAAATTCTGTCCATGGTTAGATCCACCCCTCGGTCTCGTGCCCACTTATAGGTGGCATCTCTGCCCTGATGGCCTGAGGCATCATGGGCCCATCGAGCTAGGAACTTATGTTGCCAATCTAAGTCTATCTTTGACACCTCTATCTTTGCAGCCTGGTCTACCTGCTCACTGTTTTGGTGCTCCTCATTGGCTCTGCTCTTGGGGACATGGGCATCTACATGGCGGACTTTCACAGGTAGCTTCTCTACACTGGTAGCAATGTCTTTCCACTCTTCAGCAGCCCAAATTGGTTTTCCCCTATGCCAGTGTGCCTCTTTCCACCTCTCCAGCCATCCCCACAGAGCATTGGCTACCATCCATGAATCAGTGTAAAGGTAGAGCTTTGGCCACTTCTCTCTCTCAGCAATGTCCAGGGCCAGCTGAACAGCTTTGAGTTCTGCAAGTTGGCTTGATCCACCTTCTCCTTCAGTGGCCTCTGTGACCAGTCCTGTGGGGCTCCATACGGCTGCTTTCCACTTCTGGTTCATTCCCACAATGTGGCAAGAACCATCAGTAAAAAGAGCGTAGCGTGTATCTTCTGCTGGCAGTTGGTTGTATGGTGGAGCTTCTTCAGCCCGTGTCACTTCTTGTTGCCCTTCATCAGCGAGATCGAAGTTTTCACCTTCTGGCCAGTTTGTAATTATTTCCAGAATCCCAGGGCAATTCAGGTTTCCAATACGGGCGCGCTATGTGATAACAGCAATCCATTTGCTCCATGTAGCACTGGTGGCATGGTGCATAGAGGGAACTTTTGCTTTAAATATCCACCCCAGCACCAGCAGTCAGGGGTGCCAGGAGGAGTTGTGCTTCTGTACCATTCACCTCTGAGGCAGCTTGGACTCCTTCATAGGCAGCCAAGATTTCCTTCTCTGTGGGAGTGTAGTTGGCTTCAGACCCTCTGTAGCTTCGACTCCAAAATCCCAGTGGTCGGCCTTGAGTCTCCCCAGGCACCTTCTGCCAAAGGCGCCAGGACAAGCCATGGTTCCTGGCTGCAGAATAGAGCATGTTCTTCACATCTGGTCCTGTCCTGACTAGGCCAAGGGCAACCACATGAGCGATCTCCTGCTTCATCTGGGCAAAGGCTTGTTGCTGCTCAGGGCCCCAGTGGAAATCACTCTTCTTGCGGGTGATCAGGTAAAGAGGCCTCACGATCTGACCGTATTTGGGAATGTGCATCCTCCGAAAACCTATGGCACCCAGGAAAGCTTGTGTTTCCTTCTTGCTAGTTGGTGGAGACATCGCAGAGATTTTGTTGATGACCTCAGTGGGAATCTGACGCCGTCCATCTTGCCACTTCACACCCAGGAACTGGATCTCTCAGGCAGGTCCCTTGACTTTACTCTTCTTGATAGCGAAGCCGGCTTCTAGCAGAATCCTGATGATCCTCTCCTCTTTCTCAAATACTTCCATTGCCGTGTTCCCCCACACAATGATGTCATCAATATATTGCAGATGTTCTGGAGCCTCACCCTTTTCCAGTGCAGCCTGGATCAGTCCATGGCACATGGTGGGGCTGTGCTTCCACCCCTGGGGCAGTCAGTTCCAGGTGTACTGCACAGCCCTCCAGGTGAAAGCAAACTGAGGCCTGCATTCTGCTGCCAGAGGAATGGAGACAAACACGTTAGCAATGTCTATAGTGGCAAAGCACTTTGCTGCCTTGGACTGCAGCTCGTACTGGAGTTCCAGCATGTCTGGCACAGCAGCACTCAGCGGTGAAGTCACTTCATTCAAGCCATGATAGTCCACAGTCAAACTCCATTCTCTGTCAGACTTGTGCACAGGTCAGATGGGGCTGTTGAAGGGTGAGTGGGTTTTGCTGACCACGCCTTGGCTCTTCAGCTCACGGATCATTCTGTGGATGGGGATCACGGTATCTCGATTCATCCGATACTGCCAGCGGTGCACTGTCGAGGTGGCAATTGGCACTCGTTGCTCTTCCACTTTCAGTAGTCCTACTGCAGATGGGTTTTCTGATAGTCCAGGCAAAGTGTTCAACTGCTTAATGTCTTCTGTCACTACAGCAGCTATGCCAAACGCCCAACATAGTCCATTTGGGTCTTTGTAACAGCCATTCTGGAGGAAATCTATGCCCAGAATACACGGGGCCTCAGGGCCAGTCACAATAGGATGTTTCTGCTACTCTTTCCCAGTCAGGCTCACCTTGGCTCCCAACAGGGTCAATTGCTGTGATCCCCCCGTCACCCTGGCAATGGAAACAGGTTCTGCCCCCACATGTCCCGATGGTATCAGGGTACACTGCGCACCAGTATCAACTAAGGCATTGTATTTTTGTGGCTCTGATGTGCCAGGCCATCGGATCCACACCGTCCAGAAAATCCATTTTTCCCGTGCCTCTCCCTGGCTAGAGGCAGGGCCCCTCTAACCCTGGGTATACATGGTAGAGGTTCCTTCCAGGGGATCTGACGAATCATACTCAGCAGCTCAGTCATGGAAGGTTGGGGCTACCTTCACTTTACTGAGTTCCCTCGATTAGTGTTTCCCTCCTTGAGCTGATGCACCCGTGCTGCCAGGACAGAAGTGGGTTTCCCATCCCACCTTCCCATGTCTGCCCCATGGTCACGCAGAAAGAACCACAGGTCAGCCCGTGGGCTGTACCCTCTCACTAGCTGGGGAACGTTGGGCTCTGACTCTGGGGCTTGTGACTCACACTGGTGCAATGTGGGAACTGTTCCTCCTCACCTCCTCCCTCATCTCCCTCATCTCCTCTCTGAGTTCTTGGACCACAGCAGAGACATGAGCCTGCATTGGGCCATTGATCACACTCTCATAATTTCTAAGCTTGTTGGCAACAGAACCCACTGTCTCTCATTTGTTATTGGCATTAATCATTGCAATGAAGGTGGTGTATTGAGCTGGCCCCAGATTTGCCAGACTCCACAACATTTGCCCTGTGCACCTGACCTTGTCTGGGTCAATATCATGCTGTCCACCCCTCCCAAAGAGTACCTCCAATACTGCCACTTCTCTCAGCTGTTGGATCCCTTCCTCAATAGTCTTCCAGCACATTCTATGGTGGTGCTCCTGCATTCTCTCTCTGTGGACAAACGTCTCTCTGACACTCATTAAAAGCCGCTCCCAGAGGGAAAGGAACCCTGGCTCCCTTACAAAAATTGGATTCATACCTGAGTCCTGAGTCAAGGGTCCCAAATTCCTTGCCTCACCACCATCCAGCTGGACACCTGTACCCATAAGGTCCCAGACCCAAAGTAGCCAGGTTGTATAAGCCTCACATCCCTGTCGTACAATGTCTTTGTGCAGATTACGGAGACTTTCGTACGTCAGGGACTCGGTGATGACCTCAACTGTTGCCTCTCCTGGGCGTTGGGAAGGCTCTCCTTTCATATCCTCATCTGGGTGCTCTGATTTCATCTTAGATCTCCGTGTTTCCACAGGGGCGACTGCTGCTGGCTGTGACTGCCTTTGCAGTTCAGCTGGAACCTAGACAGTTGTAACATCTGTGGGTTCCACTGCTGCACCATCAGACTCTCCCTCTTTGAGGCAGGGGGATGGCTTTTCACCAGCTGTGGAAATGTACTCCTTCAGCACCTGGCCCATCTCTTTCATTAGAACCCTCATCCAGCCTGGGTGGTTCATTTCTGAGGCGGGCTGTGGGGCAGGGTCAGGCTCTGGGGCAGCAGCATCCCTTGTCTCTGGGGTAGGTGTCAGTGTGGTTATCCAGGTTAATCTTCCCTTATCTCTGAATGCTAAATGTAACAGGCCTATCAGCAACACCAGCCACTGTATGATATCATTAGCATTTAGAGTGGATCTGAACCCTTTGAAAACTGCTGGGGCAGACCCAAAGAGCTGGGTGAAGGGCTGGGAAAAAATTTGCCCCCGTGTCATTTCCTCACAGTAAGAACCATTATTAAAGTAACCCCAAAAAACATACACTTAGTGTGTGATAGCTCTGAATCCATGTGCCTGCCTTCCAGAGGAAGTTAAAGATCCATGAATTCCTCACCTCATTAAGCCATAAAGCAAACTGGATAACAGCCAGGGCAGCCTTAGTTTGGTTAGCCTGTGTTCCAGGGATTGTCTGGGTGCTCCTGATGGGGCAGAAGGAAGAGCTCCAGGCCCTCCGTGAGGGTGATGAGGGCAGTGGGCTGTCAGCGGGGGCTGGCTGGGGGAGCTGCAATGCCTGGGCAGGGAGCTGCAATCTCTGCCCTGGCTGCGGTGGGCTTTGCTCCCTGTGTGGACCAGGGGTGGCGTGGGCAGAGCACACAGAGATTTCAGGGATGCGGGCAGGGGGATTCATGGCCAGCACCTTGCAGCTGATCCCCTTGGCCTCTCCTCTCTTGCGGCCATGGCAAGAGCTGGGTGGGATGGCTCTGGCAGGAAGGTCTCCTTGGATTCCTGCACATCCAGGTTCTGACCGTGGCTCTGTTCCTCTCTCTTCCAGCCCTTCGAGCCCTGAGTGAAGACAACAGCCCCTCCTGCATAAGCACATTTGTTCAGGTGATGTTTGAGGGAAGAGCTGCAGAGCTTTCATCTGCTGGCTCAGAAGAACGAGTGTCTCTTTAAGACCTCCAGATCCCTTGGAAGGTGAGACCACCTGGAGACCAGAGGGGATCAGCTGGATATCCAGGCACAGCTGATGACTGGCACAACTGAGCCTGTGGGAAGCTCCCATAGCTCCTGCCTTCTCCCTCCCTGTTGACAGCTCCCTCCCTCCAGCCCTCAGACCCTGCCCATCCCCTTTCTTCCCTCCCAGCTCATCCCTCTGCTTCGCCTTCCATTAATAAACAGTTTGGCTTCCTCACTTTACCTGCATCTCTGTGGAGCTGGAGCGATGCAAATCCGGGGCCCTGGGACACACAGGCCCCTCCTGCCGTTCTCTCCCACGCCGTGTTTTGTGCACAGACACAGAGGAATGAGGGCAGGTCAGGCTGGAAAGGTCCCTGTGCTAAAGGTCCAGTTCCACAACACTGTGCAGTTCCAGATCTTGCTGAGCACCCTGGAGCCCCTGGATTTTGGAAGAGCCGACCTGAGGATGCTCTGAACCCAGCTGAGAGGGATTCCATGGCAAGCATCCATGGAGGGCAAAGGAGCTTGGAATGCTGGAAGTTTTCAAGAATAGCTTCCTGAAAGCACAGCAATGCTCCATCCCTGCTCAGGATGACAAAGGGGGCAGAACCAGAGACCATCCGGGCTTAGCAGGGAGCTCTGGGTGTGCCTAAGGGCAAATGAAGCAGCAGCACGGTGCCCGAGACTCGGACACGTGGCCGTGCCGGTGCCCGGAGCGCTGCCAGGCAGTGCCGGGATCCCGGCTGTGGTTCTGGTCCCCACAAGTGAGGAATGGCAGCCCCAGGCTCAGAGCCAGTCAGAAAGCCAACCAAGGGAGAGCAGAGGGAGGGCACCCTTCCAGTCTCTCTTGGGCATGGCCGCAAATCAACCCCTGCTGCTTCTTCCTCCGCCTGTGTTTGGGCTGTGCTGGTGGCAGAGCCAGCCAGGTTGTGCTCTGTGTTCCAAAGCCTGTTGGGAGCGGGCATGAAAAGCGCTGTGTGTACAGCAGAGAGTCCTGGAAGGTGCTGGCAAGAGCATCCTGTGGGGACAGGGCTCTGGGCTCTGGCTGGGAACAGCCTGGTTTTGGTGCTGTGAGCACAGGCAGGAGCTGAGGCAGGGGAAGAGGCAGCGGGCAGCTTGTGTTTGTAGAGGGCCTGGGGCTGCACCTCTGAACCCGCACCTGGAGACACACTTGGGGGAATACGAGCTGGAGCTGGAGTGCCTGTCCTGAAAGGACCTGGAGTCATTCAGCCTTGCCAGCTTTTCTTAAGGGTGTGTTGGTGTTGCCCAGGAAAGCCACACATTTGGGGAAACACCTTTGGAGGAAAGGGGCTTGCTTCTCAAGGAAAGTGCTTCCCAGGGAGCTCCCAGTGAGGCAGGTGCGAGTGTCCCCCTTTGGCTCTCTGTGCTCCTTTCAGTCCTTGAGGCCCCTTGCACTTGGCAGAGGAGCAGGGCAAGGGAGAAGGCTGTGAAGAGCAGGTTTGGCATCTGCCTGGACCTGCAGAGACCAAGCCAAGCACCTGCAGCAGGGTGTGTTCCCTCCCTTTGGACAGAGGGTGAGCAGGAGCATCTCTGTCCAGCCATGAGCCCCAAAGCTGTCTGTGAGAGCTGTGAATTAAAAGGCCTTTACTCACACACTTTTCACATCTTTCCAGTCTGCTGTGTTTCAACTCTTGGCAAAATGCATTTGCCTCCTGCTTGGTGGGAGCTGCTGTGGCCCAGGGCCAGCACAGAGCTGGGCTGTGTGGGCCAGGCAGCGTGGAGAGCCTTGGCTGATCTTGGTTTGTCCCTGGCCTCAGAAAAGGCCTCCCAAGGTGTCCTGCTCATTGGCTCTCCCTGTGCATCTTGGAGAGAACAAGGTGGGCATTTCTGCCAGCTGGGCATCAGCAGGCATCAAAATGGGGGCGTGTGGTGGAGTGAGCCCAGCTGAGATCCCCTGAGAGGAGCCCAGTGCTCCTTGCTCCTCTCTGCTGACCCGTGAGCGTTTGTCTGCTTTCGGGATGGCCCTGGCTGTGTCAGGGCTGCTCCGTGGACACGAGACAGCCGCTCCTGTCCCGCTGGGTCCCAGCAGTGCCTGGCAGCAGCCCTGCATCCACGTCAGGATGCTGGCCTAGAGAGGCCCTGGAAGATGAGGCAGCTGATTTGAAGCTTTTGCAGATACACACAGGGCATGGCCAGCAGCGTTCCCTCAGGATACAGCAGTGCTGAGGCGCCTCCCCAGAGCTGCCTGATGCTGCCCACTCCTTGTGGCACCAGTTGCTTTCCTGTGGGATGTTCTACCTCCCCCAAGAGTGAAGAGGAGCTGGAGAAAGAGCTGGCCAGGCTGCTCTGGATCCTTTCCCAGCAGCCCTGGCGGAGTGGAGCAGTCCGAGCTGAGCGCAGAGGTGCCCATGGAACAGCCGTGCCCAGGAAGGCTCGCTGGGAAGGGTGATCCAGGAACCACAGGCCTGGCAGCCTGAGCTGCCACTGGGGAAGGCCTTGGAGCAGATCCTCCTGAGTGCCATCCCATGGCACGTGCAGGGAGCCAGGGCGTCTGCTGGAGGCTGGGAAAGCTCTGCAGAGGGACGGGCACAGCTGGGGCTCCTGGTGAGGTGTTGAGGGCTTCTGTGTGGGATTTTGGGGGGTTGGTGTTGGTGAGGTGTTGGGGAAGGAGTTGTCTGGAAGGCGAGAGGTAGAGGTCTGGGCTGGAATTTGAGTCAGTTTGAAGGCAGCATCTATGCTTTGGCACAGCTTTGGCTATGGAGGGCAGAAAGAATATCTGTGACTATTTCTATTCATGGTCCTCTTTCCCCTGCAGGGAACAAGAGGGGAGAGCTGTACTGTATTGGCCACTTAGATATCTGTACTGGGGGAGGATCAGCCCTTTTGCCATCTACTCTTTTGTTTGGGTTACTCTTGTAACACTGAGTGGTCTTTCATTCCTTGAGAGCTTTTATTCCTTAAGAAAATTAGGAGATTATCATCCCTTCCTCAAAATCCATTTGCAAATCAAAGAATGGTCTTCTTTTTGGCTCTGTGTAGTGTTATGTTTTCTAAAGTGACATTCAATGGATGATAAGGCAAATGAGTTGCTGCTTCAGGATGGGACACAAACTTGTAGACCAGTCACATTCTCAGGCCATCCCAATAAATTTGGGAAGTTTGCAAATTTTGGAACTACTTGAGCTGAGCAATGGGAAGTACAACTTTCCTGAAGTGAGGATTCCTTAATGCCAGATTCTTCTGTGTCTTCATGGCAAAGATGTGTTTGTGGTGCAGGAAATGACTTCAATGAGAAAATAATTCCAGCACGGAGTAAGAGCTTCTGACAGAGACCAAGTGTTGCCAGCAGTTGCTCCAGGTGCTGCTGCCATCAGCCCCCAATGCACGTGGGCTTTGGCTCCCTGTGGCACAGCAGCCCCCCGGGGCACAGGTCTCTGGGGCAGGAGACGGGCACCAGCGCTGCCAGGGCTCGGGGGTGGCAGCTCTGCTTGGGCAGGGACTCTGCCACAGCTGCTGCTGTCAGCGCTGCCCGGGCCCCAGGGCTCAGAGCAGCATTTGTGCCCTGGCCCACACATTCCTTGTCTGTGTCACACCCGTGGGTTTAGGATGGCCACCGGCCGGGAGGTGTCCCAAGGAGGCCGTGCCAGCTTCCCTGGAAGGCCCCGTGCCCTTCCCAGCGCGGCTGCGTCGGCAGCCCTGGGGCTCCTTCTGCTGCCCTGAGCCCGCAGAGCAGGGCAGCGTTTGCTGATGCTCTGAGCCCTTCCTAAAGATCCTGTGGGGCTGCCTTAGACACCTGGGGCCAGGCATTCCTTAAAGTCTGGGCCACTTCGGCTTGGCTGGGGGCGGCCCCAGGGCAGGCAGCAGTGTGTGCAGGGGCCCTTTGTGACACGGTGCAGCACGGTCACTGTGGCATAGAACGGGTGTCCAAGGGCCCTTTGTGACACGTGGGAAATAGAAGCTTGCCCAGCTGCTGGGAACAGGCAACGGGGCAGAACGGGACAGAGCGGTGCCGTGAGGAGCCCCCGCACAGCGCCCTCGTTCCTGTCCGACCTGGAGCCTTTCCCAGGCGTTATTCCTGCAGGTGACCTCGAGGCCAGACCACAGGACTTGCTGACCCGTGGTCTCCCTGAGGCTTCTCTTCAGCAGGAGCCTTCGAGGCCAGACCCCAATCCTTGACAGGAGTCTCCTGTCCTTGTGGCAGGAGCCCTTGAGCCCAAGCGCAGGACTTGCCGTCCTGCAGCCCTCCTGAGGCTTCTGTCTTGGAGGTGCCTTCCAGGCAGCACTTGGTGACTTAGAGCTTTTGCAAGGCATCTCACCTGCAAATAGCCACAAATCCAGTCTGAGATATGGAGCAGAGACCCCCGAGAGTGCCCAAGCTGGCCTGGGTGGAGGAGGAGGAGGAAGAAGGCCCTGCAGCTGCCCCAGCACAGGAGACCGAGGAGGTGGTGCCGTTCCAGCCACCGCAGGAGGGTGAGTGGCAGAGCTGGTCCACAGGGTTGGCGTCTGCAGCCAGCTTGACCCCATGCCATGCCATGCCATGCCATGCCATGCCATGCCATGCCATGCCATGCCATGCCATCCTATCCCCTGGGGAAATGCCCATGGACAGGACGGAAGAGGGCCTGGTCAGACACCCCGCAGTGGCCGCGCTCCATCCCCTGGGCCATCCCGGGGCTCTCCCTGCCTGGGCAGCGCAGGGCTGGGCTGTGTTCTCTGGCCTCTCCCGCAGCCCCTCAGCTCTGGCTGCGCTCCCTCTTTGCCAGATGCAGCCCTGGACAAGACACAAGAGCAGGAATCCAGCCGTGGTCGCTTCCGCAGCACAGCGCAGGTACCTGCAGCCACCCCCACCTGGGCTGGGCCTGCTGTCACTGCTCAGCCCAGCACCGTGTGTGCAGCCCTCCATGCAACATCCCCGGCTTCCTGCCCTTCTCCTACAGTTCATCTGCAGATTCATCAAGAGAATGCAGGAGGAAGAGACCATGGCCATGGGCACTGGGCTCAGACCATACTCGCCCATCTTCAAAACCAAGCCCAGTTCTGCCCTCCTGTGTATGCTTGTAGAGGAACGTTTTTACTATCCAAACCAAGTAAGCAGCCTGTGGGCAGGGTTTGATCCTCCCAGGAATTGCTTGGCCTCCCAAGCCACGCATGCTGGTTGCTGTGAGCCTTTGAGGCCACATGGCAGCGCGCTGGGAAGGGAAGCACTTCTCTGGGCAAGCTGGGAACATTGCTCCCCCTGGCAGCTTTCCAAGTCTCCCTGTGCCTTCTCCAGGTGCCCGCCATGGTGAGGTTCATCCACCAGTGGCACCTGGCCAATGACTGTGCTGAACCCAGGCTGGATGAGGCCCTGCTGGATCTCACGGAAGCACAGCCAGATGACGTAGTCCTGACGCTGCTGCGTGTGGCCCCGTCCTGTGACAGGTATGGGGCCCACCTGCCCAGAGGGCTCAGGCCTCCCCAGCCCATCAGCCTGTACAGACTGCCGCAGGTGTCTGAGCAACAGAGACTTCCAGGGGCCTCTGGCTGCTGCCTTTCCCAGCCCTGGCACGTCAGCCCCTGAGCCTGCTGCCATGCTCCCTCCCTGCCCCTCAGGGCTCTGTCCCCACAGGCCTGGGCTGCCTGGCTGCTGCTGGCCAGGGCCAGTGGGCAGAGGCAGAGCTGGCAGCCAGCTCAGCTCCCCACAGTGCTGTGGCTGAGACCCCCCTGAGACAGAGCTCTGACCCCCCAGAGCTGCCATGGCCATGTGGAAGACCATCATGGGCTCAGCCAGGACTGCCGAGCTGGCACAGCTGATCCTCCTGGATGTGCTGGGGAGCTGGCCAGAGCACAGCACGTGCACCTCCGATGGGGACCGAACGGCTGTCTTTAACCTGGCTGTGAGTTTCTGCAAGTGGCCTTTGCTGGCCCCAAGGCCACCTCTCCAGCAGCTCTCCATCCTCCTTCCCCCACTGCATCTGCCTGCCTCAGGCGCTGGCCTGAAACCTGGCCCAGGGGCAGCTTCAGGCCCAGCAGGCCCCGTGCTCCCCCTGCCAAGGTCTCTGCGGGCCTCTCCCTGCCACGCTCGGGCCCTGCCACACGGACGCCTGGGCACTGAGCGCTGTCTCGGGGGCCTTTGTCCCTTGCAGGCAACCGTGGTGATGTGGAAGATCCTGCAGGTGCCCTGTCTGCCACGGATATTGAAGGTGTATTTCCCCCGCCTATTTGTGCATCTGCTCTTTCAAGTGTTCTTCAGCACAGAAGAGATGCCAGAGGAGGTCGATGCCTTCTGGAAGCAATGCCAGCAAGAGCACGGCCTTGCCACCAGCCCCAACAGGTGCTCCATCCCACTCCTCCTGTCCCTGCCACGTGGCCTGCCAAGGAGCCAGTGCTGCCAGCGTCACCTGGCCTTTGCTGTGCACACAGGTTTGCAGTGCGCACCCTGAAGTCCCTGCTCTGCCTTCTCCGCTGTGAGGATGTGGTGGTAGCAATGGAACGCAGGTGTGGCTGGGACACGCTGCTCTCTCTTGACACCCACCACTTTGCCGTGGCTCTGCTGGCCAGGTGAGAGCCCCTTCTCCCCACGGCCTCTGACATTTGTGCTCTGTGCCCGGGGTGTCCTGCAAAGTTTCCGTGGTCATGGGCCAGAGGGCCTTGTCACTGCGGGACAGCCAAGCAGACTGGAAAAGGCTGGCAGAGGAGGGTGCCCATGAGAAAGCAACTCCCGAGTGGCCCAGGTCCCCTTGCTGGAAGGGTGGTGGGGAAAGATGAGAACTCTGTGAGTCACTCCTGGGAGAGATTTGCCCCACTGGCTCAGGGTCTTGTTTCCTTTTTCCTCTTTTTAGAGAAATTTCCCATTCAGCCCTACACTTTTGTTCTGGGATTGCATTCTACCTGCTCAGCATGCTCGGCCAAGAGATGCCATACTGGGATTTCCCTGCCCTGGCATTCCTTGTGGAGGTGAGCCTCAAGGCCAGCGCTGCCTCCCAGCTCTCTGCCCTTTCAGAGGCACAGTTGCCAGAACGGTGCCCGTGCCCTGTGCTGCTGCCTGGGCCCAGCCCTGTGAGGTTCCGGGCTCCTGCCGGCCGGCTCCCTGTCACTGCCCTGTGCCTTTCAGGTCCTCGAGTGCCTGGACTTGAGGGAATGCAGTGACAGTGTTCTGCACATCATGGCACAGAACCTGCAGAGCGAGCACAGGGCCAGGCGTTATTTGGCACTCAGAGGCCTGGTAGTGCTGGGCAAGAATCCCTTGATGGTGAGAAGGGGGCAGTGGCTGAAGCCGTGCAGGCAGCGTGGGGCCGGGCAACGCCGTCGCTTGGCCTTGCCTGGGCTTGGGGCCCTGGGGCAGCTGCTCCCAGCTCTCCTGCCTCCCGCTTCAGCTGCCCCAGTGCTTTGGGACAGGCCTTTGGCCTCTGGGCCCTGCGGCAGCAGACTGGCCTTTCACAAACTTGTCTTCTGCACAGGCTGAAAAAATGGGGAGCCTGACCCAAAGTCTTGTGGAGCTCCTGCAGGAAAATGATAGCCACATGATCAGGATGACCATTCTTCTACTCCGATATTTGCTCCTGGATATTGGGGGTGCCCCAATAGCCACCCCCATTGCCCTTCAGCTGGCTGAGGCGCTCCTGCCACTCTTTGACCACGTAAGGCTCTGTGCCCACAGCCACGGCCGCCGGCTGCTTCCCGGACACTTGGTGCCCTGTGCAGATGCACGCCTGTGCCCTGGGGGGCCTGAAGCAGCTGATGCTGAGGTCTTTTGCCCTTCCTCTCATACAGGATGATATCCGGGTGCAGCTGAGCTCCATGTGTGTCTTTCAAGAGATGCTGGACTTTTTAAGAGAAGATGGAAGAAAGGCCCTGAAGTCCCACGTGCGCCAGAGCCTGGTCCCACTCTACTTCCACTGCCATGATGAGAATCAGATTGTTGCTGAGGTGAGGACCTGTGGCCACCTGCTGTCCCCCTGGCAGGGGACTGGGCTGCCTCCTGCCCTGGCACCTCTCAGGCTGCAGCCTCCTCCAGGCTGTGGCACTGGGATGCTCCTGTGCCCTGGCCTGTGGGGCCAAGACTGCGTCTCTGCTGCTCTCCAGGCCTCCCGGGAAACGCTGCATTCTGCAGCCGGATTCCTGAAGAGGAGGAATCTCGAACAAATGCTCCAGGTGGATCAGACATGGAGGTTTGGCGAGTGCTTGGTAAGAGAAGCCGAGAACGCCCAGGCTCAGCCTGGAGAAGGCCCCTGAGGGCGGTGCTCAGTGTGCAGGGCCGGGCAGCTGTGCCCATGCCCGCTGCTGCAGCCAGAGGCCGCGGGGGCTCTTCTCCAGGCTCCCGTGGGCCCGAGCCGGGTGCCCATGGAGCCCCGGCCCGGCGGGGCTGCGGGCCGGCACCGCGGCTCCCCGGGCAGCAGCCGGCCCTCTGCCCCCTGCCCTCGGGAGCCCTTGGCCAGCGGCTGTTGTGGCCGAGCCTCAGGGCTGTGCGGGCAGGGGAGGCCGGGGCTGGGCGCAGGCAGCGTCCGGCCCAGGGGCTGAGCCCGCGCCAACCCTTCCCTCCTGCCGCTCTCTGCAGCTGGCAGAGGACAGGAGCCGAGCGGCCGAGCACCTGCGCCGGGCCCTGCGTTACCTGCAGAGCCCACAAGAGCCCCTGCGAGAGGCGGCCATCAGGTTCATGGGTGAGCCACGAGCCCGGGCTCCCTCCCGGGCCCGCCGCAGCTCGGCCCCGGCCCCGCCTGCTGCCCCATCAGCGCCAGCCGGGCCTGGCGCCGTGGAGCCCCGCCTGGCCTGGGCATTGCTGATGCCGCCCTCTGGCAGCCGTGCCCTGGGGCGGCAGCGTGCGCCAAGGGCCGGGCTGAGCCCTGCCGGGCCAGCAGCCCGTGTGGCCGCAGCGCCGGCAGCGCCGCTGGCAGGGAGCTGTGCCGCTGGGGCCGTGACAGGCTCTGTGTTCACAGGCATGGCCGGGCGGCACCTGAGGGGGCAGCCGCAAGAGCTGCAGCTGATCTGCACTGGTGAGTGAGGGCAGCGGGCTGGCAGCAGGGGCTGCCAGGGGGAGAGCTGCAAGCCCTGCCCCGGCTGCGGAGGGCTCTGCTCCTGGGGGTAGAGCACACTGAGATTTCAGGGCCACGTGGGCCATTGGTGGCCAGCAGCTTCGGGCTGATCCCCTTGCTCCCTGCTCCCTCCTGGCCATGGCAAGAGCCGGCTGCGATGGCCCTGGCAGGGGGCTCTCCTCGGCTCCCCGCAGATCCGGCATCTGACCATGGCTCTGTTCCTCTCTCTTGTAGCCCTGGAACGCCTGACGGAGGACATGAGCAGTGCCGTGTCAGAGCTGGCACTTGAAACACTGCATGTCCTCCGAGCAACAGCCAGTGGGCGATATTCCATCTTCCGGAGGCTGCACGACCAGCTGCACGGGGCATGGATCGCTCGGCCTCGTCTGTCACGGCTCGGCTGGCTGCACTGCTGGAGCTCTGAGGACAGTTGATCCGGGAGGCTCTCTTTGCTGGGGCAGCCTGAGCCAGTGGGGATTTTTACTTCTCTTTAAGATTTTTCTTTTCTTCCATTCTATCTTTTACCCTATGGAAATATATACCATGTTATAATATACACACTCTCAGGAGATTTTCTTTGCTGCCCAGGGTTCATAGGGCATAGGGAAAGTGGAGAAAAGCATGCTTCTACTTAGCATGCTGCCCATGCATGCAGTTCTGCAGGGAAAATGGCCAGAAGCCCCTTGGCCTGTGGTGGCTCTGCTGAAGCCTTTGTGCTGCCCACAGAGCGGCTGGGCAGGGGCCGGAGCTGCGGGGATCCCTGTGAGAGCGGTGCCTGGAGATGGCCACAAGCCCTGTGCCAGGCAGGAAGCGCCATCCGTGCCCTCCTGCCCGTCTGCTGCTGCCTGCCTTGCTGAGGGCTCCCAGGTGCCTCTGGCTGGGGCTGCTCCGGAGCTGCTGTGGGGCTGCGGCGCTGCTGCCGGGCAGCTTGGCCGGGCTGGGGCAGGGCCTGAGGGGCTGGGGCGCTGGCAAGCCCTGAGCAATGGGGCTGTCAGAGGCCACAAGCAGCCCCCTGGCAGCCGCCTTGTTCCTGCCAGAGTTGACTTGCAAGACAGATCCCGGGCACTCTGCAACTAACAGCATCTCAGTGTTGTTGGAAAGCCAAATCCAGAGAAATGTCAGACCTTTGGTCTTGTCAGCAAAGCTTAGAATTAAACCCAGCATTTGATCTGAGACCTTGGAAAGGGCTTCCGAACTCAGGTGCTGGAAGCCAGAATGCGGATTTCTAGTTTCTAGCAGAGACACGGGGAGGAAAGTTGAAGTGGAGGAATGTTTAGAGTTTTAGAGTTCCAGATCTAGAAAAAATCAAAGTAGTTAAACAAGAAGTTTAGGATGCAGTGCTGTAGGTTTGTTGCGTCATGGCATGATTGGCTAAGGAAGCTTCCACTGTAGCATGATGTGGGAAGCCAGGAAATTCCTCGGGCTGCCCTGCAGGACTCGAGACCCTGTCAGAGGGCTCAGAGACCTTGGCACAGAGCCCAAGACCTCTGTGCCTTTGATTTAGCCCTTGGAAAAAACAATTCCCAACCTTTTATGAAGAATGACAAGCCACAAAATGAAAGGGAATTTATCACAGAGTGGAAAAATAGATTTTGGGGGTTTTTAGAATGGGGCTTCAGGGGGCAAGATGGAGGAATGTGGGCATGTCCAGCCTTTCTCCTTCTTCTTCTTGGCCTCCATCTTCTGCTGTGATGTTGGCACTTTTCGATTGGTTTAGAGTAGACGCTCACAGTCCAACGGAGATAATAGGTATGGGAAAGTAATTGTAAATATTGTACAGGTAGTTGTTTTTAGTATAAAAAGATAACACCGCCCCGGGGGAGGCAGAGTGCCTTAGACTGTCTTGCTGAGCAGACCTCGGCAGGACAGGAGAAAGAATTTTATAGATAAGGTGCAATAAACAACCTTGAGACCGAGAAATGAAGAGCTCTTACTCCTTCTTTGACCACCGGGCTGGGAAAAGAGACTTTCTAACTTATCTCGGGGTCACTCTGAGCAGCTAGAGACCCCGAGAGCATGAGTCCCTAAGAGGAAATATTGAAGGCTTGGCTCCAAAACATAAATATCCTTGTTGGCTGTGTCTTCTTGGCCAAGAAATCCTTCAAAGCTCGTGGAACTACAAGTCTTGCGGCCCTGTGAGCCATGCGGTGGAGATGGGAGCCAAACTCACCCTTCCTGTCTATGTAGAAGAGAAGAAAAAGCAATGGCATCATCTAAAAAATTCAGAGGTCTTCTCTCTAGTTCATTCCAAACTCCTTCAACTCGCCCAAAGTGGGATTTAGCTACAAACACATGACAAGGACTTTTAGGGCTGGCTCTTTGACTCCAGAGCGGCTGCTTTAGAATCTTTCCCATAACCCTGTGTAGTTGTGTGCCAGCAAGGTCTCCTTTGAAGAAACTTTCCCAACTGACTTGCATGGAGGTTTGTTTGAAGGGTGTTTGAGGGGAAAGGCTCCCAGCAGAGGTCTGGGCTTTGGCCTAGCTGTGTCTCCTGCTGATTGTGAAGTGTGCCATCAGCTGCAGGGCTTTCTGGGCTAAAAATACCATCAAGTCACTTGGACTTGCTCATTTTGGCCTCTAAAAGCTGGACCCACTTTCGGGGCAAATTTGGAGACCTCATCTATGGGTGGATGGAGCACCTAGGATTTTCCCAATTGCTGGGAATGGTTCTCCAGGTCCCTGGAGTATCCAGGGCCCTGGTAAGTTCCAGCTCCACACATGCTTGGCAATGAGAAGCAGAGGAACCCAGACCTTTTTGTGCTGCCTGTGTCACTGCACCAGGGCCATGGGATGGGCACACGCAGCCCTTGTGCTGGAGCTGAGCTGCTCTGCCCTGCACTGGTTGCTGCCATCCAAGCTGGTTTTGCTTGTGCTGGTTCCCTGACAGCTGGGGCCCTGGGCAGAGCCCTGAGAGCCTGGTCTCCCCCCAGGGAAGGAGCAGGAGCCCCTGGAGAAGCTGTACCGGGTGGGGATGCTGCTGCTGCTGCTGCTGCTGCTGCTGGAGACAGCCAGGATGACATCAAGGATGAGAAGCTCTTCCTCAGCCTGGCCACTGGAGGCTGAAGGTGATGGACTTTGATTCTGGCACCTTCTTCAAAGCCAAACTCCACAGGGAATTTGCAGATGAGTCCCCACCTGGGGAAATTCTGCCAGATTTGGGCATGGGCCAGCCTGGCTGGGAAGCAAAGGTTCCCCCTTTGCTGGGGCAGATGCAACTCATCCTTCAGTCGCTGCCCAGCTGCTTTTTGGCAGGGCTGTGGGGATGGGCTGGGCTGGGTACGAAATGGGAGTGGGCTCCTGGCCCTGCCAACAGCCCCCAGCACCCACCGTGCCCAGGCTGGGGCTGGGGCTGGGGCTGGGGCAGCCAGCCCGACACAAACAAAGCCCCATGGTGGGAGCAGAGGTGGGACTCCAGAACCTGTGCAGGGGCTGCTTTGCTGTGCAGGCAAGGAAGGGCTTGGGCTGCTCAGCTGCCCTTGTTTGCTTTGGGATCACCGTGATTTTGGGGGCAGTGCAGGGGGGAAGAGAGAAAGTGTGGGCTTCCCTCAGCCATGGCTGGGTTTTTCCCTACCATGTAGGAGTTGGGCCTTCCTCAAGGCCCTGACAGAGATAAGAGTTTTTCCCGTTTTTCTTGCTTTCCCTTTTTGCATCTAATCTTTTTTCAAGAATGTGTTGTTTGTTTTTCCAGAGGAAGCATTCTAGGTGGTCCAGAGTGGGTGGGGAAGTGCTTGGGAGCAGCTGTGGCGTGGATGGGCCGTGCCCTTGGAGAAGGCTGAGGACATGGTTTGGGAGCAGCTTTTCTTGCAGCCATGGCTGGCGTGAGGTGG
The DNA here is from genome assembly GCF_023055355.1 of Agelaius tricolor. Taxonomy (NCBI): domain Eukaryota; kingdom Metazoa; phylum Chordata; class Aves; order Passeriformes; family Icteridae; genus Agelaius; species Agelaius tricolor. The sequence goes on along the minus strand of NW_027269324.1, from coordinate 299,298 downwards.
GTCCCTGTGTGCTTGGCAGGGTGGGATCAGAGCTTTTGGGAGATGGCAGCGAGCACAGGAGCATCCTGCTCTGGGCAGCTGCTGAGGGCTGGATGTGCCGTGGCTGGCTGCAGGCTGGGCACATGTCCTGCCCTCCTGCTCTGCTGCCAAAGGCCGCAGGGATGGGCAGCTCTGGGCACAGCTCTGGGCACAGCCAGCATGGCCTGGGCACCGCAGGCCTTGGCACAAGGGCACAGGAGCCCTCAGCTGACGGGCACTTTCTGCTTTCTCTCCTTGCAGCCGGGCTCTGCGGCTGCTGAGGCTGCTCTGGGCTCTGCCAGGGCTCTGCTGGGCTCAGCCCTGGGCCCAGCTGGGCTGGCTCTGCCCTCACATTGCTCTGACAGCTCTGCATCAGACGAGCCTGTTGCGAGCACAGCGCCTGAGCTTTCTGCTTTGGCAGGTGAGTGAGACTCTGCTGCAGGCCCAGAGATTGCAGCTGGGGACACACATCCAATTGGCAAGGACCCAAACTCTCCACAGTCCCAGCTGAACGCCTGGATCTGCACAGGGTGTTTGTCTGTCCCATTCTTCCTTCTTGATTGGCTGGAATTGTGCAGTTGCACTTTCTTCCTCCTCTAGAAGTGCCTGAGTGGGCCAAAGCTGGCGAGTGGGCCGTGTTCCTGAGGCAGTGCAGCTGATGGATGGAGAATTGCCCTTCTGCACTGCCAAACCAGAGCAAAACGCACTAAGTGGGACTTTGTGTCTCTAAGAAATCCCTGACAGTTTCAAAGGGAATGTGCAGCTCATTCACAGGGTGAGAAGGAAGGGCATCTTCTAAAGGATTTGGGCTTTGACAGAGTTTTCATTCCCAGTCCTGCTTGGAGCTGGAAGGGCACAAAGCAATTTCCTCTTGCTTTGAGCACAATTTCAAATGGCAATGTTGGAAACAAAGCCCAAAATCTTTTCAAAGGCTGCTGGGGTCAGTAAGATGAATCCATGCCATCAGCACATTACAATGTAAATAACTGAGTTCCCTTTTAAAAAAGATCATTTACCTCTTTAATGCAAGTTTCAGAAATTTTTCACTAACACTTGGTTTTTGTTTTCATCTTTAACATTTTATATAGTTTTTTTTTCTTTTTCCTTTTATTCCTGTAAATAGAAAACATGTCCTACAGAAGGAATGTCCTTTGCTCCTGGTTCCTGTGTGGAGCAGCTCCCTTCCTGCTGGCTGAGCTGCTCAGGCAGAGCCCGGCAGCCCCTGGCCCTGCAGGGCTGAGGCTTTTCCCCGTTGCTGGGCACAGACTGATGGAGCAGCACTGCTGAACACAGGCACACAGAGGGACCAGGAGCAGCTGCCTCTGCCCACCTGAGGCTCCAAGGCCCAAACTCTGAGCAGCCAGGGCTGGAAGAGACTGGCAGGATCTGATCCCTGACTCTGGGCCAGGGCTGCACAAATGACCCCACAGCAGCAGCAGCAGCAGCAGCAGCAGCAGCAGCAGCAGCAGCAGCAGCAGCAGCAGCAGCAGCAGCAGATGGAGCTGACTTTCAGCACGGCCCCTGCCCCTGTTCCCTCCCGTGTGCAGCAGTGTCACAGCAGCCTGAGGCACCTGGGAGCCCCCAGTGCCAGCAGGGACTTGAGATGGCAGCCCTGGGCTCCTGGAGGCTGTGCAAGGAACGGAGCTGGGCACTCCCTGTCCATGGGGAGCTTGCAGATGGAAAAGGCTGCTGTGCCCAGGCAGCTGCAAGGGCACAGAAAGGAGGGTCTGGAGCACTGGATCTGGGCCAGTGCCACAGTCCTGGGCAGCAGCCAGTGAGCCCTGGGGGAACAGAGGGCACAGCACGAGGGACAGAAGCAGGCAAGGGCAGAGACTGGAGAGAGCCAGAGCCAGGAGCAGGAACAGCTGCTCCATTGCACTCTTGGAGAAAGCTCTTGGCTGGTTCAAAGCGCTGAAAGGCGTGAAGGGCAGAGAGGAGGCCACAGCAAACAATGCTCCTGTTTGCACAGCCTCCCCTCTCCGTGTCCCAGAAGGAATTGCATGGACTGTGTTCTTCTCTCCGAGTGGTCTCGTTCAGCATGAGCAGCTCAGCACCAGGAGCTGAAGGAGCTGAAGCCTCAGGCCACAGGAGCTGGGCAAGAGGGAACTTTTGGAGCAAAGTAATGCTGCTAAAATAGCCCCAGCTGAATGCAGTGGATAGAATCATGGAATCACAGAATCCTTTCTGTTGGAAAAGCCCTCTGAGCTCACCCAGTGCAGCCGCTCACCCAGCAGTGCCAAGGCCAGCACTAAAGCACGTCCCTGAAGTGCCAAGGCCTGGACAGCAGCCCTGAGTGAGGCCTGGACAGCAGGCCCTGAGCCCAAGGTGGCCTCTGGATGAACCTTCCAGGCAAAGGTTATCTTTGTATCTGCTCCCTGATGAGATATGCATGGTCATTAGCACTGTGATAGATGTAGCCACTCATTCAATACATGTAGTGAAACATGTATTGACCTTTGTGTATTTAGAAGCCAGACAAGGCCATGAAATCTGACATCTGGCCTTGTTTGGGGCTGAATGGTCAAAGTCAGCTCCCTTGGTTCCTCCTGGGGCCCTGGCCAGGCTTTGGGAGGGAGCCAAGAGGAGGATGAAAGCAGATGTTGCCACACTAGCAGTGCTGTCAGTTTGTCCATTCAGCACTGTCAGAGCTGGGCCCTCTCCCAGCGGGGTTGGAACCTCACCTGTGGCTGGAGGCACCTGCAGGAATTGCCAGTGCCCAGGAGTGGCTCTGCAGCCCTTGGCTGTGACAGCTTCCCCAGCTGCTGTGTGCATCTGGGGGATGGTAAAGGCTGAGGGTAACTGGGGCTGGATCTTTCTCAATCACTGCAGGCAATCTTTGGTGGGGATGGTTGGGTGCATTGCTGAGCTGCTCCTTTTGAGATTCTTTGCTGCTCTGAGCTGCAGGAAATGACACTGATTCCTTCAGTTGGAGTCTGTGTCTTTGGTGCTGACCCTGCCCACTGGTAAAACAAAACTGGCCCAGTCTGGCCAGATCCCAACAAAATGTCACTTGTTCAGTGTCAATGTGAGGAATCAGTGCCATCAGAAATTCCCAGATGGGAAGCCCTTCCCTGGAGTTCCCTGGCTCTGGAGTGGGCTGAGGTGGGAGCCCCGTGGGAGCAGTGGGGCAGTCGGGTAAAAGAGGCTGCAGCCCTGGATGGCTTCAAATGCATCCAAAAATTGCACATGGAAAAGGAAAAGGACTTGTGGGTTTGGGCAGACAAAGATGAATTTGTTAAGAGTCCAATGGAAACAGCACCTTCAGAAGGAACAATTATTGTTGGAATGCTCCCACATGGAGCAAGAGAAGAAGGTTTTAATCTTGAGCTCAGCTGCATTTGTGCCAGTGAAATATCAATATACTAAATAACTATATGTAGTTATTGTATAAGACGACCTTAATATATGTATATATGTATTTGTATATTTGTATATTTATATATATTATATATATATGTCTGTATCTGTCTATATATATATCAATATGTATATCTACATATGAAATAATAATAATGTGAAATAGTGCTGACAATACTAATTTGGTAGCTTTGGCTGCTCAGGAATGTAACACTAAATACCCTACAGAACAGGATTGGCCACGGCCCTACTGTCAGTGGTCAACGTTGTGAGATTGTAGACAATGAAAAAAGGAGGAAGGGATGAAATTAGCTATTTTCCCAAGGTTTGCTGATACTGTGATGCAGAGTGCTTTGTCTGTTGCTGTGAAAAATACAGTGATGAAGCCTGCAGGGTTTTTCATGTACCAGATTATGCACAAGCTGCAGGATTGGTTGAAAGGGTGAAGGGGTTGTTAAAAGAGCAGTTGAAAAAATGAGGAGATGGGAACCTTTGCCCATGGAGAACCCATCTCCCAGATGTGCTCCATGCCCTTAACAATGGCCCACGGGGGAAATGGAAACCCCCTGGCTATGCACGGCTGCCCCCAGTTTGTAAATCCAACCATGGGCAGTGAGACTTGGACTGCCTGGGAAATTGTTCTGGCTGTGATGGCCCCTGGCAGGGCCAGCCCAGAGGCTGCAGGGCTGGGCCTTCATGCATTGGAATTAATGAGGAGAAATTCAAAGCAAATGAGAGCTATCAGTACTGAAACAGGAATTCAGATTCCTCCAGGACACTTTGCTTTGGTAACTGCTCCCTTGGAGCTTGGCCTTGCAAAGTGTTCATGTCATGGCAGGAGGAATTGATGCAGAATATCCAGGAGAAATTACAGTAATTCTGTTAAAACAATAGTGGACAAGATTGGATTATTCAACCCCATGACAGGGTAGCACAATTATTGATATTGCAATTTTAGGAACGATTGTGAAAAAAGGAGCTCCAGCTCCAATCACCACCGTTTGTGGAGATAAAGGGTTTGGATCCAGCAGCCCCAATAATGGAGCCAGAGTGTGGGTCCAGAGGCCAAATGGCCCTCCCGAGGCAGCTGAAGGAGCAGCTCCTGGGAAAGACAACTCTGAGTCCTGAAACCTGGGCAGGAACAATGGGAATGTGTCCCTGCAGCCAAGGATTGTGTGTGAGAACAAGTAGATCTGACAGGATATTGTTTTCCACATGCTGCCACACCAAATCTCCCTGTTTGCCCCAAGGGCCCCTTTGGCAAATGCTCTGATCCATGGGGCTCCATGGGAAGGCTGCTGTGACACTGAGGGACTTGCACAGGAATTGCATCCAGGAGCCCGGGTGCCCCTCAGGGACTGGGACCCGGCCCCTCCAGCCCGAGGGGAAAGGGCCCCCCCAGGCCTTGTTAGCCACAGACAGCATGGTAAAGCTGAACAGCAAAGGGCCTGGGGGCATTATTCTGGAATTAAAAAGGTGCCAGCTCCATGGACAACAGAATTCTTGTTCCTAACTCCAATGAGATTGAGAAAAAAGAATGAAGAACGGTGTCACCAAAGTACTACTGATGTCTGTAAGGTGTACCTTGATAGTCAGCCAGAATCTTTGTCTGCCACAAACACCTCTAGTGTTTGACCAAGGGGTTAGTCATCAAAATGTCATGATGAGTTCTGAAGGATTGCTGAGCTTCTTTTGTAATTTTTTGCTAATGATGATGTGCTTTGCTGAGCTTATCCTTTTGTAATTCTTTGCAGCTGTGCATGATATAAATGCCACAATTCCTTCAGTTGGTGTCTGTGTCTTTGGTAGTGACCCTGCCCACTGGAGAAACAGGGCCCCCTCTTGCCTAAGTGTTACCTGGGAAGGCAAAAAGCCTCCCTCCAAAATTCCCCCTTCCTCCTTGTTCCCCCCTTCATACCCTGAGCATGATGTGCTCTGTTCTGGGCTGTGCCCGGGGTCAGTTGGGGTCACCTGTCCTGGCTGTGTCCCCTGCCAAGCTCCCCCGCAGCCCCAGCCCCTCCCCAGCGTGGCTGGACGAGGGGCAGGACAGGCCTTGGCTGTGCTGCAGCTCAGCAAGAACAAAACCATCTCTGCGTGCTCAGCGCTGTGCTCAGCACCCGGCCCAGCAGTGTCTCAGTGCCAGGGGCTGTGCCCTCAGTGCCTGCCAGGGCTTTCCATGGCAACTGCCAGGCCAGGTGACCCAGGTGTCCCCCACAGTGCCGGTTTCCATGGAAACAGTGCCCAGCGCTGCCCCTTTCTGTCGGGCTGACCTGGCCTTTGGCCCTGGCAGTGCCCTTGGCTGCTGGTTCCTGGTGCCCGAGCGGCCAGCGCGGCACAGGGCAGGTGGCCATGGCACAGCCCCAGCAAGGGATCCCCTCTGGCCCTGGGCACTGACACCAGCCCTGAGCAAGGGGCCCAGGCCAGCTTTCCATGGCCACCAACCATCACAACGGCTCCGGGCATTGCTTGCCATGGCACCAAACCAAGGAACGGGTCCCTGTGGCCGTTGCCATGGCACCTGGTGGCACCAACCAGTGTCACTGCAATTGTACCTGGAACAGCCTGGGCACCGTTTTGTCCTCAGGGTTGCCATGGCAGCCCAGGGCAGCAGCAGCTCTGCAAGCAAGGGGCCATGGAACCTGGCTGCAGAAATGGCTCCTTGGGCTGCTTTCCAAGGAAACCTGAACTGATGGCGGTTGCCATGGCACCCAAAGCCAGCAGTGGGGTCCCTGCAGTGTCCATGGCAACAGTCCCTTGCAATGGCTCAGTGCAGGTTGGGATGATGATCCACCCTCACAGCTGGCCCAGGGCAGGTCTGGAGTGGTCTCAGTGGCACCTTGGGCTTGGCACACACTTGAGGAGGATGTCTGTTTGCAATGGGGAAACTCAAAGAGTTTTAGATTGCTTGAAAAAATAAAAGAAGAAAAGCCACTCTTTGGCTTTGTGCAGCCAGTTCTCTGAGCAAAGCAGGTCCCAGGTGAGTGAGAAGAGACAGGATGGCATTGGGGAATGTGGAGCAAGGTTGTCCACACTGGGTCAGACTTAAAGGCACAGCTTCTCTGAGCAGGCTAGACTTCCTTAGGAGAGTCTCTGGATGAATATCAATCACAGAATGCTGCAATCACCTCTTGTGTAATAGGACAGCAATAAAAGGCACCCTTTCAAATAGAAATATGTATTTCCTAGAAGCTCGTTGAAATATTTCTCCATAGCTGTAGCAAGAAACCTATTAGTGAACTGCACTAGAGCAGAGGGAAATCCTGGTTCCAGCAGGACCCAAACTGTCAGCAAGGACTCCTTGCTTCCATTCAGCCCCACAGTGTCACAATGGCCCCTTGGCTCTGTGCTGCCATGTCACACACAGTGTCACCATGGTCCTCTTGGTGCCACCAGGCCCTGCAGTGTCACAATGGCCCCTTGCTTACCCAGGGCCCTGCAGTGTCACAATCATCAGAGAATCAACCAGGCTGGAAATGAACTTGGAGAGCATCAAGGCCAACCTGGGACCCAACACCACCTTGTCACCCAGACCATGGCACTCAGTCTTTCCTTAAAAACCTCCAGGGACAGTGACTCACCCACCTCCCTGCACAGCCCATTCCAATGCCCAATCACCCTTTGTGTCAAGAATATTTCCTAATGTCCAGTCTAAAAATCCCCTGGTGCAGCTGAAGGCTGTGTCCTCTTGTCCTGTCACTGTTCCCTGGGAAAAGATTCCAAACCCCCACCTGGCTGCACCCTCCTGTCAGAGAGTTGTAGAGAGTGATGAGGTCTCCCCTGAGCCTCCTCTTCTCCAGGATAAACAAGCCCAGCTCCCTCAGCCACTCCTCACAGGACTTGTGCTCCAGACCCCTCACCAGCCTTGTTGCCCTTCTCTGGACACGCTCCAGCCCCTCCATGTCCTTCCTAAATTGGGGGCCCAGAACTGGACACAGCACTCGAGGTGCTGCCCAACCAGTGCTGAGCACAGGGGAAGAATCCCTGCCCTGCTCCTGCTGGCCACACCATTCCTGATCCATAGGAGTGCCAGGGGTTGGATGAGGGCAATGGTGGGGAGGGGGTGGGGAAAAATTCTGATTGATTGTCAGCCATGAAGGGTCTTGATTTTCATATCTATTCAGACTGCATTAGAAGGTGCTGGTTGTCAATATCAATTGGACATTGCTGATATCAATCTATAAACAGGAAAAGAAATCAGGACAAAACAGTTCTCTCTGCTTTTTTATCAATATAGCAGATTCTCATTGAAAACACTTCTGAAATTTGTCTAATTAAGCACAGAAGAATTGAAGTCTTAGATTATTCCTTGGGGCTTTTATTCAGGTGTTTCGAACAAATATTTATGAGCCTTTTCCAGTGAATTCCTGAAGAGATCAAGAAAGAAGTGGCCTCTGGAGCAGTAAAATTCATCACCAACCTCTAAGTGGCTGCAGATCCATCCCTTTTAGAGCAGCAATGAACAGCAATGGGCACAGCTTTGTGGCTGTCCCAGCTTTGGCATGGGCCCTGGGCCTGGAGCAGGAGCAGCTCTTGAGGGCCCCAAGGCCGGGGCTCTTGTGCTGCCCTGGGCAGATGGGATGGCAGCCATGGGCTGCAGAGCTCTCAGCACCTCAGGCCGAGGGGAGCAGGGCAGCCAGGGAGCCTCCTTTGGCCTTGGCCAAGCACCTTCCCCCATGGCTGGGGCTGAGTCCTGTGGCAGCTGCAGCTGCTGCTGTGCCCTTGGCAGGGGCTGAGGCCGTGGGGCCAGTGCCCAGAGCAGCCTGGCCTGAGCAGAGCTGTGGGGCCAGAGCCGGCTGGGCTTGGCTGGGCTCAGAGAGGCCCTTGGTGCTGCCCAGAGCTCAGGGCAGCTGGCAGAGCTTGCAGGGAGCTGGGCTGGGCTCCGAGAGCCTGGCCCAGAAACCATCAGTGTCCATCTCAGCCTGGCTGAGCGTGCAGGGGCCAAGAAGAGCACCCCAGGGTCTGCAAGTTCTCTGTGTGGGAGCTGGGCTTGTGACCCCCTGAGCCCTCCCCAGTGCTGGGGCTGCACCTCCAGCTCCAGAGGAGATCTGACAGATGGGAGCAGAGACAAATAATTCCTGCTGGATTTTTTTTTTTGTTTGCTTATTCAGGTGACCTGGAGTCATATGTAGATGAGGAATTTACATCAGATAACACTGGTAGAGTGATAAGAAGAATATTTTTTAGCTGAAAATAATATTTCATGCATAATACACAATAGAAAAAAAGACATGTGATCAGAAGAGCATCTGAGTTTTTCAGAGGATGAGAGTCTCATTGATGTCTCAGCAGCCAAACCTGTTCAAATACTTTCTTCAGGGCTTCTTTGAGATAAGAGGTGACCACCAGAGGCCAAGGCAAGCCAGAGCTCTCTGTCCTGGCACCTTTTTTCTGGGAGAACCCTTGCATGTAGGCAATTTTTCAGGCGGAGTATCAATTTTAGCCATGGGCACCTGGAAAGACAGATGGTTCTTTTCCATAGGAAGGAAAGCACAGGGCCCCAGTTCTCCAGGGGCTGATGAGAGGCAGCCCTCAACATTCCAAGATCAGCTGGGCTTGTCAGGTGGCCCCTAGGAGGCCAAACCAGCCAGATCTGTTCCATGTTCTCTTGGTTTCATAGCGCTCTGCAGTGTCACAATGTTCTCTTCCCTTCTGCAGTGTCACAATGGCCCCGTGTTTCCATGAGGCCCTGCAGGGTCACACTGGCCCCTTGGTTCCATGAGGCCCTGAAGTGTCACCATAGTTCCTCAGAAAGGAAAGCATGGATCCCCAGTGTTTCAGTGGCTGATGAATGGCAGTCACCAGAGGCCAAGGCCAGCAAGATCTGTCTGTCCTGGCAGCTTTCATTTGGGAACAACAGAATGAATATCTTGGATTCTGTATCTCTCTTTTACAGAATTTGGGGGCAGAATCCTGGTTTTAGCCCATGAGCACCTGGATGAGATGGCCAGTTCTTTCCCATAGGAAGGAAAGCACAGAGCCCCAGTGTTTCCAGGGCAGAGTAGAGGCAACCTCCAGAGGCCAAGGTGAGCCAGGCCTTTCTGTCCTGGCACCTTTTGTCTGGGAGAAACCCTTGCACATAGGGAATTTTGGAGAAGTACCAATTTTGGCCATGGGTGCCTGGGCAGGAGAGATGGTTCTTTTCCATAGAGGGGAAAGCACTGAGCCCCAGTGTTTCAGGCCCACATGAGAACAGTGACCCTTAACATGGTGAGGTCAGTGGAGCCAGTCAGGCCAAGCCAACCAGACCTGTTACCTGTTCCCTTGGATCCCTAAGGCCACACAGTGTCACACTGATGGTGTCAAGTTGTATATCCTTGGTACCACGAGGCCCCGTTGTGTCACACTGGCCCCTTGTTCCCATGAGACCTTGCAGTGTCACAGGGGTCTCCTTGGTCCCACAGTATCACAATGGGCCCTTGGTTCAATGAGGCCCTGCAGTGTCAAAATGGTCTCCTTGGCTCCACAAGGTCCTGCAGAGCCCCTTGGTTCAATGAGGCTTTGAAGTGTCACAATGGGCTCCAGTGATCCATGAGGTCCTGCAATGTCACAATGAACCTTCGGTTCCATGAGTCCCACATTGTTCCAAGAATCCTTAGTTCCATGGGGCCTGGTAGTGTCACAATTGTCTCCTTGGTTCCAGGGTGCCACACAGTGCCACACAGTGCCACAATTGCCCTTTGGCCCAACAGGGCCTCATAGTGTCCCAATGGATTCCTTGGTTCCATGGGGACGCAAAGTGCTGTGATGAACCTTTGGTTTCTCAAGGCCTCAAAGTGTAAAAATGGCCTCCATGGTTTCCCAAGGCTGTGCTGTTTCACAATGGATTCTTGACTCCATGATGCCCCAGAATGTCACAACAGCTTCCTTGGTTCTGCACTTTAAGAATGCCCCTTTGGTCCCTCAGAGCCCCACGGTGTCACTATTGTGCCCTTGGTTCCATGAGACCCTGCAGTGCCACAATGGTTCTTTGGTTCCACTTGGCCTCATGTGTCACAATGGCCTCCTTGGTTCCATAATGCCCCATAGCACAGCAATGGCCTCCTTGGTTCATTGGTGTCAGAATGGCCCCTTTGTTCCATGGAGCCCCACAGTGTCACTGTGGTCCCCTTGGTTCCATGAGGCCCCTCCGTACTACAATGACCCCTTGGTTACAATGGGTTCCAAAGGCTCATAATGGTCTCCGTGGTTCCACGAGGCCCTGCAATATCCCAATGGATCCTTGGTTCCAAGAGGGCCTCGCAGTGTCACAAGGCCGCCTTAGTTCGACAAGGGCCTGCAGTGCTGTAGTGGCCCCTTGGTTCCATGAGGCAAAGCAGAATCAGAATGGCCCCTTGGTTCCATGGAGCACTATGGTGTCACCATGGTCCCACTGGTTCCACAGGGCCCCACAGTGTAACAATGGACCTTTGGTTCGATGAGGTTCCACTGCATCACAATAGACTTTGGTTCCATGAGGTTCCTCAGTGTCTCAATGGCCCCTTGGCTCCATGCGGCCTCACTGTGTCACAGTGGCAGGTGGTTCCATGAGGCCCCACAGTGTCAAAATGGTCTCCTTCGTTCTGTGAATCCCTACAGAGCCAAAATGGACGCTTGGTTCCATGAGCTTCCACACTGTCAGCAATGGTCTGAGCACTGCAGTGTCACCATGGATCCTTTGTTCCATGAGATTCCATAGCATAGCATGACCGCCTTGATTCCAGAAGGTTCTGCAGTATCACAATGGACCCTTGGTTCCATGCAGTCCCAAGCTCTCACAATGACCCCATGGCTCCAGGAGCTTCCATACTGTCAGCAATGGTCTCCTGGGTTCCACGAGGCCTTGCTCTGATACAATGGACTTTCGGTTCCATGGGGTTCCACTGCATCACAATGGACCCTTTGTTCCACGAGGTTCCAAGTGTCACAGCTGGATCCTTGTTTCTGTGAGCCTCTGCTGTCACCAAATGGCCAAAAAATCAGAATAAGACTTCTTAACACGAATTTCATGTTTAAGAGAGCAGCATTTATTCAGGGCTGAGGTCCAGCAGGTGATAACTCCTTACATGGACATGTGATTGTATAAGTGTATTGCTTATATACAGTCAATATGTACATTGAAATTTACCCATTTCCATAAAACCCACTCCAGGTTCCCAGATTCAGCCCTTGCTTTTTCTATCACTGCATTCTTGAGCCAGATGTCTTCATCTTCTCTTCCAACAATCCTTGCTGGGAAAGCAGCCCCTGCATGCATTGTTCCTGTGCTGAAAGTTCACAGGCACAGTAAAAATTGAATTAACCCTTTTGGTATCAGCCCCAGGCTTTGTGTGGGCAGGCAGAGGCAGGCAGGAGGCAGAGCTGTCAGCAAAGGAAGGGCCCAGCCAGGTGGGGCAGCCGGGGGATGCCGACAGCCTGCAGGGACAGAGGCGCAGGGCAGGGACATCGTGGGACAGTCTGGGCTGCACAGGGCACAGGGATGGGCAGCAGCTGCAAGACAGCCCTGACAGAGCCAACTTGGGCAGCACTTTGACCATGGCAGACACAAAGAGCACCAAAGCCCCAGAGGGTCATTACAGTCCTTGTGCTGTGTCTGTGCTGCTGAGCTGGGCTGGGCTCCTGGCCCAGAGGCAGCTCCTGGCAAGAGCAGCAGAGCTGCAGAGAGACAGCTCTGGCCAGGAGCAGCTCCTGTGCACAGCCCAGCAGGGCTGGGGCACTGCCAGGGCCCCTCAGGGACACCAGCAGGCACAGTCAGAGCTCCCAGGGGCTCAGCACTGGCAGGGTCTGTGGAATGTCCCAGAGGGGGCTGTGTCACAGCAGCTCCAATGGGGCTGTGTCATGGAGGCACAGAGCAGCTGGGATGTCAGCAAGGGGCTGTGTGACAGTACAGAGTGGGCTGTGTGAGGTCACAGATTGGGCTATGACATCACAGAGTTTTTGTGTGAGGTCACTGAGTCACTACACCACCATAGAGAGACTCTGTGACATCACAGAGCAGGCTGTGACATCATGGCATGGCTGTATGACACCATGGAGCAGGTTGTGAGGTCAAAGTGTGTGCTGTGACATTAAAGAGTGGCAGTATGACATCATTGAGAGGGTTTTGTGGCATCACTGAGGGGGTTGTGACATCACAGAGATGGCTGTGACATCATGGAGTAGGATGTGGGGCCATAGATCAGACTCTGCCATAATAGAATGTGGCTCTGTGACATCAGTGAATGGGTTCTGACATCACAGGGAGGCTGTGTAACATCACAGGGGGCTGTGTGACATCCCAGGGGCTGTGTGACATCACAGGGGCTGTGTGAGGTCCCTGGGGAGGTCACTCTGCCCCGGCCCCCCTCACAGTTCCCCCCAGAGCAGTCCAACCCTGCTCGTGCACAGCGGGGTCCCCTGTCCCCCCGGGTCCCCCCGCCCCCGACGCCGCAGCCTCCCCCAGAGGATGTTCCACGAGATCGACCCCAGAGCCTGACACGGGGACGGGGGGCCGGGGCCCTGGGGGTGGCACAGGGGGACAGGGACCCCTGGCAGCATCCCCGTGTCCCCCAGGGCCAGAGCCTGGGCCAGGGCTCCTTCAACCTGGTACCAATGAGGCCTTGAGAGCGCTGAAAAAATCCCCAGCAAGGGATCAGCAAAAACGAGATTTAATATTAAGGGGCAGCGGCACAGAGTTCCTTGGCAAGAGTCACTCTGCTCCTGACTGGACACTTCAGGCACACCAAGGAAACAAAGCAACAACAAAACCAAACCAAATCCAGGCAACCAAACCAGAAATGAACTGAGAACTGTCCCTGTGTGTGTGTGTGACACAAGGACAGTGAGAGCAAGGATGAAAGGAATACGGCCCAAAAGCTTAACAGAGCTCAAAGTTAACAGGACTGAACTTATACCTTAACCTTTACTGATACCATCAATTTCATAATTTAGGAAAAAGCAGCATTTAGCAGGATTTAATCTAACTTATAACCAATGACTTTTTAATTTAACAGCGGAGTAACATTTCACAGTATTTAACTCAGCTTATAACTTATATTAAACATAATAACTTAGGAAAACAACAACTCCTAGCAGTGTTTAACTTCACTTAGACCTTGTGACTTAACCTTACCTATAGGCAATGTAGGTAAGGTTAAGTCATCCTGGCCGCACTTGGCACCAACAGCTTTCTTTGGCAGGGTGAGAACAGGGATGTTGTGCCACTGAGGGAACAGAAACAGCTCCCAGGGCTGCTGCTACAGAAAGCAGGAGCTGGTTGGGCAGCAGCAGTGCCTGGAGCAGACAGTGTTTGTGAGGAGCTGCAGAGGAGCTGAGCCCAGGGGCTGTTGGCCAAGGCCGAGGCCCAAGGAGCATTTCTCAGCTGGCAGGGCGGCCTGAGAAGGGGAGGGGGGAATGCAGCAGCACAGGGCCCATGGAGCCAAGGGAGCATTGTGACACTATGGGGCCCTGTGAGACCAAGGGACCATTGTGACACTGTGGGGCCCTGTGAGACCAAGGGACCACTGTGACACTGTGAGGTCCAATGGAGTAAGCAAAGCATTGTGACACTGTGAGGCCTCATGGAACCAGTGAGACCATTGTAACCCTGGGAGTCCCCACAGAACCAAGTGCACCACTGTGATACTATGGGGTCTTGTGAAACCAAGAGGCCTTTATGACACTGCAGGGCTGCATGGAACCAAAGGTCCATTGTGACATTGTGGGGCCTTGTGTCATCAATGGTCCATTGTGACACTGTGGAGCCAAAGGAGACCATTGTGACACTGCAAACCCCCAGGGTCCAAAGGTCCATTGTGACATTGCAGGGCTCATGGAACAGAGGAGACCTGTGACATTGTGGAAGCCTGGGGAGCCATGGAGACCATCGTGACACCGTGGGGCTTAATGGCATCATTCGGACCATTGTGACACTGCGGAGCCTTCTGGAACCTTGGGGCCACGGTGGCACTGTGGAACCCAATTGAAAGAAGGGTCTATTGTGACACTGCTGGACCCCATGGAATTAAGTCACCATTATGACACTGCGGGGCCCCATGGGTCCAAGGAGCCATTGCGACACTATGGGGCACCATAAAACCAAAAGAACACAGAACATGTCTGGCTGGCTTGGCCTCCCAGTGACCACCTAACTGGTCCAACTGACCTTGGCATGTTGAGGGTCTCTTCTCATCTGCTGCTGAAACACTGGGGCTGCATGGTTTCCTTCCCAATGGAAAAGAACTGTCCTGCTTCTCCAGATGCCCATGGCTGAGATTGGGCTTGCACCTCCAAAATTCCCTAAAAACAAAGACTGCTCCCAGACAAAATCTGCCATTCCTGACAAGTCTGGCTGGCTTTGGCCTAGTGAGGCTCTCACATGCCTTCTAAACATAGGGGGTGTGTGCTTCCCCTTCTATGGAAAATAATTTTCCTTCTCATCCAGGTGCCCATGGCCAGAATTGGGATTTCACCTGCAACATTGCCTTACTGTGAGAGACCGGAGGAGAATGTTGGCTCAAAACATTTTGTGTGTGGATGAGGAAGGGGCAGGTCCAGCCTTGCCCTGCCCTGGAACCCCAGCCCTGCCCTGCCCTGGAACCCCAATCCCCCCAGAGCCTCTATCCCACCCCAGCAGTGGCTGCCAGTCCCTGGCACAGCACAGGCAATGCTCCACAGCCACCTCTGCAGCCCCAGCCCAGCTCCTGAGGGACCAAATGAGCCCAAGCCCCACCTGGGGGAAGGGCCCAGGGAGACCAAGGGCTATTGAAGGCTGACCACAAGGCAAGCACACATCTTGACCCTCCCTCCTCTTGGAATTTCCATCTGAACAGTGCTGGATTCCAGGAGTTGGTAGCTCTGCGTGTGCTTCTCTGTATCTTTTTTGTCTTTCTCTCTTTCTGTGTCTTCATCATCTAATTCCCTCTTCTTGCAAATTTTGATTAAATTTAAATAGAACAGTCTTAGAATTGGCGAAGCTGAATGGGCCAAGTCAATGCTTTGAAAAGTGTTTTTTTGTTGAATGAATGTCATATTAAACATTTTGCCAAAGTTTCTCTAATTTTTTTAAAGCTCCCAGTAAAGTCTGTTTGGTTCTTTTGGGCACCTGAGAATCTCTTGTTGGTATTTCTCCAGCATATAAAAGAGGATACAATTGTAATTCCTTTTAAATGTCTCTTTGAGAGAGTTGTTTGGGGGATGGGGGTCAGGGCTTGTGTGTGCTGCTTGGCCCAGCCCAGGCAGGGCTTTCCCAGCCACATTCCACACTCCATTGCCCAGCTGGAGCCGCTGGTGCCTCTGAGTTGTGCTGCCCCAGCCCCAGGGACGCTCTCCTTGTCTGCCCATTCCCCCACGGTCTCTGGGCAGGGATGGCCTCAGTGGGGGCTGCTGACATCCTCAGCAACTTGCAGAGGCTGCTGCTGAATTTCCCTGCTCCAGAGGCTTGTTCAGCCTTCAGCTCTTCAGTGCAGGAATTCAGTATCCCAGGGTTCATTAACATTCAGAACACCTTAACATGCCAAGCCTCTGGGAATCATTTGATTTTAATTTACAAATCCTTTTTGGTTAAGTAGATTTCAGTAGTGTATTCAAACTGAATACATGATATTTAAAAAGACAGCGAGAAAAGATTTTTTAGGTCCTGTTAGTTTTGTTTTCCTGTTAATTCATTGATAAGTGCAATCTCCAATGGACATTGAATCCAAGTACCTTCTCATGCAGTTTGAATAGATATAAAAATCAAGACCCTTCCTGGCTGACAATCCATCAGACTCTGTCCCTACCCCCACCCCACCATTTCCCCCATCCAAGCCCTGGCACTCAGAGCAGCCTTGTGCAAATCTGAGCTCCCTCCAGCCCAGGCTGCACCTGCAGGTTCCAGCTCCTTGTCTCCAACTCCCACCTGCTTTCCTTGGAGAAGGAGCTGCCCGAGACACAGAGGGATGTTCATTTCTTGTCAGCCAACAAAGCCAAGGGAAGGCACAGCTCCATCCAATGCAAAAGTCATTCTTCCCCTTGGCTCTGCCCTGCCCCTGATCCCCCCAGCCTGTCCTGTTTCCTTCATCCCTGCATTGCCAGGGACTCTCTGGGACAAGGGAGCTCTGCTCTGGGGATGGAGGGAGGTGCAAGTGCCACCATTGGAGTAGGAACCACAACTCATCAGGTTTGTGTCCTTTGGGATTCAGGAACTGGTGAGATTCAGAGGCACAGAAAGTTTCTCCTGATGGCCAACAAACCACAGTTGAACAGGACACAATTTAATAACAATCACGCTCTTCCCTGAGCTATGTGCAATGTCCCAGCAGCATCTGATGAGTCCACCATCCACAAGTGATTTAAGACAAAACGTGCTCCTGTTAGAGATTTAAACACAATTAAGTTCTTGTATCAGGATGCTCATCCTGGAGTGGGGGCAAAACAGCTCCAACAATTCCTGATTTGCAAAGCTGTCAGTGGTGGATGGAGAAGGGAGCTCAGGCTGCTCTGGTGCTGAGGAAATGCTGAAACCAGCCTGACTCATTTCACCTCCTCCTGTCCTGGCTGATCTCCCCTCTTTCCCCTTCCACCCATTGGCTTTTGTCTCCCATCAGGACCCCCGGTGAAGAGCCTGGCTCTGTGTTCTCCATCCCCTCCTCGCTGGCACTGCCAGGCTGGGATGAGGAGCCCCTCAGCCTTCCCTGCTCTGGGCTGCACAAGCCCAGCTCCCTCAGCCTCTGCTCACAGCCCAAGGGCTCCAGCCCCACCTTGGAGGCCCTTCCCAGACCCTGCTCCAGCTGCCAGACATCTTTCCTGCCCTGGGCAACCCAACCCAGCCCACAGTGACCTGGATAATCCCCGTCCTTGATGTCCTGGTGACACAGCCCTGGCCCCTTGTCCCCATGTCAGGCTCTGGGGTGGATCCTGTGGAACATCCTTTGGTGGAGGCTGTGGCTCCAGGTGGGCTGGGGGGATCCCGGGGGACAGGGACCCCGCTGGGCATGAACAGCATTGGACTTGTTGGGAGAAACTGTGAGGGGGAGCTGGGGCGGAGTGACCAACCCAGTGACCTGACACAGCCCTGCTGGGATGGCACACAGCCCCTCTGGGATGTCACAGCCTGCTCTGTGAGCTCACAGCCCCTTCTCTAATGTAACACAGGCAGTCTCTGATGTCACAGCCAATTCTGTGATGTCTTAGTCTTCTCTGGGATGTTAGACCTCTGCCCTGTGATGTCACAGCTGGCTCTGTGATGTCACAGAGGCAGTCTATGATGTCACAGCTGCTCAATGACCTCACATGACCCACTCTGTGATGTCATAGCCCACTCTGTGACCTCATGTTTCCAGATGATCAATTGTCTCCACTGGGTGAGCTGACACCTGGAGCTTGTTCTCCACATCCCCAGGTCTATGGAAACCACACAAGGCCCATTGTGTGAGAAGGGGAACTGGAAGTTCAGCAGCCTCAGGGTCCTGCCAGCTCAGCCAGGCCCACTGGAACATTGGGGTCCACGACCAGCAGGGACCACCAGAGAGAGCCCCAGGACAGAAGAACACATGGGTACAAGGGAGGGGCAATATGTTAATGATTTTGGGGAAATGATTATCATATGTATGTTTAGTCCAGGACAATCAATGAATATGTGAGCAAAATACAGAATATAAACAGAAACTTTCCTGTACTCAGCATGCACAGCTTTGGGAGGAGCTCTCCCCCGTGCATCCAGCTGAAACAAGAATGCTGCTTCTTAATGCTACACTGGGGTTAAGGAGTTTTCTGTTTCACGGAATGTTTGGTAACACTCCCACTGCCAAGGAAAGCTCTGTCTGCTGCTGTTCACAAACAGAGAAGGGCTGGGGGCAGATGTGGGGCTCAGAGGCTGCCTGGGGCACAGTGACCATGAAATAATCAAGTTTTCCATGTTCTGTGAAAGAAGGAAGGGCAGCAACAAAACTTCTGCACTGGAATTAGGAAGGGCAGACTTTGGCCTGTTTAGGATGCTGATTTGGGGAATAGAAAATCAGGTACTGAATTATTTTAAGGGAAACACCCCTTATAAACAAAGGGGTCCAGGAAGGACACACATTTCAAGAAGGTAATTTAAGGGGGAAGGAGCAGCCTGTCCCAGTGTGACAAAAGATGAGCTGGTAAGGACAATGACTGGCCTGGCTGCCCATGGAGCTTTTGTGGGAACTTGGGGGATAAAAGGACTGGCAACTCAGGAAGCATTTAATGATTTTAATGGGTTATTCAGAAAGAAAAGTTGAGATGTGAAAGCTCAATTAGAACTTAACCTGATGGCTTCTGTAAAAAAAGAGGCTTTTATTAAAAAAAAATTATCGCAAAAGTAGGGAGAAGAAGAACCTCTAGTATTTATTAGATGCAGTAGAGAATATAGTAACTAAAGATAAGGAAAGGGCTGAGCTACTTAACATCTTGTTTGTCTCAATTTTCAATATTAGTACAGGTTGTCCTCAGGACAAGTGTTCTCCTGAGCTGGTAGATGGGCACAGGGAGCAGAACAGCCCCCTGGAATCCAGGAGGAAGCAGCTGCTGACCTGCTGAGCCACTCAGATGCTCACAGGTGTATGGGATCAGATGGGATCCATCCTAAGGGGATGAGGGAGCTGTGGATGAGCTCCCCAAGCTGCTCTCCATCATTTACCATCAGTCCTGGCTCAGCAGGGAGGGCCCAGAGCACTGGAGGTGCCAGTGTGAGCCCATCCCCAGGAAGGGCTGGAAGGAGGAGCTGGGGAACTCCAGGCCTGTCAGCCTGACCTGGGTGCCCAGCAAGGTTATGGAACAGATCACCTTGAGTGCCATCACAGGGCACCCACAGGATGGCCCAGGGATCAGAGCCAGCCAGCGTGGATTTAGGGGTGGCAGGTCCTGCCTGACCAACCTGGTCTCCTTTTATGCCCAGGTGACCCACCTGTGGATGTGGGAAAGGCTGTGGATGTTGTGTGCCTGGACTCCAGCAGAGCCTTTGACTCTGTCTCTGACAGCATTCCCTGGAAAAGCTGCAGCCCACGGCTTGGGCAGGTTCCCTCCTGGCTGGGAGATTTAAGAGCTGGCTGGAGGCTGGGCCCAGAGAGTGGTGGGGATGGTGCTGCACCCAGCTGGTGTCCAGGCACTGGTGCTGTCCCCAGGGATCTGTGCTGGGCCCAGTCCTGTTTAATATCTTCACTGATGATCTGGGTGAGGGGATCGAGTCCAGCATTCACAAATTGCAGATGGCACCAAGCTGGGTGTGAGTGTGGATCTGCTGGAGGGCAGGACAAGAAGACCCAGCCTTAAGCTGCGCCAGGGGAGGCTCAGGCTGGATAATAGGAAGGAGTTCTTCACAGAAAGGGTAAGTGGGAACTGGAATGGGCTGGCCAGGGGGGAGGTGGCAGAGTCACTGTCCCTCTCCAGTGGCACTTAGTGGCATGGTCTGGGTGACAAGGCAGTATTAGGGCATTGGTTGGACTTGATGATCCCAAAGGTCTTTTCCAGCCTATTTGATTCTGTCATTCTGTGATGATTGGGACACTCTGGGGCCATTGTGACACTGCAGGGCCTTGTGGAACTAAGAGGACCATGGTGACACCATGCAGCCCCACAGAACCAGGGGTCCATGGTGGTGCTCTGGGGCCAAATGGAACCAGGGAGTGCCCCATGACACTCTGGGCCCTCGTGGAACCACAGAGGCCATTGTGACACTGCAGGGCCTCGTGTAACCAAGGGGTTTCACCATTTTGACACTGCAAAACCAAGGAGACCATTGGGAGACTGCAGGGCCCAGTGGAACCAAGGGGCCGTTCTGACACTGCGTGGCCTCATGGAACCAAGGGGACATGGTGACACTGCAGGATCCTGTGTAACCAAGGGGCCACTGTGACACAATGGGGCCTCGAGGAATCTGAAGACCGTTGTGACACTGTGTGGCCTGGTGGAAACAAGGAGTCCATTGTGACACTGAGGGGACTTGTGGAACCACAGAGACCATGGTGACAGTGTGGGACCTCATGTGACCATGGGGCCATTGTGACACCCTGGGGCCCATGGAACCAAAGGGCCACTGTGAAACTGCAGCACCAACGAGAACATTGTGGTACTGTGAAGCCCCATGGAACCAAGGAGACCAGTGTGACAGTGCAGGGCCTGGTGTAACCAAGTGGCCTTGTGACACTGAGGGACCCCATGGAACCAAGGACATCTTTGCATATGACACCACACCAGGGATGAGTGTTGACCTGTAGGAGCAACAGAGGGCTCTGCACAGTGACCTGGACAGGCTGGATCCAGGGTCCAAATCCAACAAGGTGAGGTTTAACAAGTCCCAGTGCCGGGCCCTGCACTTTGGCCACAACAACCCCTGCAGCACTACAGGCTGGGGACAGAGTGGCTGGAGAGCAGCCAGGCAGAAAGGGACCTGCAGGGACTGATGGACAGCAGGCTGGACATGAGGCAGCAGTGTGCCCAGGTGGCCAAGAAGGCCAATGGCTCCTGGCCTGGATCAGGAATGGTGTGGCCAGCAGGAGCAGAGCTGCTGTGCCAGCACTGATCTGCCCCCAGCTCTGCACACAGACATTGCTGCTGCAGCTCCAGAGAAGGCAACACAAGGGCATCTCTGCAGAAAACTTTGCTGGGAGATCCTTTACTTCCTTTAAATACAGAAAGAGCACAGCCCCTCATTTACACAGTCTGTGGCCACAGGGAAGGTGGAGAGAAACAAAATGAGAAATGGCACAAGGAATGACATTTCTTTGTGGACAATATGAAAAAAACTAAAACAAAGGAAAGAAATCTCCAAAATGAAACCAACAAGAAGTATCACCAACAAGTGATTTGCAGAAATTTTCCAGCAGTTTAATGTTCCTGAAAGCATCCAGTCATCAGTCTCCTCACTGCAGCCTTGAGCTCCTGGTTCCTCAGGCTGTAGATGAGAGGGTTCAGGGCTGGAGGCACCACAGAGTACAGAACTGACAGGGACAGATCCAGGGATGGGGAGGACATGGAGGGGGGCTTCAGGTAGATAAATGTGCCAGTGCTGAGGAACAGGGAGACCACGGCCAGGTGAGGGAGGCAGGTGGAAAAGGCTTTGTGCCGTCCCTGCTCAGAGGGGATCCTCAGCACGACTCTGAAGATCTGCACATAGGAGAAAACCATGAACACAAAACAGCCAAATAGTAAGCAGGCACTAACTGCAACTAGCCCATGTTCCCTGAGGTAGGAATGTGAGCAGGAAAGCTTGAGGATCTGTGGGATTTCACAGAAAAACTGGCCCAGGGCATTGCCATGGCACAGGGGCAGAGAAAATGTATTGGCTGTGTGCAGCAGTGAATAGAGAAAGGCACAGCCCCAGGCAGCTGCTGCCATGTGGGCACAAGCTCTGCTGCCCACGAGGGTCCCATAGTGCAGGGGTTTGCAGATGGACACGTAGCGGTCGTAGCACATGATGGTCAGGAGGAAAAACTCTGCTGAGATGAAGAACAGAAAGAAAAAGAGCTGTGCAGCACATCCAGTGTAGGAGATGTTGCTGGTGTCCCAGAGGGAATTGTGCATGGCTTTGGGGACAGTGGTGCAGATGGAGCCCAGGTCAGTGAGGGCCAGGTTGAGCAGGAAGAAGAACATGGGCGTGTGCAGGTGGTGGCCGCAGGCTACGGCGCTGATGATGAGGCCGTTGCCCAGGAGGGCAGCCAGGGAGATGCCCAGCAAGAGGCAGAAGTGCAGGAGCTGCAGCTGCCGCGTGTCTGCCAATGCCAGCAGGAGGAAGTGCCTGATGCAGCTGCTGTTGGACATTTCCAGTGTATTGGCATGGGGATCTGTAAGAAAAGTAATCATGGAATAGTTGGGTTTGGAGAGGACTTGAAATATCCCAGCACAGCCTGGGGGCACTTTCCCCCCACTGCCTGCCCAGGGCTCTGCTGCCTGGAGCTGTCCCTGCCAGCAGCTGCTTTCCTGTGCCCAGGGCTGGGCCCTGCCAGTGATGCCAGAGCCCAGCCCAGCCCTGGGGGCTCAGCTCTGCCCTGCAGAGCCCTCCCAGCTCAGGCACTGCCCAGGGGCAGCTCTGGCTCTGCAGGCTCTAATGGCAACGTCAGAGCAATCCTGAGGAGGCTGGAGAAGCAACACTGATGCTGCCTCTAAGGGCTGATTTCTGTCACTGCCCAATTTATTCAGATCTGAGAGAAAATTTTTTCATTTTTCTCAGCTTTAACTGAGAGATGAATATCTATCTGCAATTTCCCATCCAGGAAACCCAGAGCAGTAGATTAAAAAAGCAGGATTTTCCCTTTTATGCAGCCCCTGCCTCACTGTGCTCCCTGTATAATCTACTTGGAAATGTTCTGACGTTCAATGCCATGCTGGGAGCAGTCCTTGAACAATGCAGCATCCTCCCCACACAAGAAGAACACTTCCAGCCTCACCAGCTTTCTCCTGCCAGCCAGATCTTGTCCCCCAGTGCTGGCAGCAGCTGCCAGGGCTGGCTGAGAGCTGTCCCTGGCAGGCAACAGAGTCCCTGCCCCAGCACAGCGCCCTGGGCTGCAGGACCCTGCTCTGCAGGACAGCCCTGGGCACCCCTGGCTGCTCTGCACAAGAGACAAGCAGAGAATGTACTCACAGGCTCTGCAGGCATTGGCATGTTGCAGCTTGAGGAGATGGCTCCAGGAGCTGCAGCTGCATTGTCCTGCAGCCAGAGGTTCCTGTGCCAAGGGCTGGCAGTGATTGTGCCCCAGGCACTTCTCAGCCCCTTCCCAGCCCTGACTGATTGAAGCTCTCTGTGCCTCTGTGCTGTGCCCGGGCTGGCTGCAGGCAGTGCCCCAGCCCTGCTGGGCTGGCACAAGAGCTGCTCATCAAGAGAAATGTGCTTTTGAAGCTCTTCTTGGTGACCAGGAGCTGCCTCTGTGCCAGGAGCCCAGCCCAGCTCAGCAGCACAGACACAGCACAAGGACTTTAATCAGCCTCTGGGGCTTTGTGCTCAGGCCCTGGACATCAGTCCCTGAGAGGCAGCTGAAGAAACTTCTCCAGAACTCCAAGGCAGAATCCAACTCCAAAGTTTCTTGGACTTTTAATGGGTCCCAGAGAGGGACACGACTGAGCAAGTGTCCCCAGGCCCCAGGCAGAGCAGAGAACTGCAGGCAG
Organism: Agelaius tricolor; assembly: GCF_023055355.1. Taxonomy (NCBI): domain Eukaryota; kingdom Metazoa; phylum Chordata; class Aves; order Passeriformes; family Icteridae; genus Agelaius; species Agelaius tricolor. The sequence goes on along the minus strand of NW_027269324.1, from coordinate 275,868 downwards.
TGATGACAGGTGGGGACAAAGAGAAGCCAAGTCTTGGTGCCCTGGGGCACAGCAGGGTCTGTGCCAGCAAGGACTGGGAGGAGACACCTTGTCCTGAGGCCCTGGGGCCTCCTGGCCCAGCCCCAGCCAGGCTGGGCACTGTCAGCCCCTTGTGCTGCCCTCAGCATCTCCCCCTAGCCCACATCCCAGTGGCCTCAAGGATCTGCTGCAAGGAGTCCCTGGGGAGCCTTGCTCAGCAATGGCCCTGGGGGCTCCTGAATGCTCCCTGCAGGGACTGCAGGTTTTTCAAAGCACTTTGGGTTTGGCTTTGGCCTTGGAGTCTCTGAGAGGTTTGTGCAATCCTGGCCTCCAATTATCTGCTGTAATTAGTCCCTGGAGAGGCTTTGTCAGTAACAACACTCAGTGGGGCTCATTAATGCTTCAGGGTACTTCAGTTATTTGAAGGTACTTGGGGTTTCCCTTTTGATACAGACTCTGTGAGACGTTTGTGCAATCATGGCCCCAATTATCTGCTTTAATGAGTCCCTTGAGAGCTTTGTGCTGACACTCAGCGCTGCTCAGTAATGCTTTGAGGTTCTCAAATTTTTAAGGTAGTTTGGAATTTCCTTTCCACATTGAGACTCTCAGAGGTTTTTGGCCAATCCTGGCCTCCAATTCTCTCCTCTAAGGAGTCCATGAGGAGCCTGTGTTGGGGATGGACCTCAGCTGGACCCATTCATGCTTTGAGACACTTTGGGGTTTTCTTCTGACTTTGACTCCTGGCAAGGTTTGTGCAATCTCCTCTCAGGCCCTGAGGTTCAAGGGCTCAGCTCCAAATGCACCACAGGGCTCATCAGGATGCAGCAAGTCCTGACAAACCATGGCTCTGCCTTGATTTCCCTCTGCTCTAATGCAGTGTATCAGGAATGTATCTGGAGTGATTTTGGTTTGTTAATTTGAGATTTCTCAGCCAATTCATCTATTAGTTCAGTGGGATCAGTGTTGGCTAATTTACCATTGCACTCCCTGGAATATATTTACTCATTTCCTGCTGTGAGACAGGATTAGGAGAAGGGCAAAGTAGGCTCAAAATTTTAAAAGTGTATATAGAAAAGTTTATTACCAGTAAATAGAAGAAAGAGTACTAAGAACCTGAACACTTCTCCTCTCCCTACAACCTTTTCTTTCTTACTGACAATGCAAGGAGACAAAATCTGAAATTTTCAGTCAGTTTACACCATCTAGAACAGTCTTTCTTCAGTTCACTTAGGGAGAGGAGTCTCTCTTTCATGCTATGGAGACTTCTCCATAAGAAAAAAGTTCACTTGTGGCTCTCAATTGCCATGAATAGCAGCTGCCCGGAAAATCTGCAATTGTGAAATCCCTTCCATTTTTCACAGCTTTTCCCACAGCTGTGGGGAATGTCAACTTACGGGGTATGAGTTTAAAGATGAGCTGTTGAAGAGCAAAGATTCTCTTCATCTATTTCTGAAATCATCTTCATCTCTGACAACAGAGATCTTCTTCTTCTCTCCATGAGGGCACAGGATGTCAGCACTCTTCTCTCTTTCTCTGTTTAAACTTTTCATGGGATCACAGCTACTTCAACATTTGCTTTCTTTAGCATGGAGGTTTTTGCAGAACAAGTCATCTCCCCATATTTTAAATGGATTATAGAGAAAAAGAGAGTCTGATATATTAATTACATCCTTCCCCATAGCTTGACAAGAGGATTTCACCCCAAGATCAAGGCATCTCCTCATCCCTCCCATCTGGGACTCAACTTCCCCTTCACTGACCTCGGTGTCTTCATGTTGCTCCTCTGTGTGCCTGCACTTTGTCCTTTTCTCTCTCTCAAGGGAGGATGGAAGCACTGAAAGAGTTCATATCTCACCCGGGACCTGCAGATGGTTCCGTGACCCCGGTCGGGCTCGGTGCTGTTTTACGATGGAGGTTTCTGCAGCGGCTGCGCTGGGGCTGTGTCAGGATGGGCCACGCTGGGGCAGGGCCAGGATCTCAGCAGCCAGGCCAGAGCACAGCAGCAACACGGCCGGGGGCCGATGGCTTCTCCTGCCCCTGCCCGGGGCTTGCGGCTGAGCCCCAAGGGTGGCAGAATCTTGGCCGAGCCGGCCCGGCCCGGGGCTGCTCCTGGGGCCCAGCGGATCCTGGCCGGGCCCGGGCTGGCGGCGGGGCAGGGCTCAGCAGTGCCCAGATGTTCCCAACTGCAGCCATGGCCTGGCCCGGCCTCGGCCCCGCGGCCTCCCCTGCCCTGCCCGGCAGCCGATGGGGCCTGGCGGGGTCCCTGGGAAGGGGCCCGGCCCCACGGCAGGAGCCGCCCGGCCCGGCCTGGCTGAGATGGGGCCGGGTCAGCCTTGTTACCTCTGTGACAGACAGAAGGGAAAGAGACCCTCCCAGGCTTTCCCATCTTTAACATGTGTCTTCACAGAGGCGTGTACAGTTTCCTTAGTGGTTTAACAGATTTTCAATTCTCAAAGATAATTACTGATTGGGTTTTTTGTCAGACACGGAGGAAACTCCTAGCAGCTCCTCTTAGAACATGACTTCCGTGATGCAAAACCACCACAACAGCACAGAGCACAGAGCTCCTTTGTCCATATGGAGTGCTCATGTGCCCGAGGCCTCAAAACCCCTCCTTGGGAGATCTCTGGGCCCTACCCAAGGTGTTTTCAAATGAAAACATTCAGCTCAGAGTCTAAGAAAATCACCAGAGGACAGGGCCAGCCTGACCTTTCTGTCCTGGCTACTTTTGTCTGGGAGCAATCCTTGGAAATAAGGAAATTGGGAGGCCAAATGCTAATTTTTGTCTATGGCCCTTGGACATGAAAACCGGTTCTTTTCCGTAGGAATGAAGGAACAGAGCCAGTGTTTCAGGGGCAGATGAGAGGTGGCCACCAGAGGCCAAGGCCAGCCAGAGCTGGCAGGTTTTTTTCTGGGAGATACCATTGCATTAAGGAAATTTTTAGGGAGAGTACCAAGTTTGGCAATGGGCATCTGTCACAATCTGCTCATACAAGTGGGGGTCGTGATGGTTCATTAACTGATCTCAGAGTGCAAAAAACAACACGAAGGGGATTGCAGTATTAATCAAATAAATGCACCTTTTATTGAGTGCCCACAGCAAATGCAATAGAAGGATTTAGAAAGGAGATAAAGGAGAGAGAGAGAGAGAAAGAGAGGGGGGGGAATATAGCTACCAAACAGAGAGACTAAATCCTCATGTGGTCCAGCCAATAGATCTGTCTTGTCACGTCAGGGAGAATCTCAAAGTCTTGGTTAACTCAGGGGTCTATTATAGTCCTCTGCTGAGGGGGGGGAACAGGTAAAAGACAATGAAGAATAAGTCTCTTGAAAACGGGTACAGACAGTCCATGTTCCAAAACAGGATAAGTCAATCTCAGCAGTGAGTGAGAGCAATTGTTTTCTTGGTCCAATGACCACACCTGGGCAAACATCTCACTTCAATTAGGCCAACCCCTCCTCGTGTTAGGGTTATAGGGGTATCAGTCTCAGTCCTTGGGAGGGGGCTTCAATCTCTGTCCATCACGGTGGTCGTCAAGCAGATGAAGGATTTCCCATGGGGGACCCCCAAAGTTACCCCAGAAAGTTCATTTGGCCAAGAGGTGGGGAAATTCATGGGCTATTGTCATGAAGCAGGTGCCAGCATAGAGGGCGAGCTGCTCCTTTGCCAGCCCCCTGCTCGAAGCAGCAACCATGGCAGCACTGCAAACACACCTGCAAACAATCCCTTGGTGAGCATCCACCGCAGCCAGGCCAGAGCTCCAGTCAGGGTCCTCAGGGTCCCGGTCTCTGTCCTTGGGACAGTCGTGAGGCAAATGAGGGCAACTTCAGACCGTCTCTTACAGCATCTGAAAAGCCAGATGGTTCTTTCCCATAGCAAGGAGAGCATGGAGCCCCAGTGCTCCAGGAGCTGATGAGAGGCAGCCCTTGACATCAGCCAGACCTGTCAGGTGGCCCCTGGGAGGCCAAGCCTGCCAGACCTGTTCCATGTTCCCTCGGTTCCATCAGGCCCCACAGTGTCCCAATGGTCCCCTGCTTTCCTGAGGCCCTGAGGTGCCATAATGCCCCCTTGGTGACACCAGGCCCTGAAGGGTGCCAATGGTCTCCATGGTTCCATCAGGCCCCACAGAGCCATAATGGTCTCTGGGTTCCATGAAGCCCCGCTGTGTCACCATGGCCCCTTGGTTCCATGGGCTCCAGTGGTGCCACAAGGATCCCCTTGGTTCCATGAGGTCCCCACAGTGTGCCAGTGATCTCCATGGGAAGGGAAGAACCCAGCCCCAGTGTTGCAGGGGCACCCACCAGAGGCCAAGGCCCACCAGACTTGATGGTACTGGCAGGCTGTGCCTGGGAGCAACCCTTTGATATAGGGAATTTTAGAGGTGGAATCCCAATCTCAGACATGGACACCTGGAAGAGAAGGATGGTTCTTTTCCATAGGAAAGAAAGCATGGAACACTGATCCAACAGTGAGATTTGGGGATCTGTGGGGGCTATTGGGGATCCTTTTTGCACCTCATGGCCCAACAGGAGCGTCTCTAATAAACTTTGCCTGAAGCTCCCACTGTGGCCATGACAGGAACCCCTGTGAGTGTCTGGGCCATCCCAGCTCTTTGGCAGCCTGGGGACTCCTGGGATGTTACCGTGGAGCCCCCGTGAGTGTCTGTGACAGATCGGTGCCTTTGCAGCCCAAGGTGCCCTGGGATGTCACCATGGAATGGCTGTGACTGCCTCTGACCACAGGGCTCTTTACCATCCCCAGAAAGGCCTGGGAGGTCTCCATGGAGCCCCTGTCTCTGTGTGTGACATTCCAGCTGTGGAACAGCCTGGAGACTCTTGGAAAGATCCCATGGAGCCCCTGTGAGGGCCTGTGACAAATCTGATCCTTAGCAGGCAACCATCACCAGCCCCCTGTTGCTGTGGTCAGTTTCCATGGTAACCATCACCAGCCCCCTGTTGCTATGCTCAGTCCCCTGGCAGCTCCATGGAGACCCCATGCCAGGGGTGGTTGCCATGGCCACCAGCTCAGGCCTGCAGCCAGAATTTTTTTGCCATGGCAACCATTTCCAGTCCCATCCCCAGGCTCATGGGATCCCAGAAGCACAGAATTGGCGGAGCTGGGAGGGACCCATCAGGATCCTCCAGTCCAACTGCTGGCCCTGCACAGGACACCCCAACAATGCCAGCCTGGGCCTGGCAGCGCTGGCCAAACGCTGCTGGAGCTCAGAGAATTCTGGAGCTGGGACCCTTCCCTGGGGAGCCTGGCCAGGGCCCCAGCAGCCTCTGGGCAAAAACCTTTTCCTGACATCCAACCTGAGCCTGTCCCGACTCAGCTGCAGCCGTTCCCTCCACTCCTGTCCCTGGGCACCAGAGGGAAGAGGTTCCCACAGCCCCAGCAAGGGACCCGCTCCCAAGGCTGCTGCCATGGCCACCAGGGCTGGCACCAGCTGGGATGCTCGTTCTCCATGGGCTGGGGTTTAGGAATGGGATTCCCCAATTTCCTGCTCCCGCTAAAACCTCGCTGCCCGCCCGCCTCCCATGGAAAGCACAAAAGGCAAAGATCCGGGGCTGGGATAGGAACAATTTAGTGGGAACAGCAACGAGATAAGGAACAAATGGAACAGAAACAATATTGATAACAGAAGGGATAAATAAAGCTGTTTACAGGGAAAACTACAACATCAACTACTGGCTCTACCCAGTTTCGTATTTCCCCCTGCCTGGAAAAGACACCCTTCTCCTCAGGGAGAGAGAGTCCCTTTCCTGCCCCTGGCAATGTTCTGAGGTGGGAGTGAATGGAATCACATGGCCATGGCCAGACCCTCATGTTCTTCATTCCACACCATGTCATTGACAGGGGAAGGAAAAGGTACAGGTGTCTTCCCAGCATGGATCACAGGGAACATGGATCACCCGGGCTCTTTCCAACATGGGTTTTCCCATGGGGGTTGAAGCTGGAGCTGGGCACAAAGCTCCTCCTGCACTTGGGGCATTTGCAGGGCGTCTCTTACCGGAGACTCCGTTGGTGTCCTGTCAACTGAGAGCTGCTGGTGAAGCTCTTCCCACCCTGGGAAGGCCACACACACAGGGGACAATGTCACACTTGGACCACTCCAGGGGAGATCTCTGTCCCTCTCAGTCCCTGGCTGTCACCCCTTTTCTTTTTCACAGGCCGGGGGCTTTGCCAAATCTAAGAATAATTTTTTTTCTTTGTCCCTGTCACCTTTGTGACATCTACACAGAGCTTTCCCTTCCTTTTCATACTCTTTTCATAAAAGAGGTATCGCAATGTATTGGGCCGAATTTCCACTTTTCTTTTATCAGAATGTGCCAGCAGCTGAGCTGGAGCTGTGCAGGACCAATGGATTTTGGAATTGCCACAGAATTACTTCTACGGTCAGTTTATTAAATTTTGCAATTTGTTCTTGTTTCCACCACAAGTTACTTGTGGGAAGAGTAAATTCAAGGCATTTTCTGTAGGCTTAAGTTTGATTTTCGTCAAGAAACAACTTCACTTTGTCCAGTGCCCAGGGAATGCTCAAGGGGTCACTGAGCCTCTCAGACTGGGGGATGCTTGAGAGGGGCTTGGGAGGGTTTGTCCCCGTCCCTGACACCTCAGGCCATTCCCCAGGGGATATCCCTGTCCCTGTCCCTGTCACCCCAGGCCTTTCCCCAGGGGTGTCCCTGTCCCTGTCACCCCAGGCCATTCCCCAGGGGTGTCCCTGTCCCTGTCACCCCAGGCCATTCCCCAGGGGTGTCCCTGTCCCTCTCACCCCAGGCCATTCCCCAGGGGTCTCCATCATTCTCACCCAGGGAATGCCTGGGGGGTCTCCCTCCCTCTCACCCCTGTGCCAGGGGGTGCTCGGGGCAGTCTCTGTCCCTCTCAGCCCAGGGGATGCTCGGGGCTCTCTGTCCCCTGGCCCTGGGGGATGCTCGGGGGGTCTCCATCCCTCCGGCCTCAGGCAATGCCTGTGCAGGGCTGGGCACCAGGGGCTCTGTGTCCCTCTCACTGCTGAGGCTGCTCGGGGCTGGGGGGGCTCTGCCACCTTCTCACCCCTGGAGAGGTCAGGGGGGTCTCTGTCCCTCTCAGCCCTGCTGTGACCCCACCCAAACATCATCGGGGGCACAGGGACAGAGACACCCCCAAACCCCCAGAAAAGATGAACCTGGGATTTGGTTTGGGGCTGAGGATTTAGGAAGGGGCTGGAATTGGGGCTGGGCTTGGAGTTGGGGCTGAGATTTGGATTAGAGCTGGGATTGGGGTTAAGACTAGACATGGGATTGGCTTTAGGACTGGGGTTGGGATTGGGTCTGGGGCTAGATGAGTGTGGGGCTGGGATAAGATTAAATTCAGAACTGTGAGTGTGTCTAAACATGGAGTGAGATTGAGACCAGGATCAGGGTCAGGTTTGGGACTGAGCTCACCCAGAGCAGGACATGGGGGATGTCACTGCAGGATGGTTTGGGGAAAATCCTGGTTTCGGGAAAAACAGGGTGTGAATGCCTTTTTTTGGGGATTTCTCTTGCCCAAGTCCATCTCTAGAAGTCACCTGATATCCATAAAAACCTCCAAAAATCAAGACTTAATAAAAAATAGCCACCAGGAGTGTCCTGTGTCCAGTCTCATCCCTCTGGGGTTCTGGTGTTCCCCCATCTCAGGGCTGCTGGGGATCCCATGGGTCCTGGGGATCCCCCCCTCTCCAGGGTCCTGCTTAGGGATGCTGGGGGGTTTTGGGTTCCCCCTCACCAGCCTCCCTTCAATCCAGCCACTTAAGGCTCACCCCTCTCCCCACCACCCCACCCTGGTTTAGGGCAAATTTGGGAGAAAACCTCCAAAAGGGGTTTCCTCTAAAAAGCAAATTCAAGCAGCAAACCTGCCCCCCATCCCCCCCACTCCCAGCCGGTTTGGGAAAATATTTCCTTGGAGAAAAGTGGAAAAAACGTTTATTTACCAGGCAAAGCATTCACCAGCACAAACAAAGAACAGTATTGAACAATAAAACCTCTTGCCACTCCAGAAGAGATGACAAACACAGAAAGTCCCTCTCTGGGCTGTAGCTCAGCTCACTCAGTCTCTTATCAGTCTCTTATCAGCCTCTGCAGTGCTGGAAATGCCGCGGCCCAGGCCAGGCCCAGTGGGCCACAGATGCAAGCTGCTGGTGGTGTTCTGGGTGTTCAGTGCAGAGCAGGTTCAAACAGCTCCAAAGAAAACGAAAAATAACAGTCCAGGCAACTTCTCTGCCTCAGAGAGCTAAAAACTAACTAAAAGCAAAGGAGAGCTCTGTCCCACCCTCTGTCCATCCAGGAGCCGGAATGTGGAGGAGTGAGTGCAGTGTATGAAAACAAACTGCAGCTTCTTCCTCCTCCCCTTCTCTCTCAGAACCAGCCTTAAAGGTGCAGAACTCATTTCTGGGCTAAACAGACCGATGGGGCACGAGCATCATGAAGTCACCCCAGGACACGCCCCTGTCAGGGTCAGGGGGTCCCGTCCCCGCCTCATCTCCGGGCTGCCGGGGGTGCCCCAGCTCCGGTATCGCCCCTTCCCCTCTCCCCGCCCCGGGGGTCCCCCGTTCCACAGTCCCGGCTCTCACGGGGATCCCCAAAACCAATGTCCCGCCCCGTCGGTACCGGGCCATCCCCACGTGGACCCCCCGGGACCCTCCCGAGGGGCGATCGTGGCTCCTCTGCCCCCGAAAAAGCTCCTCTTAGGGAGCCCGGAGATATCCGGGGCTCGAGTCCGGGATCTGCCAGCTCCAAACACTCTCCAAAAAAATCCTCCTGGAGACCCCTGGCTGGAGTTATTGGGGAATTTAGCTACTTGAGCAGGGCTTCCTGTGGGAATTTTAGCAGCCTTGTGTTCCTCACCTTGGAGTAAATGAACTTTGTCAGTCACGCTGATATCATTTGCTCCCTCTTCTCCAGTGATTTTAACAAACTTTTCAAGGAAGGACAACAAAATATTTTCTTTTTCACTGCCACCCACAACAGCCATTTTCCCCATCAGTTCTTCCATAAGTTCCCCAGGAGGAAGGAGGGACTGTGTCCAAGTTTCCAAGGGTTCTTCCAGAAAAACCACAACCTCCTCAGAGGGAACCATGCTGTTGTCAAAGGCACCTGGGGTGAGACAAGAGTGCCCTGAACTCACTGCGCCAAAATAATGTCACAATCTGGTTACGCAAATTGTTAGAGAGATGCCTCTGCCCCAGTTAAGGTGCTAACGAGACCAAATCCAAAGTGGATTTTATTGAACAGTAAATGTGAGGTAGAGAGAGAGAGATGGAAAGAAAGAGAAAAGGGGGGAGAGCAAGGGAGTGACAGGGACAGAGACCTCCCCTGGGGCAGGGCAAGTGTGACATTGTCCCCTGTGTGTGTGGCCTTCCCAGGGTGGGGGTTTTACACCTGAGCCAGTTTGGGTAAGGGGAGTGGTGTTCACCCCCTGAGCAGGGATTCCCCCACTGTTTCAGGTTACAGTGTAAGATGTAACCAAATGCATGTTTTCAATCCCCATCTTCATCAACTGCTAGAAACAGGTGGGGCAGGGTTCTTTATCTCTTCCATGACCCAGCCCTGATAACGCCCTCCAGGGGAGATATCTTCTGTGAATGGGCCATTGTGTGTCACTGCAGGACTGATAAAATTCCATCATCCCATTGTGGGATGCTCCGCCCAGGGGGAGGTTCCAAGCATTCCTACCTGGATATAAGCTGAGCCTTGCAACACCAGGAGCAGCTTGCCTACTGGATTCCCAGAGGACAAGAGCTCCAGAACCACCCCTGTACCTCCAGAGGAAGACCAGACCCTTCTACAGGATCACTGCTTGGACAGAATCACGTTCATCTCTCCAATAGGACTGCAGCCACCATTTAATGGGACTGCTGCCACCACCCTGAGCAGCAACAGGGTGTCAGGTTATATCCTGACTCTGTCAGTTTAAGACAGTGTATCTGTATCATTTCCTTGATCTTAATTTTCTTATTAAATTGTAATTCTGAATTAGACTCTCCCGCAGGTTTTCCTTCAATCCAGTAAAAAAGACAACGTGTGCTCCCTTGTTTTCTTCCCAAAACAGAATTTCCCATCTCCTAACGTTTGCCAGATGGAAGAGGAGCCTGCAAGGAAGAGGAAGGAGCCTCGAGACACCCAGGCAGGTGAGGAGGAAGTCAGTGCCCCTTTGCCCCTCTCTCCTGCTCCATCTCCCAGCCCCTGGCTGCAGGACAACCCTGCTGCCAATGCCGTCCTGCTGGGGATGCTCTGGGGGGATCTCCTTCCCCTTTCCCTCTGGCACGGAGGCAAATCCCATCCTCTCCTTGTCGTTCCTTCCCCAGGGAAGAAGCTGAGGATGGAGACCAGGGAGGAAAAATCTCCACAGCAGAATCTCTGGAAGAGGCTGTTTTGAGCAACTCTAGTGCACAGGAATCCAACAGGGAAGGAAAGCCCCAGAGATCCCAGAGAAGGAGAGGCTGCAAACCCAGCCCAGGGTGCTCTGAGGAGGAAAGACCCACCCTGAGCCAGGAAGGTGGACAGAGCTTCAGCCAGAGCTCAGAGCTGGTGGTCCATGAGCAGCTTCACAATGGGGAGAAGCCCTACAAGTGCTTGGAGTGTGGGATGAGCTTCAGGAAGAGCTTCCACCTGATCTGCCACCAGATGATCCACACTGGGGAATGGGCCTACGAGTGTGGGGAGTGTGGGAAGGGCTTCAGCTGCACCTCTGCCCTCATCAGGCACCAACGCATCCACACTGGGGAGAGGCCCTACAAGTGTCCCCAGTGTCAGAAGAGGTTTCAGACACGCTCCAATTACCTCTGCCACCAGCGCATTCATACAGAGGAGAGGCCCTTCCGCTGCCCTGAGTGCGGGAAGGGCTTCAAGCACAACTCCCACCTCATCATCCACCGGTGCATCCACACTGGGGAGAGGCCCTACGAGTGCCCCACCTGTGGGAAGAGGTTCCAGACCAGCAAAATTCTCTGCCTGAATGAGCAGAGTCACACCCAGGAGAGGCCCTTCTGCTGCCCTGATTGCAGGAAGCGATTCAAGAAAAAATCCACCTTCATCATCCACCGGCGCATCCACACTGGGGAGAGGCCCTACAAGTGTCCCACTTCATGGGAAGAGCTTCTCCATGAGCTCGAATTTGACCAGAAACCAATGGAGTCACCAGTCAGGGAAGTTCTGCGAGTGCCCCAGCTGCAGGAAGAGCTCTATGCACCACTCCAGCTTCTTTCTCCATTGGAGGTCCCACGTTGGGAAGAGCCCTGGGGATCCATTTTCCCTGTAATCCATGCTGGGAAGACAGCTGTCAATTTTCCTGCCCCTCCCAATGACCTGATGTGGCATTGAAAAACATAAGGGTCTGGCCATAGCCCTGTCATGACACTCACTCCCACCTCAGGTCATTGCCAGGGGCAGGAAAGGGACTCTCTCTCTCTCTCTCTCTCTCTCTCTCTCTGAGGAGAAGGGTGTCCTTTCCAGGCAGGGGGAAATACATGGCCAGGAAGACCCAGTGAGTTGTGTTTTAGTTTTCCCTTTAAAAGTTTTTCTTATCCCTTCTGTTATCAATATTGTTTCTGTTCCTGTTTGTTCCTTATCTCATTTCTGTTCCCAGTAAATTGTTCTTATCCCAGCCCGGGATCCTTGCCTTTTGTGCTTTCCATGGGAGGCGGGAGGGCAGCGAGGGCAGCGCGGTTTTAGCGGGAGCAGGAAATTGGGGAATCCCATTCCTGAAGCCCGGCCCGTGGAAACCGAGCATCCCAGCCGGTGCCAGCCCTGGTGGCCATGGCAGCAGCCTTGGGAGCGGGTCCCTGGCTGGGGCTGTGGGAACCTCTTCCCTCTGGTGCCCAGGGACAGGAGTGGAGGGAGCGGCTGCAGCTGAGTCGGGGCAGGCTCAGGTTGGATGTCAGGAAAAGGTTTTTGCCCAGAGGCTGCTGGGGCCCTGGCCAGGCTCCCCAGGGAAGGGTTCCAGCTCCAGGGCTCTCTGAGCTCCAGCAGCGTTTGGCCAGTGCTGCCAGGCCAGGCTGGCATTGTTGGGGTGTCCTGTGCAGGGTCAGCAGTTGGACTGGAGGATCCTGATGGCATCCACCCAGGGACTCCACCCTTTTCTACAGGAGCCCTGCTGCAACAGACCCACACCTGACACTGCAGGAGGACTGCAGCCAGAATTCCAATTGGATTGCTACCAACAGCCTGACCAACAGGGTGTCAGGTTGGGTTCTGGTTCTGTCATTGCTGTTTTAGTTTACTGCATTGTTTATTTTCTCCTTTTATTTTCTTCCCCAATAAAGAACTGTTATTTCCTGCTCCCATATTTTTTGCCTGAGAGCCCCTTAATTTAAAATTTATAGCAGTTTGGAGGTGCGGGGAGGTTATATTCTCCAATTCAGGGGAGGTTCCTGCCTTCCTTAGCAGGCACCTGTCTTTCCAAATCAAGACAGCAGGACAGAAGGCACTTTGATTCCTTTTGTCCCAAGTTTCTCCTGAGTTCATGACTTCAGATGAACTGGAATGGTCCCGACAGCACAAAAGCAGCCACAATGAGTAGGATCAACCCCCAGGTCACCATTAAATGCACTCAATCCACACCTTCCAGAGCCCAGAAGCAATTCCTGCCTGTGCCCCCAGCTCTGGCTCAGCCTAAGGGGCATCGCTCTGGTGTGTGTGGGGCCGGCTCCTGCAGGACACAGCGCTGGGAGCCGCTCTGTGTCCCGCAGCTTCGGCATCTCAGGCGCCGCTCCACAGCTGCGGGGCTGTGCCACCACTGTTCCATGGCTGTAGCTCCTGTGCCACCACTGTTCCATGGCTGGAGTTCCTGTGCCACCACTGTTCCATGGCCGTATCTCCTGTGCCACCACTGTTCCATGGCTGTAGTTCCTGTGCCACCACTGTTCCATGGCCGTAGCTCCTGTGCCACCACTGTTCCATGGCTGTAGTTCCTGTGCCACAACTGTTCCATGGCTGTAGCTCCTGTGCCACCACTGTTCCATGGCTGGAGCTCCTGTGCCACCACTGTTCCATGGCTGTAGCTCCTCTGCCACCCCTGTTCCATGGCTGGAGTTCCTGTGCCACCACTGTTCTGCCTTTTCCATGCTCACTCCACTGCTGCTCCAAAGCTGTGCTGTGCTGTTTCAGCACGGTTCCTCTGCTCCTGCACCACTACTCCACTGCTGCTCCAACACTGCTCATCTCCCACTTTTCCACTGCTCCTTCTCTGCTCCTCCCCTGCTCCCCTGGTGTTCCACGGCTGCTGCTTCTGTTCCAGTGCTGCTGCCACAGCTGCAGTGTCACAGAGAGGGGAACATTCGGGCAGCAACCACTGTGCTGTCACAGAGACCGGGACAACGGGACTGCCACAGCTGTGGTGTCACAGTGAGGGAAATGTTGCTGCTGCTGTAGTCATAGAAGGGAACACTGTGGCTTCCAGTGCTTTGTTGTCATAGGAGAACATTGGGGCTTCCACTGCCCCCAGTGATGTCATAGAGAGGAGAACATTGGGGCTGCCATCCTTGTGAGCTCAAAGACAGGGTAACCTTGGGGCTGCTACCCCTGGTTTCTCATGGAGAGGCTAATCTTGGGGCTGCCCCCGCTGTGGTGTCATACAGAAGTCCATGTTGGGACTGCCAATGCAGTGGTGTCACAGGCAGGGGAATGTGTGGGAGTCACTGCTGGGGTATCACAGACAGGGGAGCATTTGGGGCTGCCACCCCTGTGGTGTCACAGAGAGGGGAATGTTGGGGCTGCCACTGTGGTGCTGTCATAGAGAGGAGAATGCTGGGGGTGCCACCTCAATGGTGTCACAGAGAGGGGAATGTGGGGGCTGCTACTACTGTGTTTTCATAGACAGGGCAATGTTTGGTTGGGCACTAAAGTGATGTCAGAGAGATTGGAATGTTGGGGCTGCCACCACTGTTTTCTCATAGAGAAGGGAATCTTTGTTCTGCCACTGTGTTGGTGTCATAAAGAGGGGAAGACTGCGGGTGCCACCTCTGTGGTGTCACAGAGAGGGGGACGAGGACTGGCACAGCTGTGTTGTCACAGAGACAGGAACAGTGGGGCTGCAACCACTGTGGTGTCCTAGAGAGGGGAACGTTGTGGCTTTCACCATTGTGGTGTCACAGAGAAGGGATTTAGGGCTGCCACAGCTGTGGTGTCACAGAGAGTGGAAGGTCAGGATTGCCTCCGATGTGGTGTCACAGAGAGGGGGACACTGGGGCAGCCATCGCTGTGATGTCACAGAGAGGGGAATTTTAGGGCTGCCACCTCTGTTCTGTCACAGGGAGGGGAACATTGGAATTGCCACCCTTGTTTTGTGACAGACAGGGGAACGTTTGAATTGTCACTGCTGTGGTGTCACAGAATGGGGAACACTGTGGCTGCCACCCCTGTGGTGTCACAGACAGGGGAATGCTCGATCTTGAAGTGCTGTGGTATCATAGAGAGGGGAACGTTGGTGTTGCCACTGCTGTTGTGTCACAGACATGGGAACACTGCCAAACCTGCCCTGGTGCTGTGCCCACTGCAGTGCTGCTCCTCTGTGACACTGCAGTGCCTCCTGGGGACATTGTTCACACTCTGGAGACTCATGGGACTATAGGAGCCCTGTGACACTCCAGGGTCTTGTAGAATCCATGGAACCAAGAGGAGACTGTGAAACTCTGGGGCTTCATGGAACCATCCATTGTGATACCTCAGGGCCTCATGCTTCCCAGGAATCCTTGTGACTCTACAGGACTAAATGGAACCAAGGGGACATTGTGACACTGTGGAGTTCATGGAAGTGAGAGGATGCTCTGAGACTCAGGTGCCTGAAGATGCTCAGGACCAGTTGTGACCCTGTGGCTTGTGGAACCAAAGGGACCCTGTGACACTGTGGGGTCTCATGGAATCCAGAGGCCCTTGTGACTCAGTGAGGACAGTTGGAACCAAGGATCCATTGAGATATCTCAGGGCCTTGTGTTGTCCAGGGATCCTTGTGACATTGTGGGGCCTCATGGAACCAAAGGGAGCCTGGGACACTGTGTGATCTCAGGGAACCAAGGGGACTCAGAGACACTGTGGGGCCTCCTGGTTCTCAGTCACTTCTGACACTTGTGTCCATCTACAAAGAGGCAAAGCTGGGCAGCCTGAGCCTGTTGATCCAGAATATTCACATCTGCATGGGAGGATGTTCCTGCCAGCTGTGGTGCTTTGTGTTCTCTCTGCTCTCTGGGGGAATTTCATCCTAGTAGTTGGAGACCCCAACTACTCCTGTAGCTGACACCACAGGGCCTGCTGTGGGGTGGGAGCAGAGGCATCTTTCACTCCATCATGTTGCTCAGAGCCTATCCAAGCAGGAATGTTTCCAAGGATGGGGCATTCACTGGCTCTCCACCAAGGCTAATGGTGAAAGCAGGGTGCTGGGGGAGGCAGCAGAGAGAGCAGAGGCTGTGCTGGGTGAGTGAGGGAAGAGAATGAGTGCAGAAGGCACAGCCCACCCGGAGGCCACCAGGCAGAGCCATGGAGCCTCCCCAGGTGAGGGTCACCTGCCCAGGGAGTGCCCTGCTGCCCCTGGGACTGTGCTGCCACCCCCAGTGGAGGTGTTTGCCCAGCAGGATGTCCCCTGGTCACCTGGGGCCGTGCCGCTGCCCCAGGCGGGAGGGCGCTGCCAGCTGAGTGTGCCGTCCCTGGGGTCAGTGGGGAAGGCGCCCCGAGCAGCCTGGCTGTGTTAAATGAGCACCCTGCAGCCCCTCTGTGCCCTGCCATGGCTGCCAAGACATCTGAAAGGACTGGCTGCTGTGCTGCTGTGCCCTCTGCTGCCCCTTGTTCTGCCCTGCTGGCAGAAACTGCCGCAACCGCCCAAGCCCAGCGCGGGTTGTCAATGGAGAGCGCTGCTGCTGATCCAGAGGGTGGAGAGACATCATGCTGCAGAGCCACATTGAACAGGCACTCTGCCACTCTGCTGTGCCCTGCTGCCGCAGCTGGAACCCCAGAAGCAGCACTTGGTAGCAGCAGGGAGGCGCTTTGCCACTGCAGCCGCTGCAAGGCACCCAGCCGCCACCACTGTGAGATGCCTTGCTCCTGCAGGACAGTGCCTGGCCATGGAGCGGGCTTTGCTGCCCCTCCACCAGGCCCTGCCACACCAGCTGAGATCTCAGAAGCGGTGCCCGGCCCCTGCGAGATTCCAGCTCCTCTGTGCCATGCTGCTGCCCCTGTAGCCATCTCTGCCTGCGCTGGAACCACCTCTCTGTGCTTTGCTGTGACTGAAAGCGCCCCTACAGCTGTGCCCAGCCACGGCGAGACAGTGCCCGGCCCCGGCGGGAGAGCGCCCTGGCATTGTGAGGGGGTGCCTGGCTGTGGAGCCATTCCTGGCTGCTATGGAGCTGCCCGTGCCTGTTGCCAAGCTGTACCTGGCTGCTGTGAGACTCCCAGCTGCTGTGCAACACCTGGCTACGATCAAGCCGTATCTGTCGCTCCATGCCCTGCTGTCAACTGCTGGGAAAAGGCGTCGGCTGAGCAGTTCATGCAGGGGAGGGTCCCCGGCGGGGGTCCCTGGGCCAGTGCCCCACCTTGGCCAGCACCCAGCAGCCAGCTTAGAACTGGTGCAAACCAGGGGAATCTGACTGTTTAATTAAAACAAAGCATCCCAAAGGCCTGAGGTGGGTGATGATGCGATGGGATTGCTGCCCAGTGCTCTGAATGTCAAAGTGAAGAAATTCAGTGAAGTGCAGGCAAAAGGCGGGAGCGACTGTGATTCTCTTAAGGCAGTTTTTGAGAGTATAGTTACAAACTGGGCATTGCTGCAGTGATTGCACCTCCTCATGGTCCTGCTGGAAACCCTGTGTAATGGAACCCAGTCGATCTCTGCCCCAGCACAGAGGTGGTGGGGATGGCCAGTTCAACGTCCTCCTGTTGAAATGTCATCCTCCTGAAACAAACAGTAAGAGCTGGGTGGCTCTTTGCCCAAGACCTGACTCCAGGATTTTAAAGTGGGCAAAAGATTGCTATGTCCTTGCTCTGTCCTTCTTATTCTACCTCTCCTAAACTTGTGGCAAATTTACTATCCGGAGCCATAAAATGGGGAACCATTTTAAAACAAAACCTCTAAACATAACTAGGTGACCTGGTGTCCCAGGGTCTACAACTGGACACCTTCTCTCAATTTTGCAAGGTAAACCTGGTGTTTTTATTTTCTAAACACCAGCTAGACCTGTTGTCTAAAATCTGGGTAGACCTAGTGTTGAAAAATTTACCATCTCACCCCCCCAGTATGTGAACTGGCTTCTCTGGTGAACTCTGAGTTTTCTAGATTGGACTTGTTTATGAATAACTTTGAATGTGTTCATTTTCCTGCAAGCTGGGAGGGTTTGAGCAGGCTGCCTGAGGTCTATGAACAGTTTGCACCACGGCCAAGTGTGGGACTGAAGATCTGCCTTCCGAGGAACTGTGAATCGTTTGTGCTTGACAACAGGTAGAGAAACAGCAATTGTGAGACTGAGGGCACACCAGAAACATCACCTGCTGAGCCGGAGAACGACACCAAGCCGGCGACATGCCCAGCTCAGACAGAGAACCACGGGGAACAGACACTGGAAGACATCCTTACTGTGACTGCTCCTGATAACAAATCCACCTTGTCCTTGCTGCGGTACCCGGGTGAACTGTGTGTTGGGCTTGATTGAGCATCTGAGGGTAGCCCACGGGATAAGGAGGGTTTGTTTTCTGTGTGCTCAATGTGGAAAAGAGAAGAGTAATTCTCATGGTATTGTTTGTCACTTTGGTAAATGCAGGGGAGCAGCAGAAATGGCTCCAGGCAGGGAGTGGATATATGAGGAATGCAGCAGAGACTTCAAGATGAAAATTGCTCTGGGACAACACAAAAGATTGGCACATTCATTGGTTAGAAATCAGGAAAGGGTTGCTGTTTTCCACCCAAAAGAGACTTCCAACCCAGGAGCCCACCAAAAATGCTGGACTAAAGAGGAGGAAGAACTACTGGTAAGATTGGAGGCTCAGTTTGAGGGCAACAAAAGCATCAATAAACTCATTGCAGGACACACATCACAAGTAAAACAGCTGAAGAAATCAGGGACAAAAGGAGATTGCTGCCCAGGAAACCAGCTGAGGATGTAGATAAGGAACCTGGCATGAGTCATCAAACCAGGAGAGCAGCTGGGGGCCTGCGAATGGACTTGGACAAAGATCTTGGGAGGAGTCAGATGCCTGGGAGAGCAGCTGCTGGAAGGAAAACAGATCCCAAGATGAGTCACCACCCTGATAAAGATAACAACAGCTGGGAAACAGCAAGTGACAGAGGGAGGGGGAGCTGCAGGCCCATTATCTCAGAACCCTCAGTGAATGGCTATCAGCTGGGACAATTCACACCTTCCTGTGGATATTCAAGCACTTAATAGATGATAAGGAGATGCAATCAACAATCAATCAGCACAGGAATGCTTTTGATGCCTTGAATTAATCAGCCAGATAAGAACAGCAACCCAAGATAAGAGAAAAATGGGGAGCCAGGAAAAAGGACCAATAAGACCTTTTCCAAAGTGGATGAAAAGAAGAACAGTTAAGAAAGGTCATTTTCTTTGCTTCTAAGACCTGTTCCATCTAGAAAGGGGAAAACTTGCTAAAATTATCCTGAATGACAAAGAGTGTTTGTCCTGTGAAATCCCACCCATCGAACTTTATTCAGTTTTTAAAGCCTGATGGGAAACACCTGGAACATTTGATAGCCTTGGGAACTTCCAAATTGTGGGAGATGAGGGACTGGCCCCAAGATCTCGCATTGTTTCGGGCAGACAGAACCCCTCCCCTTTACTGTTACTTAGCCCCACGTGTTGTTGACCATTAACCCCTGTTATAAATGACCCTGCCTAACCGTTAATAAATGAGAGTTACCGCCCACCACATTGGTGTGTGCGTGTGCTTGGTCCGTGTGGCAGAGGCGCTGCCACCGAGCCGTCCTCGACTTGGGATGCCACGCCCCAAGCGGCGGCAACACCAAATTAATGGGAAAGCCAACATTAGTGCTTTCAGAGACTTAATTATGGCAAAAGAAATTGAGAAAAATGTGCAGGAGATGAGCAAAAACTCGGCTCCCAGTCCAGGATTAGTCTAAGAGACATCAAGAAGATGGATCCAGAGTACTCCTGGACCATGGAGATCTTCAGCTTATGGTTAACATCAGGAAAAATCCCAGACATGGGGAGGGCTTGCAGGACTGTTTTGATTCCTAAGTCAACCAAAGCAGGGCACCTAAAGGACATTAACAACTGGAGACCCATCCTGATCGGTTCCATCTTGCTAAGACTGTTCTCCAGGATTTTAACAGCCAAACTGACCAAGGCTTGCCCCCTCAACCCAAGGCAAAGAGGCTTTATAAGGGCAGTGGAATGCTCCGAAAACATGAAACTCCTGCAAACTAGAATTCAGTCAGCAAAAGGAGAACACAAACCCCTGGCTGTTGTATTTGTGGACATGGCCAAGGCTTTTGACACCGCAAGCCAGCAGCATGTTCTACATGCCCTACAGGAAAGGGAGGTAGATCCCCACATCATCAATCTGGTGAGCAATACTGTGCAAAATGTTTTTGTGATTTGTGTCAATCAGCAATGGAATCAGCAAATGCTTTTATCTGCTGTGTGGAAAATGGATGCATTCTTTGGGATAGATCCAAAGAAGGCTTATGAAACTTTCTATAGCCAAATAAAGCTTTGAACTAGGGGAAGTATGGTAAAGTAAAGAGATGAGGTAGCAAGATGACTGATGCTTAGAATAAAATAGAGGAAGTTGTGGTGAAGCTAAGGGGACTGCACTGCGACTAAATGCTTATGTGTAATAAAAAGCTTAACAAAATCATGTAGCAGACAGCGGTGAAGGGGCCTCGCTCCAGACAAGCACAAGAAGGACAGGAAGCCAACAACCACCTGGAAAGATGATGAAATTGCTTATTCCAGCTGATTGATATTTACACATTTCTACTAAACAAGCACACTGGAAACTGCTTTTTTATGCTTAAAAACAGTATATATATACTTTACTGAATTTGTAAGTGGTTTGTGCCGTGAGTGGAGCGGTGACTCCCCAGCCAACCAGCGCTGCTTGCTGGCCTTCTTTAAAATCAAAGATATAGATATAAAATTCACATTGACTATTGAAATTTTATGTATTAGTATGATCCTTGTCACATGGCAGCACTCCCAGTATGGTCCCAGAATAATCCCAGTTACTTTCAAGCACTCCCAGGATGGTCCCAGTTGCCTCCAGCTAGATCAACCCAGTCAGTCCCAGTATGATGCCATTTGCTCCCAGTGTGCTCCCAGTTGCTCCCAGTCACCCCCAGTGCAGGGACGATGTGCATGGTGTGTTCCCAGTCACTCTCAGACACTGCCAGGGTTAATCCAGTCAGTCCCAGTATGATCCAGTGATGACCCCGGTGTGGTCCCAGTTGCTGCCTGTAGGAACCACTTGTGCCCCACATGGTTCCAGTTGCTCCCTTTCACCCTGACTTTTGTTCCAGTGTTTCCCAGTCTTTCCCAGTGTATACCAGTTCCTTCCAGCATATTCCCAGTCACTGCCAGCATGATCCCAGTAGAAGCCCAGTTGTTTCCAATGACCCCCAGCATGCACCCAGTCACTCCCACTTCTCCCACATGCTCCTGGCATGATCCCAGTTGCTCACAGCTGCTCCTGCTCACCCAGAGCATGATCCCACTTGCTCCCAGTATACCCCATTTGCCTCCAACAGGGTCACAATTGCACCCGGCAGGCTCCTACTCAGTTCCAGTATGATCCTGGTATGATGTGAGTACAAATGCAGTGCAATCCCAGTCACTGCCCATTTGATTCCAGTATGATCCCAGTACAGCCCAGTCCCTCCCAGTGAAGCCACTCCTGGGATCTCCCAGCCCTCTCTGCATTCACCCCTTCCGGATCTCCTGGGAGGAACCCCAAGGGCTGGAAGTCTGCAGCCAGGGTCCCCAACAAGGCCCAGTTTGGATGAAGGAGAGCAGGAAGGGAGGGAAGTAAGAGAAGGAGGTTGGCTTAGGAAGGAAAAGGAGGAGGAGGGAGGGAAGATGAGGAGTGGGAGGAAGAGGAGGGACAAAGGAGGATCAGGGAAAGGAGAAGGAACCATGATGTTGAGCACTCCCTGAATTCACAGGCTGTGGGATCATCACCCATCTGTTAGAACTGGAGCATTTATCTTCTGTTAATTGGGCAGTTTTCTTTATCTCTTCCTGTTGCCGTTATGGCGTAACGACCTGGTTTGGGAGGTCCGGCACGGTGACCCAAGGCCCAGGGTCACTCAGTCCAATGCTACATACACCAATGTGGTGGACAGCAAATGGCGTTTATTGAGGGGTCTCAGGGGTATTTATGGCTTGGGCAGTCTGTGTCACTTCCCTCTGCTCACGTCCGGCCGGGTGTGGCCGGGTACGGAGCAACAGTCAGACTGCAGGGTGAGGGGGGCCTTCTTATCTACCCGTACAGCCTGAGATCTTCCACACACAGGTCCCTAGCTCTCCAGATTTTCCCCCCCCCCCGTCATGATTAGTAAAAATCTTATAAAATGTAAAGGTTACAAAATTTCATGGGTTAGTAGAATTAGCGTAAAATCGTGTGTTAGTAAGTGGCACGCCTTAAAGTAATTGTCGGCGCTCGAGAAACAAAATGTTAGCCGTTTCCAAACGCCTTTTAACAAATTGCACCAGTTTGTTTAATATGCAAGGCCCGAAGATTAGGGTTAGTAAGATTATAGTGACTGGGCCTATTAGGGTAGAAATCAGGGTGGTGAGCCATGGAGATCGATTGAACCAGGATTCAAACCAGCCCTGTTGGGCTTCCCTGTCTTTCTGTCTCTGAGCCAGTCTGTTTCGGAGTTCTGCCATGGAGTCTCTAACGACTCCTGTGTGGTCAGCGTAGAAACAACATTCCTCTGTCAAGGCGGCACACAGGCCTCCTTGCTGCATGAACAGGAGATCCAGTCCTCGCCTGTTCTGCAGGACCACTTCTGAGAGCAAGGAGACTGACTTTTCTAGAAAGGAAATGGATTTCTTGATCCTCTGCAGGTCCTCATCGATGGTCATCTGCAGCTGGGACATTCCTTGGTGTTGAGTTGCTAGGGCTGAGACACCTGTTGCCGTTCCAGCCGCCCCTAGGCCGAGCAGCATTGCGATAGTTATACCTGTTAATATTTCCCTCTTGTGGAGCCGGCTGTTTTCTTCGAAAAGGTGGTACACCTCTTTGTCTGAGTGGTACAGGACCCTAGGGACGATCAGAACGTGAACACAAAAGTCGTTAGAGTTATCGAATTTGGCAAGAAACACGCAGGGACTCACTCCAGATCTCTGGCAAACCCACATCCCAGATGCGGATGGGACTACCCACTTATTATTTTTCCTGTCGGGCTCAACTACTTTGGTGCAGACGTCGCCTTTCCGCTTAGCTAGGGTTGCATTGCCAAAGCATCTGCCCTGACCTGTGACTTGACTCAGGGTAATTCCTTTGCGGGGTGTGTCCCATCTGCACTGGCGAGGGGCATCGGCTGTGGAATAGCTGAAGGGGGTATCTAAAGCAACCCCTTTGTAAAAGGGGGGTTTAACATCGTAGCAAAGCCAGCAGGAGTCGGTTAGGTTAGGGTTAGATTCGTTTAGGGATAGAAAGGTAGCTTCTAACATGCGAAGGATTGGGTCCGAGCCTGACCTGGCTGAGCGGCCTATCTGGAAGGCTTCCTCATCGCCAGTCGGGACGTCGGGGACCCTTGTGGGCAAGGCTTTGGGGTAGGTCATGTTTCTCCCTTTCTGTGTGCTTTTGATCACTTTGTTGGGCCCAACCGCTCTGGGTGCTGACGGTTGGAGTCTGGTAATTCGCACATTCACCCACTTTTCTGACCCTTGAAGGACTACTGTCCATGCTTTGCCCACGGCCCAGCTAGGGTGATTCGGCTGCAAAACTGTCATGTTATAGTGAGCGCGTTTCCGGAATTTGGGGACTTTATGGTGGTTTCGATAGAAACTTCCCTGAAGGAAGACGGGTGTTTTGCAGCCTGCGGGTGCCCAGGTGAACTGTAGGAATCTGTCGGGCTCTTGTGGGTCCCACCCAGGTCCTGACGACCTGGTGTCTGTAACTATTGTTTCACAGCCCCAGTGCCCACAGTATCCCCACCCTGGGTGATTGCAATAACTTTTTCCTGGGTTTGAGGCTGGGCACCAGTAGGATAGGTACATGTGTGTGGCGTGTGAAGAATAGGGGTCTACCTTTGGTTGTCCCGGAAACAGGTCGGTGACGCGAAGCACGAAGGACGGGGCGTTCGGCGTGGTGATGTCTCTGAGCATCTTGTCACCAGTAAGATGTTGCATGACCCACCTGATGAGGGTAGTAGTCTGGGCTGGCTTGCCCTCTGGCGACAAGCCCCAACACAAAATCTCACAGAAACACCGTTGTTGCTTTAATTTTGATGGCGCAAGCTTCTCAGGTGATGTCGGGTTCCTCGATGGCCTCTCTCTCTTTCCCAGTAGTGGGGCATATGAGTTTCGGGGACATCCAATGATCCAGTCCTGTAAACAAAGTCTCACAATTCTCATGAGTTTCCCTATGAAGGTCTGGTTTGATAGATTTGAGTGGACACCATTTAATGTCCCCGTCCTTTTTAACGGCCGCATATCCCTGCCCCGTGAGCACCAATCTCCAACCCTGTTCCCACTCCCCTAGTTCATTTTTGATCACCACCCGTGGGCCTTCCTCTAGCGCCCGAGTGGCCCAGTGTCTCTGAGCAGGACTGTTTGTTTCGTCCCCCCTAGGGAATTGATTTAACACTAGCAGCGCAGTTGCCAGCATGCACGCCTGGTCACCTGGGGGAATGGCATTGGTGAAGCCTTCTGCCTTTGCTAGCACTTCCAGCTTAGTTTTCAGAGTCTGGTTTGCTCTTTCGACAATGGCTTGCCCGGTGCTGTTGTATGGGATGCCATGCACCAAGGCGATGTTCCATTTCGAGGCGAATGCTTGGACTACCTTTGAGATGAAGTTTGGGCCGTTATCTGTTTTGATCTGTTTTGGAACTCCAAGCCATGCCATGGCTGTTAGCCAGTGTTGGATGGTCGCTTTGGAATCAGTCTTGAGATGCTGTGTGGCCACAATCATGCCGCTGTATGTATCTACGGTAACTGCGAGCCACGCTCGGGGTTTCAACAGCTGGCATTGTGTAAAGTCTGTTTGCCATATTTCTGAGGCTTTGAGGCCTCTGGGGTTGACGCCGCTCGACCACAGTGGCGACTTCTGGCAGTGGGGGCACGTAGCGATGACGTGCTTTGCGTCCACGGTAGAAATCCCGCACCTTTTCGCAAGCGCTTTAGCTCCGATGTGAAGGGATTCGTGCAACTGACGAGCTTCTTTCAGTGTCCATACGCCCTTTGCGGCGGCGTCAGCCTTGTCGTTGCCTATTTGGTAGAATCCTTTGATTGGGTCATGGCTGCTGACGTGGATGACTGATATGGTGTCTTTCCGTGAATGGAGTGCTTCCTCCAGCATCGTTGCCACTGTGGACACTGACACACCTGGTCCGGACATGGCTAGGCAGAGCTTGGCCACAAATATGGAATCAGTCACAATGTTAAGGTGTTCTTCTGGGAACAGTCCGCACGCTAGCACTACAGCTGCTGCTTCAAGCTGTTGGACCGAAAGCGTGGGGTCAGTTGCCTTGACACATTGCCACTGTTCTCCTGACTGCCATACTGCCGCTGCGGTGGAGGTCTGCGATGATGCATCCGTGAAGATGGTTGGTCCCGCCCGCGGTCAGTCAAGTACTTTTGGTGGGAGGTCAATATCGACGACCGTGAGCAGCCGAGTCCAAGGGGGTTTTTCCGCGTAGCGAATCTCTCCTCCAAAGCCTGTAAGGGCCATGGCTAGATATTCCGATATTGTTGTTGACTGCGCAGAGAGCTGTTTGCAGAGACGCAAGCTTATCCTGGAAGGTTCGATGCCCAGATGTCTTAGGGCGAGTTTCCTGCCTTTCATGATGAGGCTGCAGAGGCACTCGACTCCCGAGGAAAAGGCACGTGACGGTTTCCCCAAGACCACCCATAGTATTGGTTGGGCCTTGTTGGGGGGTCCTTGGGCTAAGGCTCCCACTCCCCCCTTTTTTGTGAAGTGGACATACAGATCGACTGGAGCACTTGAGTCCCATCTGGTGAGCATGCTCTCTGACATCTGACGTTCGATGAAGTTGAGCGAGCTTACCGCTTCCGGTGTCAGGGTTTTTTGCTCCCATGGGCTCTTCCCTTTCAAGAGGTCATTCAGAGGGTCCATGACCTCGGGAGGAATCAGGACGATGTTGCGGAGCCACTGTAAGGACCCTACCAGCTGTTGCATGTCATGGAGCGTCTTGATGTCTCGGCGGATTTTCATCTGGGGAGGAGTTATGTAGGAGCTTGTGATTCCCACTCCTAGGAAGGTCACGCACGGTCCCTTTTTTATTTTTGCACTCGCTACCTCAAAGCCATTTGTCCTTAAGGTCTCGGAGATGGTAGACACCAGCTGGTCCACTTGTCTCGTGGATGGTGCGGCGATCAGGATGTCGTCCATGTACTGCACGATGGTTACAGTCGGATTGCTCTGCCAGACTGGTGCTAGCACTCGGTCCACGGTGATCTGGCAGATAGTCGGGGAGTTGAGCATTCCTTGTGGAAGCATCCTCCATTGGAAGCGTAGGTTGGGCCGCTGGCTGTTTGGGAAGACGATGGAGAAGGCGAAACGCTCCTTGTCGTCTTCGTGCAGGGGAATAGAAAAGAAGCAGTCTTTGATGTTGAGCACTGCACAGGGTTGTCCTTTTGGTATCACAGAGTTCATGGGCAGCGAAGTTTGCACAGGACCCATAGGCTGGATTGTCTTGTTCACTTCTCGCAAGTCGTGCAGGAGACGAAAGCCTTCACCAGACCGCTTAGGTATTACAAAGATCGGAGTGTTCCATGGACTCGGGGAGGGTTCTATATGATTCTTGTGTAATTCCTGGCTAACTAACTCAATGAGGGCAGTCATTCGAGGCGTTGACAAGGGCCACTGTTCGACCCACACTGGGTTGGCTGATTTCCAAGTCAGCTTGATGGGCAATGGCGGGTACGCGACAGTGGCCCTTAGAATAAATTTGTCACCCTAACATCCAGCAGGGCTAGGGCACCCCTCCCTAGCAAGGGTGGGCAGTCCGACATCACATATGCAGTGAGGGTGATAGTTCTTCCCGGTCCTCTCTCGGTGCAGAGGGTTATTGCCACTGGTTGGGTGCTCTTGTGGGCTCGGGACAGCCCTCCAACTCCGCCCACCATGGGGGCTACTTCTAGCTTCCATGGTCGAGGCCAATGTATGTCTGGGATGACGGTGACATCTGACCCTGTGTCCACCCAAAAGGGAAGGCAGATGGCCGAGTCATCGGAGCTGTTGTGGAGACGACACACTGCCCACACGATCAGTGGGTGTTTCCCCACCTTCGCGGCGAAGGCCACCCATGGGTCCCGTTCCCATGCTTTCATGGCCAAAGCCACCCAGGGGCCTCGGCCCCAGGGAGCTGTTCTTGGTATTCCTGAGGTGCAGATGGGTTCGATTGAGCCTTTGGCTGGGCGACAAAGTTGGTCATTCCCTGAGAGGGTGGAGGTGGTGGGCATGAGAGCCCTGTGCCCCATTGGGCGTTGCTGTAGCTGGGCCGCTGCATGTTCCAGGTGGGAGGAGGCTGGATACGGCCCAGCTGCCCTGGGCCCTCTCCCGTTTCCCTGATGCCTGGATCTGCATTCCTTAGCTAAATGCCCTTTCTTTCCACGTGCCCAGCATGGTCCCCTAGGTCTCCCCTGGAGTGGTGGAGCAGCTGCTGGTGGGCGCCATGACTGGGGGCAGTTTGTTGCCACGTGCCCAGCTTGGCCACACTAAAAGCATGCCATGACACTTGTTATTGCAGTGTGAACTGCTGCTTGAATGGGAGCTAGGTATTCTTCCTTTGCAACGTGTCTGATCATGGCAGCTAGATTAGACCCTTGCGGCAGTGATCCTAAAATGTCTTTGGTGGCTGAGTTGCATTGCTGGCGTAGGCACTCTGCCAGCACAGGACCCTTTGCCTCTGAGGGTAATGTTGAGGAGTCCAAGGCAGCCTGTAAACGATCCACAAACTGAGTGAAGCTTTCACTCTCACTCTGCTTTATTGTGGACCAAGGCGACGGTTTGGCTATTACTTTGGAAGCAACACGGATGGCTTCTCGGGCAGCACGCGTTGTTGTCATAACCTCATGTGCCCGCAAGCCCTCAGCCTGTGCCTGGGGGGTGATCATTGTAGGGTCTGTGCCCATTAGCCTCTGTATGCTGGAGCCGTGCAGTGGATGATCTGCCCCTGTTACCAGGGCCAGCTGCTTAATACAGTTATCCTCCCATTCCTGCTTAAAAACGATCATCCCTGCCCCATCAAAAATCATTCTGCAAGTCTGCTTAATATCAAAAGGTAACATGTCATCCCCTCCAAAAACGCTGTCAATGAGTGTGGAAACCATGGCAGAATTAATTCCCCTATCTGCAATTGCTTTAATAATTGCCTGCACCTCTTTTGGGTTTACCGGGGAATAGGTCCTTTGATTCCCGCCGGCTCCCCCCACCCGAACGGGGAACACCAGTTTCGCCGACGGAGTCCATTCAGCACACGCTATTTTTATTTTCCGCCAGTCTGTAAGCGGAGTTCGATCTTTCTCCGATATCCCCTTCACCCATGCAGGAGCGCTGTGGCTAGTGACCTTGTATGCCGCTGCTCTCCTTCTGTTAAAACCCAAATCCGAGTCGGAACTCCCCGATCCCCTCTCGAGCTCGGAGCTCGAGTCCGAGTCCAAGCCGGAAGTCGACTGCCCGGACGTTTCCGGGCTGCTCTGCCTTTTTCTCGGGCTCCGACCCTGCCCCTTCTTGCGGGGGTTGGGCCGTTCCCTCCCCCTGGGGTCCCCCCGCCTCCTACTGGGGGAGGTCCTTGCCCTATAAGGACCTAAAGTGAACTGAGCGCTCTGATTGGCCTTACACTCCTCCGCGGGGGCCGCCCCGTCCCCCCGCTTGCCCGCGCATGCGTTGTTAAGCAGGCTGACTGCATTTCCGCCCCCCATGTTTCCCTTTCCGCCCTGAACACGCGGTTCGGCGCCATTTTCAAACACATACGGAGGGGGTGCGCTTTTATCCACCCCTTCGGGGTCCGGCAATTTCGCCACCTCCAGCGCTTCCTCTGTTAACCCCCGCCAAAACGCCCGCGCGCGTTCCCCCCCTCTGATGGTAAGGCGGTCTGCTCGGGGGAATCCAGCGTTCGCGGTTCTGCGGTGCTGATCTGATCGAAGCCCTCCGCGGTCTGCGTTGCCGCGCCCACCCCCAACTGCAGCGTGGCTAATAACCAAGCCTGCGCGGCTTTCCAGGTCTCCTGCTCTTCTCTAGCTTTCTGCAGAGCCTGCACGACTCTGCCCCATGACTTTAGAGCTTTCCCTGAGCCTGAGGACATAGTCTCCTCAGCTAAAACCTTTGTACAAGTATCCTATATCTCTGAATGGAGAATATCCACCGGGCTGTCTATCGCCCCCAGCTTAATAAGTCTCGGTATAACAAGACATAAATTTTTTAGCTTACAATCAATCCCCCATTGAGAATGCATCTGAGTTACGACCTTCGCTATGGCTTCCATGGTCCACGCTGGTCCGGGGGTGTCCCCCCCACTGCACTAGGCCTGCTGTGCAGCCGCCAGTCCCCTGTCCCGGCGAAATCCCGAACTCCGGGTGCTGCAACTCTCCCGGGTTTTGGCACCAGATGTTGCCATTACGGCGTGGCGACCTGGTTTGGGAAGTCTGACACGGTGACCCAAGGCCCAGGGTCACTCGGTCCAATGCTACATACACCAATGTGGTGGAAAGCAAATGGCGTTTATTGAGGGGTCTCAGGGGTAATTAGGGCTTGGGCAGTCTGTGTCCCTTCCCTCTGCTCACGTCTGGCCGGGTGTGGCCGGGTATGGAGCAACGGTCAGACTGCAGGGTGAGGGGGGCCTTCTTATCTACCTGTACAGCCCGAGATCTTCCGCACGCAGGTCCCTAGCTCTCCACAACAGCCCCAGCCAGGGACCCACTCCCAAGGCTGCTGCCAGGGCCACCAGGGCTTGCACCAGCTGGGATGCTCAGTTTCCATGGGCCGGGCTTCAGGAATGGGATTCCCCAATTTCCTGCTCCCTCTAAAACCGCTCTGCCGCTCGCTGCCGTCCCACCTCCCATGGAAAGCACAAAAGGCAAAGATCCCAGGCTGGGATAAGAACAATTTATTGGGAACAGCAACGAGATAAGGAACAAATGGAACAGAAACAGTATTGATAACAGAAGGGATCAATAAAACTGTTTACAGGGAAAACTACAACATCAACTATTGGCTCTACCCAGTTTCGTATTTCCCCTCCCTGGAAAGGACACCCTTCTCCTCAGGGAGAGAGAGTCCCTTTCCTGCCCCTGGCAATGTTCTGAGGTGGGAGTGAATGGAATCACATGGCCATGGCCAGACCCTCATGTTCTTCATTCCACACCATGTCATTGGCAGGGGCAGGAAAGGGGGCAGGTGTCTTCCCAGCATGGATCACAGGGAACATGGATCACCCGGGCTCTTTCCAACATGGGTTTTCCCATGGGGGTTGAAGCTGGAGCTGGGCACAAAGCTCCTCCTGCACTTGGGGCATTTGCAGGGCGTCTCTTACCGGTGACTCCATTGGTGTCTTGTCAAGTTAGAGCTGCTGGTGAAGCTCTTCCCACACTGGGGACACTCGTAGGGCCTCTCCCCAGTGTGGATGCGCCGGTGGGTGATGAGGTGGGAGTTTTGCTTGAAGCCCTTCCCACAGTCAGGGCAGCGGAAGGGCCTCTCCTGGGTGTGAATCCGCTCATGCAGGAGGAGACTGGAGCTGGTCTGAAACCTCTTCCCACACTTGGGACACTCATAGGGCCTCTCCCCAGTGTGGATGCGCCGGTGGGTGATGAGGTGGGAGTTGTGCTTGAAGCCCTTCCCGCAGTCGGGGCAGCGGAAGGGCGTCTCCTCTGTGTGAATCCGCTCATGCAGGAGGAGACTGGAGCTGGTCTGAAACCTCTTCCCACACTTGGGACACTCGTAGGGCCTCTCCCCAGTGTGGGTGCGTTGGTGCCTGATGAGTTCTGAGCTGCAGCTGCAGCCCTTCCCACACTCCCCACACTCGTAGGCCCATTCCCCAGTGTGGATCATCTGGTGGCGGATCAGGTGGAAGCTCTTCCTGAAGCTCTTCCCACATGCCAAGCACTTGTAGGGCTTCTCCCCATCATGAAGCTGCTCATGGGCCACCAGCTCTGAGCTCTGGCTGAAGCTCTGTCCACCTTCCTGGCTCAGGGTGGGTCTTTCCTCCTCAGAGCACCCTGGGCTGGCTTTGTAGCCCCTCTTCCTGTACAGTCTCTGGGGATTTTCCTCCCTGTTGGATTCCTCCACTCTGGAAGCACTAAAAACAGCCTCTTCCATGAGGTTCTGCTGTGGGGATTTTTCCTCCCTGGTCTCCATCCTCAGCTTCTTTCCTGGGGGAGGAAGGACAAGGAGATTATGGGATTTGCCTCCGTGCCACAGGGAAGGGGAAGGAGATCCCCCCAGTGCATCCCCAGCAGGACGGGGTTGACACCGGGTTCGTCCTGCAGCCGGGGGCTGTGCTAGGCTGGGAGATGGAGCAGGAGAGAGGGGGAAAGGGGCACTGACTTCCTCCTCACCTGCCTGGGTGTCCCAGGGCTCCTTCCTCTTCCTTGCAGCCTCCTCCTCCATCTGGCCAAGAACTGAAGATGGGAAATTCTCTTTAAGGAGGAAAACAAGGGATGAGCACACTGGATTTTGTACTGGTTTGAAGGCAAACCTGGGGAGGGTCTAAACCAGGAATACAATTTAATAAGAAAATTTCGATCAAGGCAATGATACAGAAACACTGCCTTAAACAGACAGAGTCAGGATATAACCTGACACCCTGTTGCTCAGGGTGGTGGCAGCAGTCCCATTAAATGGTGGCTGCAGTCCTGTGGGAGTGATGAATGTGATTCTGTACAAGCAGTGATCCTGCAGAAGGGTCTGGTCTTCCTCTGAAGGTCCAGTTGTGGTTCTGGAGCTCTTGTCCTCTGGGAATCCAGTAGGCAAGCTGCTCCTGGTGTTGCAAGGCTCAGCTATATGCAGGTAGGAATGCTTGGATCCTCCCTCTGGGCGGAGCATCCAACAATGGGATGTTGGAATTTGATCAGTCCTGCAGTGACACTCAATGGCCCATTTGCAGAAGATATCTCCCCTGGAGGGCGTTATCAGGGCTGAGTCATGGAAGAGATTAAGAACACTGCCCCACCTGTTAATAGCAGTTGATGAAGATGGGGATTGAAAACATGCATTGGGTTCCATCTTACATTGCAACCTGAAACAGTGGGGGAATCCCTGCTCAGGGGGTGAACACCACCCCCCTTACCCAAACTGGCTCAGGTGTAAAACCCCCACCCCGGGAAGGCCACACACACAGGGGACAATGTCACACTTGGCCCACTCCAGGGGAGATCTCTGTCCCTCTCAGTCCCTGGCTGTCCCCCCTTTTCTTTTTCACAGTCCGGGGGCTTTGCCAAATCTAAGAATATTTTTTTTCTTTGTCCCTGTCACCTTTGTGACATCTAAACAGAGCTTTCCCTTCCTTTTCATACTCTTTTCATAAAAGAGGTATCACAATGTATTGGGCCGAATTTCCACTTTTCTTTTATCAGAATGTGCCAGCAGCTGAGCTGGAGCTCTGCAGGACCAATGGATTTTGGAATTGCCACAGAATTGCTTCTACTGTCAGTTTATTAAATTTTGCAATTTGTTCTCGTTTCCACCACAAGTTACTTGTGGGAAGAGTAAATTCAAGGCATTTTCTGTAGGCTTAAGTTTGATTTTTGTCAAGAAACTACTTCACTTTGTCGAGTGCCCAGGGAATGCTCAAGGGGTCACTGAGCCTCTCAGACTGGGGGATGCTTGAGAGGGGCTTGGGAGGGTTTCTCCCCGTCCCTGTCACCCCAGGCCATTCCCCAGGGGTGTCCCTGTCCCTGTCACCCCAGGCCATTCCCCAGGGGTCTCCATCATTCTCACTCCAGGGAATGCCTGGGGGGTCTCCCTCCCTCTCTCCCCTGTGCCAGGGGGTGCTCGGGGTATTCTCTGTCCCTCTCAGCCCAGGGGATGCTCGGGGCTCTCTGTCCCCTGGCCCTGGGGGATGCTCGGGGGGGTCTCCATCCCTCTGGCCTCAGGCAATGCCTGTGCAGGGCTGGGCACCAGGGGCTCTGTGTCCCTCTCACCGCTGAGGCTGCTCGGGGCTGGGAGGGCTCTGCCACCTTCTCACCCCTGGGGAGGCCGGGGGGGGTCTCTGTCCCTCTCAGCCCTGCTGTGACCCCACCCAAACATCATCGTGGTCACAGGGACAGAGAGACCCCCAAAGTCCCATAAAAGCTGAACCTGGGATTTGGTTTGGGGCTGAGGATTTAGGAAGGGGCTGGAATTGGGGCTGGGCTTGGAGTTGGGGCTGAGATTTGGATTAGAGCTGGGATTCGGGTTAAGGCTAGACATGGGATTGGCTTTAGGGCTGGGGTTGGGATTGGGTCTCGGGCTAGATGAGTGTGGGGCTGGGATAAGATTAAATACAGAACTGTGAGTGTGTCTAAACATGGAGTGAGATTGAGATCTGGATCAGGGTCGGGTTTGAGAGTGAGCTCACCCAGAGCAGGACAGTGGGGATGTCACTGTGGGATATTTTGGGGAAAATCCTGGTTTGGGGAAAAACAAGCTGTGAATGCCTTGTGCTGGGGATTCCTCCTACCCATGTCCATCTCTAGAAGTCATCTGGTGTCCATAGAAACCTTCAAAAATGAAGAGTGAATCAAAAAAAGCCACCAGGAGTGTCCCATGTCCAGTCTCATCCCTCTGGGGTTCTGGTGGTCCCCCGTCTCAGGGCTGCTGGGGATCCTCAAGGGTCCCCAGGACCCCTCTCCAGGGTCCTGCTTAGGGATGCTGGGGGGTTTTGGGGTCCCCTTCTCCAGCCTCACCCCAGTTCAGCCACTTGGAGGTCCCCCCTCTTCCCACCACCCTGGCCTCGTATGGTGCAAATTTGGGAGAAAATCTCCAAAAGAGTTTCCTCTAGAAAGCAGATTTAAGAAGCCCCTCCCCCAACCGGATTGGGAAAAGATTTCCATGGAGGAAAGGGGAAAAAACTGTTTATTTAACAGGCAACGCATTCACCAGCACAACAAATGAACAGTATTAAACAATAAACCTCTTGCCTCTCCAAAAGAGGTGACAAACTCAGAAAGTCCCTCTGTGGGCTGTAGCTCGCCTCACTCATTCTTTTATCAGTCTCTTATCAGCCTCTCCAGCACTGGAAATGCCACAGCCCAGGCCTGGTCCAGTGGGCCACAGGTGCGAGCTGCCAGTGGTGTTCTGGGTGTTCAGTTTAGAGCAGATTTAAACAGCTCCAAAGAAAACGAAAAATAACAGTCCAGGCAACTTCTCTGCCTCAGAGAGCTAAAAACTAACTAAAAGCAAAGGAGAGCTCTGTCCCACCCTCTGTCCATCCAGGAGCCGGAATGTGGAGGAGTGAGTGCAGTGTCTGAAAACAAACTGCAGCTTCTTCCTCCTCCCCTTGGCTCTCAGAACCAGCCTTAAAGGTGCAGAACTCATTTCTGGGCTAAAGGGACCGATGGGGCACGAGCATCATGAAGTCACCCCAGGACACGCCCCTGTCAGGCTCAGGGGGTCCCGTCCCCGTCTCATCTCCAGGCTGCCGGGGGTGCCCCAGCTCCGGTATCGCCCCTTCCCCTCTCCCCGCCCCGGGGGTTCCCCGTTCCACAGCCCCGGCTCTCACGGGGATCCCCAAAACCAATGTCCCGCCCCGTCGGTACCAGGCCATCCCCACGTGGCCCCCCCGGGACCCTCCCGAGGGGCGATCGTGGCTCCTCTGCCCCCAAAAAAAGCTCCTCTTAGGGAGCCTGGAGATATCCGGGGCTCGAGTCTGGGACCTGCCGGCTCCGAACACTCTCCAAAAAAATCCTCCCGGAGACCCCTGGCTGGAGTTATTGGGGAATTTAGCTACTTGAGCTGGGCTTCTTGTGGGACTTTTAGTAGCCTTGTGTTCCTCACCTTGGAGTAAATGAACTTTGTCAGTCACGCTGATATAATTTGCTCCCTCTTCTCCAGTGTTTTAACAAACTTTTCAAGGAAGGACAACAAAATATTTTCTTTTTCACTGCCACCAACAACAGCCATTTTCCCCATCAGTTCTTCCATAAGTTCCCCAGGAGGAAGGAGGGACTGTGTCCAAGCTTCCAAGAGTTCTTCCAGAAAAATCACAACATCCTCAGAGGGAACCATGCTGTTGTCAAAGGCACCTGGGGTGAGACAAGAGTGCCCTGAACTCACTGTGCAAAAATAATGTCACAATCTGCATACGCAAATTGTTAGAGAAATGCCTCTGCCCCTGTTAAGGTGCTAACGAGACCAAATCCAAGTTGGATTTTATTGAACAGTAAATGTGAGGTAGAGAGAGAGAGATGGAAAGAAAGAGAAAAGGGGGAGAGCAAGGGAGTGACAGGGACAGAGACCTCCCCTGGGGCAGGGCAAGTGTGACATTGTCCCCTGTGTGTGTGGCCGTCCCGGGGTGGGGGTTTTACACCTGAGCCAGTTTGGGTAAGGGGGGTGGTGTTCACCCCCTGAGCAGGGATTCCCCCACTGTTTCAGGTTGCAGTGTAAGATGGAACCCAATGCATGTTTTCAATCCCCATCTTCATCAACTGCCATAAACAAGTGAGGCAGTGTTCTTTATCTCTTCCATGACCCAGCCCTGATAACGCCCTCCAGGGGAGATATCTTCTGGGAATGGGCCATTGAGTGTCACTGCAGGACTGATAAAATTCCATCATCCCATTGTGGGATGCTCCGCCCAGGGGGAGGATCCAAGCATTCCTACCTGGATATAAGCTGAGACTTGCAACACCAGGAGCAGCTTGCCTACTGGATTCCCAGAGGACAAGAGCTCCAGAACCACCCCTGGACCTCCAGAGGAAGACCAGACCCTTCTACAGGATCACTGCTTGGACAGAATCACGTTCATCACTCCCACAGGACTGCAGCCACCATTTAATGGGACTGCTGCCACCACTCTGACCAGCAGGGTGTCAGGTTATATCCTGAATCTGTCAGTTTAAGGCAGTGTTTCTGTATCATTGCCGTGACCTTCATTTTCTTATTAAATCGTAATTCTGGCTTAGACTCTCCCCCAGCTTTTCCTTCAATCCAGTATAAAATTTAGTGTGCTCATCCCTTGTTTTCCTCCCAAAGCAGGATTTCCCATCCTGAAACCTACACTAGATGAAGGAGGAGGCTGTGAGGAAGAGGAAGATGCCCCAGGAGCCCCAGGCAGGTGAGGAGGAAGTCAGTGCCCCTTTCCCCCTCTCTCCTGCTCCATCTCCCAGCCCAGCACAGCCCCTGGCTGCAGGACAACCCTGCTGCCAACCCCATCCTGCCAGGGATGCTCTGGGGGGATCTCCTTCCCCTTCCCTCTGGCATGGAGGCAAATCCCATCCTCTCCCTATCCTTCCTCCCCCAGAGAAGGAGCTGAGGATGGAGACCAGGGAGGAAAAATCTCCACGGCAGAACCTCATGGAAGAGGCTGTTTTGAGCAACTCTAGTGCACAGGAATCCAACAGGGAAGAAAAGCCACAGAGATCCCAGAGGAAGAGGGGCTGCAAAGCCAGCCCAGGGTGCTCTGAGGAGGAAAGACCCACCCTGAGCCAGGAAGGTGGACAGAGCTTCAGCCACAGCTCAGAGCTGGTGGTCCCTGAGCAGCTTCATGATGGGGAGAAGCCCTACAAGTGCTTGGAGTGTGGGAAGAGCTTCAGGAAGAGCAGCACCCTGACCAGCCACCAGATGATCCACACTGGGGAATGGGCCTAGGAGTGTGGGGAGTGTGGGAAGGGCTTCAGCTGCAGCTCTGCCCTCATCAGGCACCAACGCATCCACACTGGGGAGAGGCCCTACGAGTGTCCCCAGTGTCAGAATAGGTTTCAGACACGCTCCAATTACCTCTGCCACCAGCGCATTCATACAGAGGAGAGGCCCTTCCGCTGCCCTGAGTGCGGGAAGGGCTTCAAGCACAACTCCCACCTCATCCTCCACCGGTGCATCCACACTGGGGAGAGGCCCTACGAGTGCCCCACCTGTGGGAAGAGGTTGCAGACCAGCAAAATTCTCTGCCTGAATGAGCAGAGTCACACCCAGGAGAGGCCCTTCTGCTGCCCTGATTGTGGGAAGGGATTCAAGAAAAAATCCACCTTCATCATCCACCGGTGCATCCACACTGGGGAGATGCCCTACAAGTGTCCCACTTCATGGGAAGAGCTTCTCCATGAGCTCGAATTTGACCAGAAACCAATGGAGTCGCCAGTAAGGGAAGTTCTGCGAGTGCCCCAGCTGCAGGAAGAGCTTCATGCACCACTCCAGCTTCTTTCTCCATTGGAGGTCCCACGTTGGGAAGAGCCCTGGGGATCCATTTTCCCTGTAATCCATGCTGGGAAGACAGCTGTCAATTTTCCTGCCCCTCCCAATGACCTGATGTGGCATTGAAAAACATAAGGGTCTGGCCATGGCCCTGTCATTACATTCACTCCCACCTCAGGTCATTGCCAGGGGCAGGAAAGGGACTCTCCCTCTCTCTCTCTCTTTCTCTCTCTCCCTGAGGAGAAGGGTGTCCTTTCCAGGCAGGGGGAAATACATGGCCAGGAAGACCCAGTGAGCTGTGTTTTAGTTTTCCCTTAAAAAGTTTTATTTATCCCTTCTATTATCAATATTGTTTCTGTTCCTGTTTGTGCCTTATCTTGTTCCTGTTCCCAATAAATTGTTCTTATCCCAGCCCGGGATCTTTGCCTTTTGTGCTTTCCATGGGAGGTGGGAGGGCAGCGAGGGCAGCGCGGTTTTAGCGGGAGCAGGAAATTGGGGAATCCCATTCCTGAAGGCCAGCCCGTGGAAACCGAGCATCCCAGCTGGTGCCAGCCCTGGTGGCCATGGCAGCAGCCTTGGGAGCGGGTCCCTGGCTGGGGCTGTGGGAACCTCTTCCCTCTGGTGCCCAGGGACAGGAGTGGAGGGAACGGCTGCAGCCGAGTCGGGGCAGGCTCAGGTTGGATGTCAGGAAAAGGTTTTTGCCCAGAGGCTGCTGGGGCCCTGGCCAGGCTCCCCAGGGAAGGGTCCCAGCTCCAGGGCTCTCTGAGCTGCAGCAGCGTTTGGCCAGCGCTGCCAGGCCAGGCTGGCATTGTTGGGGTGTCCTGTGCAGGGCCAGCAGTTGGACTGGAGGATCCTGATGGGATCCACCCAGGGACTCCACCCTTTTCTACAGGAGCCCTGCTGCAACAGACCCACAGCTGACATTGCAGGAGGACTGCAGCCACAATTCCAATTGGATTGCTACCAACAGCCTGACCAACAGGGTGGCAGGTTGGGTTCTGGTTCTGTCAGTGCTGTTTTAGTTTACTGCATTGTTTATTTTCTCCTTTTATTTTCTTCCCCAATAAAGAACTGCTATTTCCTGCTCCCATATTTTTTGCCTGAGAGCCCCTTAATTTAAAATTTATAGCAATTTGGAGGTGGGGGGGGGGGGTTATATTCTCCAATTCAGGGGAGGCTCCTGCCTTCCTTAGCAGGCACCTGTCTTTCCAAAGCAAGACAGCAGGACAGAAGGCACTTTGATTTCTTTTGTCCCAAGTTTCTCCTGAGTTCATGACTTCAGATGAACTGGAATGGTCCCGACAGCACAAAAGCAGCCACAATGAGCACGATCAAACCCCCAGGTCACCATTAAATGCACTCAATCCACACCTTCCAGAGCCCAGCAGCAATTCCTCAATTCCTGCCTGTGCCCCCAGCTCTGGGTGAGCCTGAGGGGCATCGCTCTGGTGTGTGCGGGGCCGGCTCCTGCAGGACACAGCGCTGGGAGCTGCTCTGTGTCCCGCAGCTTCGGCATCTCAGGCGCCGCTCCACAGCGGCGGGGCTGTGCCACCACTGTTCCATGGCTGTAGCTCCTGTGCCACCACTGTTCCATGGCCGGAGCTCTTGTGCAACCACTGTTCCATGGCTGTAGCTCCTGTGCCACCACCGTTCCATGGCTGTAGTTCCTGTGCCACCACAGTTCCATGGCTGTAGCTCCTGTGCCACCACTGTTCCATGGCTGTAGCTCCTGTGCCACCACTGTTCCATGGCCCTAGCTCCTGTGCCACCACTGTTCCATGGCTGGAGCTCCTGTGCCACCACTGTTCCGCCTTTTCCATGCTCACTCCACTGCTGCTCCAAATCTGTGCTGTGCTGTTTCAGCACGGTTCCTCTGCTCCTGCACCACTGCTCCACTGCTGCTCCATCACTGCTCATCTCCCCCTGTTCCACTGCTGCTTCTCTGCTCCTCCCCTGCTCCCCTGGTGTTCCACGGCTGCTGCTTCTGTTTTAGTGCTGCTGCCACAGCTGCAGTGTCACAGAGAGGGGAACATTTGGGCACCACCACTGTGTTGTCACACAGACCGGGACAATGGGACTGCCACAGCTGTGGTGTCAACGAGAGGGGAGCGCTGGGGCTGCCACAGCTGTGGTGTCACAATGAGGGAAATGTTGGGGTGGCTGCTGCTGTAGTGTCATAGAAGGGAACACTGTGGCTGCCAGTGCTTTGTTGTCATAGAGAGGAGAACATTGGGGCTTCCACTGCCCCCAGTGATGTCAGAGAGAGGAGAACATTGGGGCTGCCATCCTTGTGAGCTCAAGACAGGGTAACCTTGGGGCTGCTACCCCTGGTTTCTCATGGAGAGGCTAATCTTGGGGCTGCCACCGCTGTGGTGTCATAAAGAAGTCAATGTTGGGACTGCCAATGCAGTGGTGTCACAGGAAGGGGAATGTGTTGGGAGTCACTGCTGGGGTATCACAGACAGGGGAGCATTTGGGGCTGCCACCCCTGTGGTGTCACAGAGAGGGGAATGTCGGGGCTGCCACTGTGGTGCTGTCATAGAGAGGAGAATGCTGGGGGTGCCACCTCTGTGGTGTCACAGAGAGGGGAATCTTTGTTCTGCCACTGTGTTGGTGTCATAAAGAGGGGAACACTGCGGGTGCCACCTCTGTGGTGTCACAGAGAGGGGGACGAGGACTGGCACAGCTGTGTTGTCACAGAGACAGGAACAGTGGGGCTGCAACCACTGTGGTGTCATAGAGAGGGGAACGTTGTGGCTTTCACCATTGTGGTGTCACAGAGAAGGAATTTAGGGCTGCCACAGCTGTGGTGTCACAGAGAGTGGAAGGTCAGGATTGCCTCCGATGTGGTGTCACAGAGAGGGGGACACTGGGGCAGCCATCACTGTGATGTCACAGAGAGGGGAATTTTAGGGCTGCCACCTCTGTTCTGTCACAGGGAGGGGAACAATGGAATTGCCACCCTTGTTGTGTGACAGACAGGGGAACGTTTGAATTGTCACTGCTATGGTGTCACAGAGAGGGGGACATGGTCCTGCCACAGCTGTAGTGTCACAGAGTGGGGACACTGTGGCTGCCACCCCTGTGGTGTCACAGACAGGGGAATGCTCGATCTTGAAGTGCTGTGGTATCATAGAGAGGGGAACGTTGGTGTTGCCACTGCTGTTGTGTCACAGACATGGGAACACTGCCAAACCTGCCCTGGTGCTGTGCCCACTCCAGTGCTGCTCCTCTGTGACACTGCAGGGCCTCCTGGGGACATTGCTCACACTCTGGAGACTCATGGGACTATAGGAGCCCTGTGACACTCCGGGGTCTTGTAGAATCCATGGAACCAAGAGGAGACTGTGAAACTCTGGGGCTTCATGGAACCATCCATTGTGATACCTCAGGGCCTCATGCTTCCCAGGAATCCTTGTGACTCTACAGGACTAAATGGAACCAAGGGGACATTGTGACACTGTGGAGTTCATGGAACTGAGGGGATGCTCTGACACTCAGGTGCCTGAAGATGCTCAGGAGCCGTTGTGACCCTGTGGCTTGTGGAACCAAAGGGACACTGTGACACTGT
This sequence comes from Agelaius tricolor, assembly GCF_023055355.1. Taxonomy (NCBI): domain Eukaryota; kingdom Metazoa; phylum Chordata; class Aves; order Passeriformes; family Icteridae; genus Agelaius; species Agelaius tricolor. The sequence goes on along the minus strand of NW_027269324.1, from coordinate 235,784 downwards.
GGGGTCTCATGGAATCCAGAGGCCCTTGTGACTCAGTGAGGACAGTTGGAACCGAGGATCCATTGAGATATCTCAGGGCCTTGTGTTGTCCAGGGATCCTTGTGACATTGTGGGGCCTCATGGAACCAAAGGGAGCCTGGGACACTGTGTGATCTCAGGGAACCAAGGGGAATCAGAGACACTGTGGGGCCTCCTGGTTCTCAGTCACTTCTGACACTTGTGTCCATCTACAAAGCTGGGCAGCCTGAGCCTGTTGATCCAGAATATTCCCATCTCCATGGGAGGATGTTCCTGCCAGCTGTGGTGCTTTGTGTTCTCTCTGCTCTCTGGGGGAATTGCATCCTACAGGAGACCCCAACTACTCCAATAGCTGACACCACAGGGCCTGCTGTGGGGTGGGAGCAGAGGCATCTTTCACTCCATCATGTTGCTCAGAGACCATCCAAGCAGGAACATTTCCAAGGATGGAGCATTCACTGGCTCTCCACCAAGGCTAACGGTGAAAGCAGGGTGCTGGGGGAGGCAGCAGGGAGAGCAGAGGCTTTGCTGGGTGAGCGAGGGAAGAGAATGAGTGCAGAAGGCACAGCCCACCAGGAGGCCACCAGGCAGAGCCGTGGAGCCTCCCCAGGTGAGGGTGACCTGCCCGGGGAGTGCCCTGCTGCCCCCGGGACTGTGCTGCCACCCCCGGTGGAGGTGTTTGCCCAGCAGGATGTCCCTGGTCACCCGGGGCCGTGCCGCTGCCCAGGCGGGAGGGCGCTGCCAGCTGAGCGTGCCGTCCCTGGGGTCAATGGTGGAGGCGCCCCAAGCAGCCTGGCTGTGTTAAATGAGCACCCTGCAGCCCCTCTGTGCCCTGCCATGGCTGCCAAGACACCTGAAAGGACTGGCTGCTGTGCTGCTGTGCCCTCTGCTGCCCCTTGTTCTGCCCTGCTGGCAGAAACTGCCGCAACCGCCCAAGCCCAGCGCGGGTTGTCAATGGAGCGCGCTGCTGCTGATCCAGAGGGTGGAGAGACGTCATGCTGCAGAGCCACATTGAACAGGCACTCTGCCACTCTGCTGTGCCCTGCTGCCGCAGCTGGAACCCCAGAAGCAGCACTTGGTAGCAGCAGGGAGGCGCTTTGCCACTGCAGCCGCTGCAAGGCTCCCAGCCGCCACCACTGTGAGATGCCTTGCTCCTGCAGGACAGTGCCTGGCCATGGAGCGGGCTTTGCTGCCCCTCCACCAGGCCCTGCCACACCAGCTGAGATCTCAGAAGCGGTGCCCGGCCCCTGCGAGATTCCAGCTCCTCTGTGCCATGCTGCTGCCCCTGTAGCCATCTCTGCCTGCGCTGGAACCACCTCTCTGTGCTTTGCTGTGACTGAAAGCGCCCCTACAGCTGTGCCCAGCCACAGCGAGACAGTGCCCGGCCCCGGCGGGAGAGCGCCCTGGCACTGTGAGGGGGTGCCTGGCTGTGGAGCCATTCCTGGCTGCTATGGAGCTGCCCGTGCCTGTTGCCAAGCTGTACCTGGCTGCTGTGAGACTCCCAGCTGCTGTGGAACACCTGGCTACGATCAAGCCGTATCTGTCGCTCCATGCCCTGCTGTCAACTGCTGGGAAAAGGCGTTGCTGAGCAGTTCATGCAGGGGAGGGTCCCCGGCAGGGGTCCCTGGGCCAGTGCCCCACCTTGGCCAGCACCCAGCAGCCAGCTTAGAACTGGTGCAAACCAGGGGAATCTGACTGTTTAATTAAAACAAAGCATCCCAAAGGCCTGAGGTGGGTGATGATGCGATGGGATTGCTGCCCAGTGCTCTGAATGTCAAAGTGAAGAAATTCAGTGAAATGCAGGCAAAAGGCGGGAGTAACTATGACTCTCTTAAGGCAGTTTTTGAGAGTATAGTTACAAACTGGGCATTGCTGCAGTGATTGCACCTCCTCATGGTCCTGCTGGAAACCCTGTGTAATGGAACCCAGTTGATCTCTGCCCCAGCACAGAGGTGGTGGGGATGGCCAGTTCAACGTCCTCCTGTTGAAATGTCATCCTCCTGAAACAAACAGTAAGAGCTGGGTGGCTCTTTACCCAAGATCTGACTCCAGGATTTTAAAGTGGGCAAAAGATTGCTATGTCCTTGCTCTGTCCTTCTTATTCTACCTCTCCTAAACTTGTGGCAAATTTACTATCCGGAGCCACAAAATGGGGAACCATTTTAAAACAAAACCTCTAAAGATAACTAGGTGACCTGGTGTCCCAGGGTCTACAACTAGACACCTTCTCTCAATTTTGCAAGGTAAACCTGGTGTTTTTATTTTCTAAACACCAGCTAGACCTGTTGTCTAAAAACTGGGTAGACCTAGTGTTGAAATTTTACCATCGCACTCCCCCAGTATGTGAATTGGCTTCTTGGTGAACTTAGAGTTTTCTAGATTGGACTTGTTTATGAATAACTTTGAATGTGTTCATTTTCCCGCAAGCTGGGAGGGTTTGAGCAGGCTGCCTGAGATCTATGAACAGTTTGCACCACGGCCAAGTGTGGGACTGAAGATCTGCCTTCCGAGGAACTGTGAATCGTTTGTGCTTGACAACAGGTAGAGAAACAGCAATTGTGAGACTGAGGGCACACCAGAAACATCACCTGCTGAGCTGGAGAACGACACCAAGCCGGCGACATCCCCAGCTCAGACAGAGAACCACAGGGAATAGACACTGGAAGACATCCTTACTGTGACTGCTCCTGATAACAAATCCACCTTGTCCTTGCTGCGGTACCCGGGTGAACTGTGTGTTGGGCTTGATTGAACACCTGAGGGTAGCCCACGGGATAAGGAGGGTTTGGTTTCTGTGTGCTCAATGTGGAAAAGAGAAGAGTAATTCTCATGGTATTGTTTGTCACTTTGGTAAATGCAGGGGAGCAGAAGATATGGCTCCAGGCAGGGAGTGGATATATGAGGAATGCAGCAGAGACTTCAAGATGAAAATTGCTCTGGGACAACACAAAAGATTGGCACATTCATTGGTTAGAAATCAGGAGAGGGTTGCTATTTTCCACCCAAAAGAGACTTCCAACCCAAGAGCCCACAAAAAATGCTGGACTAAAGAGGAAGACCTACGGGTAAGATTGGAACAGCTAAACAAATCAGGGACAAAAGGAGATTGCTGCCCAGGAAACCAGCTGAGGATGTAGGTAAGGAACCTGACATGAGTCATCAAACCAGGAGAGCAGCTGGGGGCCTGCGAATGGACTTGGACAAAGATCTTGGGAGGTGTCAGATGCCTGGGAGAGCAGCTGCTGGAAGGAAAACAGATCCCAAGATGAGTCACCACCCTGATAAAGATAACAACAGCTGGGAAACAGCAAGTGACAGAGGGAGGGGGAGCTGCAGGCCCATTATCTCAGAACCTTCAGTGAATGGCTATCAGCTGGGACAATTCACACCTTCCTGTGGATATTCAAGCACTTAATAGATGATAAGGAGATGCAATCAACAATCAATCAGCACAGGAATGCTTTTGATGCCTTGAATGAATCAGCCAGATAAGAACAGCAACCCAAGATAAGAGAAAAATGGGGAGCCAGGAAAAAGGACCAATAAGACCTTTTCAAAAGTGGATGAAAAGAAGAACAGTTAAGAAAGGTCATTTTCTTTGCTTCTAAGACCTGTTCCATCTAGATAGGGGAAAACTTGCTAAAATTATCCTGAATGACAAAGAGTGTTTGTCCTGTGAAATCCCACCCATCGAACTTTATTCAGTTTTTAAAGCCTGATGGGAAACACCTGGAACATTTGATAGCCTTGGGAACTTCCAAATTGTGGGAGATTAGGGACTGGCCCCAAGATCTCACATTGTTTCGGGCAGACAGAAGCCCTCCCCTTTACCGTTACTCAGCCCCACGTGTTGTTGACCATTAACCCCTGTTATAAATGACCCTGCCTAACCGTTAATAAACGCCAGTTACCGCCCACCACATTGGTGTGTGCGTGTGCTTGGTCCGTGTGGCAGAGGCGCTGCCACCGAGCCGTCCTCGACCTGGGATGCCACGCCCTAAGCGGCGGCAACACCAAATTAATGGGAAAGCCAACATTAGTGCTTTCAGAGACTTAATTATGGCAAAAGAAATTGAGAAAAATGTGCAGGAGATGAGCAAAAACTCGGCTCCCAGTCCAGGATTACTCTAAGAGACATCAAGAAGATGGATCCAGAGTACTCCTGGAGCATGGAGATCTTCAGCTTATGGTTAACATCAGGAAAAATCCCAGACATGGGGAGGGGTTGCAGGACTGTTTTGATTCCTAAGTCAACCAAAGCAGGGCACCTAAAGGACATTAACAACTGGAGACCCATCCTGATCGGTTCCATCTTGCTAAGACTGTTCTCCAGGATTTTAACAGCCAAACTGACCAAGGCTTGCCCCCTCAACCCAAGGCAAAGAGGCTTTATAAGGGCAGTGGAATGCTCCGAAAACCTGAAACTCCTGCAAACTAGAATTCAGTCAGCAAAAGGAGAACACAAACCCCTGGCTGTTGTATTTGTGGACATGGCCAAGGCTTTTGACACCGCAAGCCAGCAGCACGTTCTACATGCCCTACAGGAAAGGGAGGTAGATCCCCACATCATCAATCTGGTGAGCAATACTGTGAAAAATGTTTTTGTGATTTGTGTCAATCAGCAATGGAATCAGCAAATGCTTTTATCTGCTGTGAGGAAAATGGATGCATTCTTTGGGATAGATACAAAGAAGGCTTATGAGACTTTCTATAGCCAAACAAAGCTTTGAACAAGGGGAAGTATGGTAAAGTAAAGAGATGAGGTAGCAAGATGACTGATGCTTAGAATAAAATAGAGGAAGTTGTGGTGAAGCTAAGGGGACTGCACTGCGACTAAATGCTTATGTGTAATAAAAAGCTTAACAAAATCATGTAGCAGACAGCGGTGAAGGGGCCTCGCTCCAGACAAGCACAAGAAGGACAGGAAGCCAACAACCACCTGGAAAGATGATGAAATTGCTTATTCCAGCTGATTGATATTTACTCATGTCTACTAAACAAGCACACTGGAAACTGCTTTTTTATGCTTAAAAACAGTATATATATACTTTACTGAATTTATAAGTGCTGTGTGCCGTGAGTGGAGCGGTGACTCCCCGGCCAACCAGCGCTGCTTGCTCGCCTTCTTTAAAATCAAAGATATAGAAATAAAATTCACATTGACTATTGAAATTTTATGTATTAGTATGATCCTTGTCACATGGCAGCACTCCCAGTATGGTCCCAGAATAATCCCAGTTACTTTCAAGCACTCCCAGGATGGTCCCAGTTGCCTCCAGCTAGATCAACCCAGTCAGTCCCAGTATGATGCCATTTGCTCCCAGTGTGCTCCCAGTTGCTCCCAGTCACCCCCAGTCCAGGGAGGATGTGCATGGTGTGTTCCAAATCACTCTCAGACACTGCCAGGGTTAATCCAGTCAGTCCCAGTATGATCCAGTGATGACCCCGGTGTGGTCCCAGTTGCTGCCTGTAGGAACCACTTGTGCCCCACATGGTTCCAGTTGCTGCCTTTCACCCTGACTTTTGTTCCAGTGTTTCCCAGTCTTTCCCAGTGTATCCCAGTTCCTTCCAGCATATTCCCAGTCACTGCCAGCATGATCCCAGTAGAAGCCCAGTTGTTTCCAATGACCCCCAGCATGCACCCAGTCACTCCCAGTTCCCCCACATGCTCCTGGCATGATCCCAGTTGCACACAGCTGCTCCTGCTCACCCAGAGCATGATCCCACTTGCTCCCAGTATATCCCATTTGCCTCCAACAGGGTCACAATTGCACCCGGCAGGCTCCTACTCAGTTCCAGTATGATCCTTGTATGATGTGAGTACAAATGCAGTGCAATCCCAGTCACTGCCCATTTGATTCCAGTATGATCCCAGTACAGCCCAGTCCCTCCCACTGAAGCCACTCCTGGGATCTCCCAGCCCTCTCTGCATTCACCCCTTCCGGATCTCCTGGGAGGAACCCCAAGAGCTGGAAGTCTGCAGCCAGGGTCCCCAGCAAGGCCCAGTTTGGATGAAGAAGGAGAGCAAGAAGGGAGGGAAGTAAGAGAAGGAGGTTGGCTTAGGAAGGAAAAGGAGGAGGAGGGAGGGAAAATGAGGAGTGGGAGGAAGAGGAGGGACAAAGGAGGATCAGGGAAAGGAGAAGGAACCATGATGTTGAGCACTCCCTGAATTCACAGGCTGTGGGATCATCACCCATCTGTTAGAACTGGAGCATTTATCTTCTGTTAATTGGGCAGTTTTCTTTATCTCTTCCACAACCAATCCATCCTCTGGGAAATATCTTCTCTTAATGGGCCATTGAGTGTCACTGCATGACTGATAAAAACCACATCATCCCATTGTGAGATGCTCCGCCCAGGGGGAGGAGCCAAGCATTCGTACCTGGATATAACCGCATCCTTGGGACACCACATCAGCCTCTTCCCACTGGATTCTCAGAGAAGCAGCTTTCTTCTCCACAGGATTCCCAGAGGAAGACCAGGCCCAACACCACCACCACTGGACCTTCAGAGGAAAACTCCACCCTTCTACAGGATCCTAACAGAACCACATCTGTCACTGCAGGAGCTCTGCAGCCACCATTTCATAGGACTGCTACCAGCAGCCTGACCCGCAGGGTGTCACGTCGTATTCTGATCTGGTGAGTGGGGTTTTTTTGTAAAACGGCATTTGTATTTTTAAGATTTTCCTAGTTCAATAACTGTTATTCCTATTCCCATACTTTTGCCTGAGATACCCTTAATTTCAAAATTCTACTAATTTGGAGGGAGAGGGTATACATTTTCCATTTCAAGGCAGGCTCTTGCCTTCCTTAGCAGACACCTGTCTGTTCAAACTGAGACAATGTCCCAGGACACCCGGGCAGGTGAGGAAGAAGTCAGTGCCCCTTTCCCCCTCTCTCCTGCTCCATCTCCCAGCCCAGCACAGCCCCCGGCTGCAGGACAGCCCCTCTGCCAATGCCGTCCTGCCAGGAAATCAGTGGGGGGATCTCCTTCCCCTTCCCTGTGGCACAGAGGCAAATCCCATCCTGACCTTGTCCTTCATCCTCCAAACAAGAAGCTGAGGATGGAGACCAGGGAGGACAAATCCCCACAGCAGAACCTCATGGAAGAGGCCATTTTGAGCAGCTCTACTATGCAGGAATCCAATGGGGAGGAAAGGTCCCAGAGGTCCCTCAGGAGGAGGGGCACCAAACTCAGCCCAGGGTCCTCTGAGGACGAAAGACCCACCCTGAGCCAGGAAGGTGGGCAGAGCTTCAGCCAGAGATCAGAGCTGGTGGTGCATGAGCAGCTTCACAAGGGGGAGAAGCCCTACAAGTGCTTGGAGTGTGGGAAGAGCTTCAGCCGGAGCAACACCCTGATCCACCACCAGATGATCCACACTGGGGAATGGGGCTATGAGTGTGGGGAGTGTGGGAAGGGCTTCAGCTGCAGCTTTGACCTGAGTGTCCACCAGATGATCCACACTGGGGAGAGGCCCTATGAGTGTCCTGAGTGTCAGAAGAGGTTTCAGACCAGCTCCAATCTTCTGCTGCACCAGCGGATTCACACAGAGGAGAGGCCCTTCCGCTGCCCCGACTGCCAGAAGGGCTTCAAGCACAACTCCCACCTCATCAGCCATCAGCGCATCCACACTGGGGAGAGGCCCTATGAGTGTCCTGAGTGTGGGAAGAGGTTTCGGACCAGCTCCCAGCTCCTTGTGCATGAGCGGATTCACACCCAGGAGAGGCCCTTCCGCTGCCCCGACTGCGGGAAGGGCTTCAAGCAAAACTCCCACCTCATCACCCACCGGTACATCCACACCAGGGAGAAACCCTACGAGTGTGGGGAATGTGGGATGAGCTTCAGCCGTAACTCTCACTTGACCAGACACCAACGGAAGCACCAGTGAGGGAAGCCCTGCAAATGCCCCAACTGCAGGAAGAGCTTTGTGCACTGCTCCAGCATCATCCCCCATTGGAGGTCCCACGTTGGAAAGAGCCCTGGTTATCTACGTTCCCTGTGATCCATGCTGGGAAGACACCTGTCCCTTTTCCTGCCCCTGCCAATGACATGATGTGGGTCCAAGGTTATGAGGGTCTGGCCATGGCTGTGTCATTACATTCACTCCTACTTCAGGTCATTGCCAGGGGCAGGAAAGAGACTCTCTCTGTCTGCCGTGAGGAGAAGGGCATCCTTTCCAGGCAGGAGGATATACATGGCTGGGAAGAGACAGTCAATGGTGTTGTAGTTTTCCCCGCAAAAAGTTTTTCTTATCCCTTCTGTTATCCATGTTGTTGTTGTTCCTGTTTGTTCCATATCTGGTTGCTGTTCCCAATACATTGTTCTTATCCCAGCCCGGGATCTTTGCCTTTTGTGCTTTCCATGGGAGGTGGGAGGGCAGCGAGCGGCAGCACGGTTTTAGCGGGAGCAGGAAATTGGGGAATCCCATTCCTAAACCCCAGCCCATGGAAACCGAGCATCCCAGCTGGTGCCAGCCCTGGTGGCTGTGGCAGTAGCCTTGGGAGCGGGTCCCTGGCTGGGGCTGTGGGAACCTCTTCCCTCTGGTGCCCAGGGACAGGAGTGGAGGGAATGGCTGCAGCTGAGTCGGGGCAGGCTCAGGTTGGATGTCAGGAAAAGGTTTTTGCCCAGAGGCTGCTGGGGCCCTGGCCAGGCTCCCCAGGGAAGGGTCCCAGCTCCAGGGCTCTCTGAGCTGCAGCAGTGTTTGGCCAGCACTGCCAGGCCAGGCTGGCATTGTTGGGGTGTCCTGTGCAGGGCCAGCAGTTGGACTGGAGGATCCTGATGGGTCCCTCCCAGCTCAGCCAATTCTGTGGCTCTGGGATCCCATGAGCCTGGGGATGGGACTGGAAATGGTTTCCATGGCAACAGAACTCTGGCTGCAGGCCTGAGCTGGTGTCCATGGCAACCACCCCTGGGATGGGGTCTCCATGGAGCTGCCAAGGGACTGACCATAGACACAGGGGGGTGGGGATGGTTACCATGGAAACTGACCATAGCAATGGATTCTAGTGATGGCTGCCTGCTAAGGCTCCGAGTTGCCACAGGCATTCAGAGGGGTTCCATGGGGACATTCCAAGCGTTTCCAGCCTCTTTAAGAGCTGGAATGTCACACACAGAGACAGGGGCTCCATGGAGACCTCCCAGTGATTTCTGGGGATGGAAAAGAGCCCTGTGGTCAGAGGCAGTCACAGCCATTCCATGGTGACATCCCAGGGCGCCTTGGGCTGCAAAGGCACCGATCTGTCACAGGCACTCACGGGGGCTCCACGGTGACATCCCAGGAGTCCCCAGGCTGCCAAAGAGCCGGGATGGCCCAGACACTCACAGGGGTTCCTGTCATGGCCACAGTGGGAGCTTCAGGCAAAAGCTTTGTTTCTTTCTTGGAGAAACTCCTGCTGAGTCATGAGGTAGAGAAATGACACCCAGCAGCCACCACAGAACCACAAAACCCCTGCAGGACTCCATAACTTCTAAAATTCCTTCTCAGAAAGGAGACTGGGAACAGCTGGATCCAATGCTTGCCCCAGACTTTGTCAAAGGTACAAGAGATTGGACAGGTGGAATTGAACTTTAATGCAATTTGTCCAGCAGGATTAATGACAGAATACCAGATAGATTTCTAGAAATACAGCTCTGTTTATTCTGATCATGATTGGACAGAAAGATCTTGATCAGAGTTATTTACTCCACAGCAAAGGAGCTCAAACCATTAGAATCTTCTGCTCTAGGAAGCAATTTTGAAGTCAGCAGGGCCTTGCTGGAGTTGTTGGAGCCCATTGCAGGCAGAGCCTCCTGCTCCAGCAGGAACTGCCTTTCCTGTGCCATCAGCAGGGCAGGTCCTGCTGCAGGAAAAGCCCCAGGCCAGCCCCAGCACAGGGAAGGCCTCGGGCACAAGGGCAGAGTGCCGTGCTGGGAGCTGTGCCAGGGAGAGCCTGAGGCACCAAAGGCACCTTGGCAGCAGCAGCTGCTTGCAGCCCATGGCCAGAAGCCTCCCTTGGCGGCCCGGCCTGGTGGCCACCACTGCAGAGCTGCTGCCTCAGGGCTCCTTTCTGGCTGGGCTCTGAAAAGCCACTTGTGCTCCAGGAGCCTGACTGGGAAGCCATTGGCCCCAGCACCTTGGGGACAAGATATCAATGACAAAACTCTTCATGCCAGCAGAGACAAGGCAGGGGCAGGAGAAAGGGCACAGCCAGGCCCAGGGACAGGGCTTCCATGGTGATGGCTGTGAGGTCACTGCCCCTGCAGCAGCCTGGCTGCCCTCAGCAGACATTCTGGCCAGAAGCCTTGTGAGGGCACCCAGCACAGCAGAGAACCCACACAACAGGAATTCCATCCTTGGGAAGGGCAGGGTGTTTCACTGGGTCAGGTTGCACAAAGCTCCTGCTCCTGGGCAATTCCTAGGATGGCACATCCACTTCTCTGGCAAAACAGTTGCAGTTTTGTTGCACTCTCATCATTGTAAAATATTTCCTCCTTCTAACAAATGTAACTCCAGCCTCATTCACTTTAGAGTTATTGACCCTTGCTCTGCCACTGCAAAATTGCAAGAAAATACCTTTGGCAGTTATTTTTCCATTTTCACAGACATTGGAGAGGACCCAAACATCTTCCAAGATGGGGTTTGGAGGCCTCATCTCATAACCCGCAGGTAGAGGCTGCAGGTTCTGGGCTCAGTGGGGTGGAGACTGAGGACAGAACAGGAGTAGCCTGGCAGGGGCTGAAGGGTGGTTTCAGAGAGGCTGGAGCTTTTCTTCCTAGAGGATATAAGCATGAGAAGGAAATAATGGCAGCAAGGGCGCCTGGGGAGGCCCAGACCGGGCAGCAGCAGAAAGGAATTTCCCTGGCAGGGCAGGGCTGTGGTGGAGCACGTCCCCCAGCAGGAGCCTGGAGCAGCCCAAGGCTTTGTGTGGGCAGGCAGAGGCAGGCAGGAGGCAGAGCTGTCAGCAAAGGAAGGGCCCAGCCAGGTGGGGCAGCCGGGGGATGCCGACAGCCTGCAGGGACAGAGGCGCAGGGCAGGGACACCGTAGGAAAGCCTGGGCTGCACAGGGCACAGGCATGGGCAGCAGCTGCAAGACAGCCCTGCCAGAGCCAACTCCTGCAGCACTTTGGCCATGGCTGCTGGCCCTGGGCCTGAGGCCAGCAGGGGACAAGTGACCCTTGCAGGCCTGGCGCCTCATGGCCTCCTTGTCCCTGCTCAGCAGCCTGGCAGGGGCCGCCCCATGCTCCTGCCCTTGGCATTGCACATCCCCACATCCCAGTGCCCCAGCAAGAGCCCTGAGCAATGAGGGAGGGACAGGACCTGCCTGGCCAGGGGCTGGGGCTCAGGCCTTGGCCCTTTGCATTCCTGAAACACATCCAGCTTTGCTCAGCACCAGAGACGCGTTTCCCTTGCTTGTCCCCAGCTGTCATCAGTGCTTCCAGTGTTCTGCTCTAACTGGAACTTGGGGACATTTTCACATGAATTGTGTCCCTCAGTGGTACCCATTAAAAGTTAATGAAACTTCGGACTTTGAACGTGAGTTTGAGTTCTCCAGAAGTTTATTGAGTGTAATCTGAGGGACTGAGTCTGATGCAAACAGCACCAAAGCCTCAAGAGGGTCATTGAAGTCCTTGTGCTGAGTCTGTGCTGCTGAGCTGGGCTGGGCTGCTGGCCCAGAGTGTCCTAGGTTAGAATAGAAAAATGTCTTCTATTCCCATCCTCAAGAGCTGCTGAAACCAGGAGGGACATTGTTTTTTCCGTATCTCCTGTTAATGGGCCCATCAATGTCTTGCCTCATGACTCAGAGATAACTCCCTCTAGGAGCCATTTCTGTTTATCGGGTAATCAAGGACCCACCCCACGAGTCAGAACGATTTCAGCCCATTTTGTGATTTCCTGCCCAGGCGGAGGAGCTCAGCATCCCCACCTGGATACAATCTGGGCTTTGGGACAGAGCAGTCAGTCTTCCCACTGGATTGCCCGAGGAATAGCTGCCCTTACCCACTGGTTTCCAGAGGACAAGAGCTACCAGATTGTTTCTACAGGATCACCACTTCAACAAGACCATTTCATCTGGACTGCTACCACCCCCCTAACTAGAAGGGTGTCAGGTTGTATTCTGACTCCGTCACTGATTTTTCTTTTGTATTATTGCATGTGTATGGTTTTATCCCTTTTCCTGATAAATTGTATTTCTCACTTGGAATCTTTTACTGGTTTTGCTTTGAAACCAGAACACAGAGGCAGCTCCTGGCAAGGGCAGCAGAGCTGCAGAGAGACAGCTCTGGCCAGGAGCAGCTCCTGTGCACAGCCCAGCAGGGCTGGGGCACTGCCAGGGCCCCTCAGGGACACCAGCAGGGCACAGACTGAGCTCCCAGGGGCTCAGCACTGGCAGGGGCTGTGGCATGGCCCAGAGGGGGCTGTGTCACAGCAGCACCTCTGTGGCTGTGTCATAGAGGCACAGAGCAGCTGGGATGTCAGCAAGGGGCTGTGTGACAGCACAGAGTGGGCTGTGTGAGGTCACAGCTTTGGCTATGACATCACAGAGCTTGTGGTTTGAGGTCATAAAGCAGCTACAGCATCATAGAGGGGACTGTGTGACATCACAGAGCAGGCTGTGACATCATGGCATGGCTGTACGGCACCATGGAGCCGGCTGTGAGGTCAAAGTGTGTGCTGTGACATTACAGAGTGGGTGTAAGACATCACAGAGAGGGTTGTGTGACATCACTGAGGGGGTTGTGACATCGCAGAGGTGGCTGTGGCATGATAGGGTAGGGTGTGAGGCCATAGAGCAGACCCTATGATCATGGAGGGTGGCTCTATGACATCAGAGAGTGGGTTGAGACATCACTGGGTGTCTGAGTAACATCACAGAACAGGCTGTGACATCATGAAGTGACTTTGTGACATCACAGTGTCTTCTGTGATGTCACTGCACAGCTGTATGACACCACACAGTGATATGCCAGCCTTGGGACTGTGACATCACAGGGGGCTGTGTTACATCACAGAGGGCTGTGTGACATCACAGGGGCTGTGTGACATCACAGGGGCTGTGTGAGGTCACTGGGGAGGTCACTCTGCCCCGGCCCCCCTCACAGTCCCCCCAGAGCAGTCCAACCCTGCTCGTGCACAGCGGGGTCCCCTGTCCCCCCGGGTCCCCCCGGCCCCAGCGCCGCAGCCTCCCCCAGAGGATGTTCCACGAGATCGACCCCAGAGCCTGACAAGGGGACGGGGGGCCGGGGCCCTGGGGGTGGCACAGGGGGACAGGGACCCCCCGGCAGCGTTCCCATGTCCCCCAGGGCCAGAGCCTGGGCCAGGGCTCCTTCACCCTGGTACCAACAAGGCCTTGAGAGCGCTGAAAAAATCCCCAGCAAGGGATCAGCAAAAACCAGATTGAATATTAAGGGACAGCAGCACAAAGTTCCTTGGCAAGAGTCACTCTGCTCCTGACTGGACACGTCAGGCACACCAAGGAAACAAAGCAACAACTAAACCAAACCAAATCCAGGCAATCAAACCAGAAATGAGCCAAGAACTGTCCCTGTATGTGTGTGAAACAAAAGGACAGTGAGGGCAAGGATAAAAGGAATATGGCCTAAACAATTAACAGAGCTCAAACTTAACAGGACTTAACTTATACCTTAACCTTAACTGATACCTTCAATTTCATAATTTCGCAAAAGAACAGCATTTAACACTACATAACCAAACTTAAAACATATGACTTAGCAATTTAACAGAGTAATACCATTTAATATTCAACTTAGCTAATAAATTAATTAAACAGAACAACTTCACAAACGAACAACTCTTAGCAGCATTTAACTTGGCTTAGACCTTGTGACTTAGCATTAGTTACTGACATCTGGATATCTGACGGACTCAGCTATCCAAGGCACTCAAACCCCTCAGAGAGCAGTATTTCTGCCACATTTCCCCAGCACAGGCACTCCTGTGTGCACACAGACACCAAGAGTCAGTGCAAGGCACCTGGGAGAAATTCCCCTGAGGGCAGGAAATGCTCCCTGAGGATGCTTTGGCATCTCCCCAGCAGGCAAAGGGCTGAGCCTGGAGGAGTGGGGAGATCGGCCCAGGCTCCGTCGTTGTTGGGGATCCCCGAGTGCAGCAAACGGGAGAGTTCCCGGCTGGGAGAGGCCCCACTCAGAGGGAGTCACTGGCCCAGGAGAGCTCCAAGGGCTCCTTTTGGAGCGCTGTGTGCAGGGCCCCAAGAGAGGGGCTTCAGTCCCAGCAATGGTTCATCCTGGCCACACTTGGCAAAAGCAGCTTTCTTTTGCACGGTGAGAACAGGGATATTGTGCCACTGAGGGAACAGAAACAGCTCCCAGGGCTGCTCCTACAGAAAGCAGGAGCTGGTTGGGCAGCAGCAGTGCCTGGAGCAGACAGTGTTTGTGATGAGCTGCAGGGGAGCTGAGCCCGGGGGTTGTTGGCCAAGGCCGAGGCCCAAGGAGCATTTCTCAGCTGGCAGGGCGGCCTGAGAAGGGGAGGGGGGAATGCAGCAGCACAGGGCCCATGGAATGTAGGGGCCATTGTGACACTGTGGGGCCTTGTGACACCAAGAGACCATTGTGACACTGTGGGGCCCCATGGAATAAGCAAAGCATTGTGACACTGTGGGCCACCATGGAACCAAGGAGACCATTGTGGCACTGTGGGGCCTGATGAAACCAAGAGGCCTTTGTGACATTGAAGGGCTGCATGGAACCAAGGGGCCATTGTGACATTGCAGGCACTTCTGTCATCAGTGGTCCATTGTGACACTAAGAAACCAAGGGGGACCATTGTGACACTGCAGGGCTTCATGGAACCAAAGCTCCAGGGTGACACAGACAGGCCACCTGTCATCAATGGTCCATTGTGACACTGTGGAGCCAAAGGAGACCGTTGTGACACCACAGACCCCCATGGGCCAAAGGTCCATTGTGACATTGCAGGGCTCACAGAACAGAGGAGTGATGTGACATTGTGGGGCCTGTGGAACCACAGCGACCATTGTGACACTGCAAGGCCTCATGGAATTGTTGGGACCATTGTGACACTGTGGGACCCCATGGAACCAAGGCACTCTTGTGACACCTCAGGACCCCATAAAACCAAGAGAACGCGGAACAGGTCTGCCTGGTTTGGCCTCCCGTGGGCCATCTGACTGGTCCAGCTGACCTTGGCATGTTGAGGGTCTCTTCTCATCTGCTGCTGAAACACTGGGGATCCGTGCTTTCCTTCCTATGGAAGAGAACTGTCCTTCTCCTCCAGGCACCCATGACCAGAAGTGGGATTTCACCATCAAATTTCCTTATATCTGGGATTGTTCCCATAGCAATATTGCCAGGACAAGTCTGTCTGGCAGTGGTTTCACAAGGGTCACCTCTCATCTGGCCCCAAAACCCTGGGGAAGACTCCATGCTTTCCTTCCTATGGAAGAGAACTGTCCTTCTTGACCAGGTGCCCATGGCCAAATTTGGGTTCCACCTCCAATGCTGCCTATTGTGACAGACTGGAGGAGATTGTTGGCTTGAATCATTTTGTGTCTGTGGGAGGAAGAGGCAGGTCCAGCCTTGCCCTGCCCTGTGACCCCAGCACTGCCCTGCCCTGGAACCCCAATCCCCCAGATCCTCCATCCCAGCCCAGCAATGGCTGCCTGTCCCTGGCACAGCACAGGCAATGCTCCACAGCCACCTCTGCAGCCCCCAGCCCAGCTCCTGAGGGACCAAATGACCCCAAGTCCCAGCTGGGGGAAGGGCACAGGAAGACCGAGGGTGACCACAAGGGTGACCACAAGGCAAGCACACATCTTGACCCTCCCTCCTCTTGGCATTTCCATCTGAACAACACTGGAACCCAGGTGTGAGTGCTTCTCTGTATCTTATTTGTCTTTTTCTCTGTCTACTTCTTCTATTTCTGTCTCCTTACAAATTTTGATTAACTTCAAATTGAATGGGCTTAGAGTTTGTGAAGTTGAATGGGCCAAGTTAATGCTTTGAGAAGTGTTTGGTTTTGATTCACTGTCATATTAAACCTTTTGCCAAAGGTTCTCTGATTTTCTAAAGTTGCCAGTAAAGGCTGTTTGGTTCTTTTCAGCTCCTGAGAATGTCTTGCTGGTATTTCTCCAGTAGATCCAACTCAGAGGACACAAACAATTGTAATTCCTTTAAAATGACTCCTTGAGAGAATTGTTTGAGGAATGGGAGTCAGGGCTTGCCTGTCCTGCTTGGCACAGCCCAGGCAGGGCTTCCCCAGCCACATTCCACACTCCATTGCCCAGCTGGAGCCGCTGGTGCCTCTGAGTTCTGCTTGCCCAGCCCCAGGGACGCTCTCCTTGTCTGCCCATTCCCCCACAGTCTCTGGGCAGGGATGGCTTCAGTGGGGGCTGCTGACATCCTCAGCAACTTGCAGAGGCTGCTGCTGAATTTCCCTGCTCCAGAGGCTTGAAGTGTATTCAATCTGAATAGATCATATTTAAAAAGACAGTGAGAAAACATTTTTTAGGCGCTGCTTAGGTTTTTCTTCCTGTTAATACATGGATATGTGCAATCTCCAATTGACACTGAATCCAGGTTCCTCCTCATGCCGTTTGAATGGATATGAAAATCAAGACCCTTCCTGGCTGACAATCAATCAGACTCTGTCCCTACCCTCACCCCACCATTTCCCCCATCCAAGCCCTGGCACTCAGAGCAGCCTTGTGCAAATCTGAGCTCCCTCCAGCCCAGGCTGCACCTGCAGCTTTCAGCTCCCTGGCTCCAACTCCCACCCGCTTTCCTTGGAGAAGGAGCTGCCCGAGACACAGAGGGATGTTCATTTCTTGTCAGCCAACAGAGCCAAGGGAAGGCACAGCTCCATCAAATGCAAAAGTCATTCTTCCCCGTGGCTCTGCCGTGCCCCTGATCCCCACAGCCTGTCCTGTTTCCTTCATCCCTCCAGTGCCAGGGACTCTCTGGGACAAGGGAGCTCTGCTCTGGCTGTGGAGGGAGGTGCAAGTGCAGCCCCTGGAGTGGCAACCACAACTCATCAGGTTTGTGTCCTTTGGGGATCAGGAACTGCTGAGACTCAGAGGCACAGAAAGGTTTCTCTTCATGGCCAACATAAAAATTTGAAAATGTGAAAATTTAATAGACATCAAAACCCTTCCCTCTGCTCCTTTTGACATCCCAACAACATCTGACATGTCCACCATCCACAAGGGATTGCCAGAGAAAGGATTTAGACAAAGACATGAGAAGAGGCAATATGAAAGATAAAAATACATCTAAGATGCTGAATAAAGAGTTCTTTAAACTTCTGAAAGACTGGGCAACTCCCTGAAGCTCAAAGCATGAAGCCATTCAAGGCAGATGCATTGGAATGACCAGAGAACAGCTGCAGGAGGAAATGTGGAGGCAACAGGAAAGACATAGATGCAGCTGCTCTAAATGAAGAGATGTCCTTGGACATGGCCATTTAACCAGGAGAGCTCAAAACACCTGAAGGAAGAAGGGAATGAAATATTAGACTGAATGTTGGAGGCACAGCTAGAGGGGAAGATCAATATTTCTTCTCCTGCCATCAGTAGAAGAATCCGGTTGATCCAGGAAATTCCTGTTCCTGGTGGGAAAACTTGGCCATTTCTTCAAAGTCCTCAATGACCCAGATAATAAAGATTTGCTTCTATATAATGAAGCTAACAGCTATTAAAACCTGTGCCCCTTTCCAGGCCGACATCACTTGTGTGCCCATGAACAGGCAGTTCTCCTGGGAGGGCCCCAGTAGCCAGAGGTGCTGAGCTGGGATTGGCATCTCCCAGAGAGGAGCTGAGGGAGAGCAGAGCACCTTGCAAACTGATGAGTCTGCTGGAATTCCATCCCCTCCCCATTGCACAGTAGCCCTGCATTTCCCTCCTTCAGCCTTGGTCTCCAGCACAGCCATGGAACCTCTTTGGGCTCTTGACTGTTCCTGCAGCCCCCAAGGGCAGCTGAGCTCTGCCTTTGGCACACTCAGCTCTCAAGGGGCTCTCCTCCACAACAGGTAATGTTGGAGGTGGAAGCCAAATTTGGCCATGGGCACCTGGCCAAGAAGGGCAGTTTCTTTCCATAGGAAGGAAAGCACAGAACCTTCCCCAGGGTTTTGGGGCCAGATGAGAGGTGACCCTTGTGAAACCATTGCCAGACAGACTTGTCCTGGCAATATTGCTATGGGAACAATCCCAGATATAAGGAAATTTACTGGTGAAATCCCAATTCTGGTCATGGGTGCCTGGAGAAGGACAGTTCTCTTCCATAGGAAGGAAAGCACGGATCCCCAGTGTTTCAGCAGCAGATGAGAAGAGACCCTCAACATGCCAAGGTCAGCTGGACCAGTCAGATGGCCCACGGGAGGCCAAACCAGGCAGACCTGTTCTGTGTTCCCATTGTTTTATGGGGTCCTGAGGTGTCACAAGGGTGCCTTGGTTCCATGGGGTCCCACAGTGTCACAATGGTCCCAACAATTCCATGAGGCCTTGCAGTGTCACAATGGTCCCAACAATTCCATGAGGCCTTGCAGTGTCACAATGGTCTCTGTGATTCCACAGGCCCCACAATGTCACATCACTCCTCTGTTCCGTGAGCCCTGCAATGTCACAATGGACCTTGGGCCCATGGGGGTTTGTGGTGTCACAATGGTCTCCTTTGGCTCCACAGTGTCACAATGGACCATTGATGACAGGCGACCTCTCTGTGTCACCCTGGAGCTTTGGTTCCATGAAGCCCTGCAATGTCACAATGGCCCCTTGGTTCCATGCAGCCCTGCAATGTCACAAAAGCCTCTTGGTTTCATCAGGCCCCACAGTGTCACAATGCTTTGCTTATACCATGGGGCCTCAGAGTGTCACAATGGTCTCCATGATTCCATGAGTCCCTTCAGTGTAACAACAGCCCTCTGGTTGCATGAGGATGTGAAGTGTCTTATAGGTCTTTCCATGGTTCCATGGTTCCATGAGGCCTTGCAATATCGCAATGGACCTTTGGTTCCATGATACCCCAAAGTGCCACAATGGTCTCAGATTCCATGCAGCCCCTCAATGTCACAATGGACCCTTGGTTCGATGGGGCCTCTCAGTGTCACAATGATCTCTACATTCCATGGAGTGACACAGCGTCAGTATGGTCCCCTTGGTCCCATGAGGCCCAGCAATGTCACACTGGTCTCCATAATTCCATGAGGCCCCACATTGTCACAATGGTCCTTTGGTGTCACAAGGCCCCACAGTGTCACAATGGTCCCTTGGTTCCATGGGCCCTGTGCTGCTGCATTCCCCCCTCCCCTTCTCAGGCCGCCCTGCCAGCTGAGAAATGCTCCTTGGGCTTCGGCCTTGGCCAACAGCCCCTGGGCTCAGCTCCTCTGCAGCTCATCACAAACACTGTCTGCTCCAGGCACTGCTGCTGCCCAACCAGCTCCTGCTTTCTGTAGGAGCAGCCCTGGGAGCTGTTTCTGTTCCCTCCGTGGCACAACATCCCTGTTCTCACCCTGCCAAAGAAAGCTGTTGGTGCCAAGTGCGGCCAGGATGAACCATTGCTGGGACTGAAGCCCCTCTCTTGGGGCCCTGCACACAGCGCTCCAAAAGGAGCCCTTGGAGCTCTCCTGGGCCAGCGACTCCCTCTGAGTGGGGCCTCTCCCAGCCAGGAACTCTCCCGTTTGCTGCACTCGGGGATCCCCAACAACGACGGAGCCTGGGCCGATCCCCCCATTCCTCCAGGCTCAGCCCTTTGCCTGCTGGGGAGATGCCAAAGCATCCTCAGGGAGCATTTCCTGCCCTTAGGGGAATTTCTCCCAGGTGCCTTGCACTGACTCTTGGTGTCTGTGTGCACACAGGAGTGCCTGTGCTGGGGAAATGTGGCAGAAATGCTGCTCTCTGAGGGGTCTGAGTGCCTTGGATAGCTGAGCCAGTCAGGCCTGTAAGTAAGGGTGAGTCACAAGCTGTAAGCTGAGTTAAATGCTGCTAAGGTGCCCGTTTGCTAAGTAATGAAGTTTAATATAAGTTATAAGCTAAGTTGAATGTTGTTAAGTGTTATTGCACAGTGAAATCATTAAGTCATAGGTTATAAGTAAGGTGAAATACTTTCAAGGTTATAAGTAAGGTGAAATACTTTTGCTAAATGCTGAAGTCTAAGTAATCAGTCAAGGCCTGTTAAGTTTAAGCTCAGTTTAGCTTTTAGGCTGCATTCCTTTTATCCTTGCCCTCACTGTCTTTTTAGAACACAGGCTCACAAGCACACACCGTTCTTGGTTCATTTTTGGTTCAATTGCCTGGATTTGGTTTGGTTTTGTTGTTGCTTTGTTTCCTTGGTGTGCCTGAAGTGTCCAGTCAGGAGCAGAGTGACTCTTGCCAAGGAACTCTGTGGTGCTGCTGCTTAATATTAAATCTGGTTTTGGCTGATCCCTTGCTGGGGATTTTTTAGGCGCTCTCAGCCCCTCATTTGTAACAGGGTGAAGGAGCCCTGGCCCAGGCTCTGGCCCTGGGGGACACGGGGATGCTGCCGGGGGGTCCCTGTCCCCCTGTGCCACCCCCAGGGCCCCGGCCCCCCGTCCCCATGTCAGGCTCTGGGGTCGATCTCGTGGAACATCCTCTGGGGGAGGCTGCGGCGCCAGGGGCGGGGGGACCTGGGGGGACAGGGGACCCCGCTGTGCACGAGCAGGGTTGGACGGCTCTGGGGGGAACTGTGAGGGGGGCCGGGGCAGAGTGACCTCCCCAGTGACCTCACACAGCCCCTGTGATGTCACACTGCCTCCTGTGATGTCACACAAACCCCTGTGATGTGACACAGCCCATGTGATGTCACAGCCCACACTGGGATGTCATGAAGTCCCCTTATGATGTCTCAAAGCTCCCTGTGATGTCACATAGCCACCTTCAATGTCACACAGCCTCCTGTGATGTCACAGCTCATGCTGGGATGACACAAATCCCCCTTGTGATGTCACAGAGCCAATGCTGGGATATACTCTGTGATGTCATACAGCTGTGATGTGATTGAGACAGAACAATCTTTGACATCACAAAGTCACCCTTATTAAATATTAAGCCCCGAATGTTTCAGGGTATGTCCTGCCTGGCTAGGAACTCAGTTTACCTTTGGTAGAAAAGGTTCAGACGGTGAAGGGAAAAGGAGTGGGTTCTGCCGTGTAGCTTAGATCCAGAGTTTATTGCAGCATGGTAGATTTCTGAATCTGGCAACAGCTCCAGACAGCAAGACGACAGAGATAGAACCACGGCAGAGACCACGGCAGAGACCCCGACCACATGGTCTCATGTCCTTTTTAAGCCCTGAGGACAGGGGGAGGGGATGGACAGGTGAGGGCCAACCAGGTGTGAGCAGAGGAAGGGTCAGGGGACATGGACGCTAGGACAAACCAATGAGCTCAGGCCTGGGGGGCATCTGCCAATCACACGACGCCTTGCTGGAAGGTGCCAGGCTGGAGGGCAAAAGGGGGAGGGGAAAAGGTTGGCATCCTTGAGGGGGATGTGATAGGTGAGACAGGAAATGGTGACACACTGCAACACACCCTGTGATGTCTCAGTATCTTCTGGGATGTCACAGCCTGTTCTGTGATGTTACTCAGACACTCAGTGATGTCACAACCCCCTCTCTGGTGTCACAGAGCCACCCTCCATGATGGCAGAGTCTGCTCTATGGCCTTATACCCTACTCTATGATGCCACAGCAACCTCTGTGATTTCACAACTCCCTCAGTGATGTCACACGAACCTCTCTGTGGTGTCATACTGCCAGTCTGTAATGTCACAACACACACTTTGACCTCACAGCCTGCGCTATGATGTTATACAGCCATGCCATGATGTCACAGCCTGCTCTGTGATGTCACACCGTCCCCTCTATGATGCTGTAGCTGCTTGATGCCCTCAAATCACAAGCTCTGTGATGTCACAGCCCAATCTGTGACATCACACAACCCACTCTGTGCTGTCACACAGCCCCTTGCTGACATCCCAGCTGCTCTGTGCCTCTATGACACAGCCACAGAGGTGCTGCTGTGACACAGCCCCCTCTGGGACATGCCACAGCCCCTGCCAGTGCTGAGCCCCTGGGAGCTCAGTCTGTGCCCTGCTGGTGTCTCTGAGGGGCCCTGGCAGTGCCCCAGCCCTGCTGGGCTGTGCACAGGAGCTGCTCCTGGCCAGAGCTGTCTCTCTGCAGCTCTGCTGCCCTTGCCAGGAGCTGCCTCTGGGCCAGGAGCCCGGCCCAGCTCAGCAGCACAGACACAGCAGAAGGATTTGAATAACCCTCTGGGGCTTTGGTGCTTTTTGCATCAGACTCATCAGTGCCTCAGAATGTGCTCAAAAACCTCTCAATGATTCAAAGTCAGATTGAAACATGGCAGTTTCTTGTACTTTAAAGAGATCCGCATGAGGAATATGACTGACAAAATGTCGCCAGGTTCCAGGTAGAGCAGAACCCTGGAAGCACTGATGACAGCTGGGGACAAGAAAGGGAAACGTGTCTCTGGTGCTGGGCAAAGCTGGATGTGTTTCAGGAATGCAAAGGGTCAAGGCCTGAGCCCCAGCCCCTGGCCAGGCAGGTCCTGTCCCTCCCTCATTGCTCAGGGCTCTTGCTGGGGCACTGGGATGTGGGGATGGGCAATGCCAAGGACAGGAGCATGGGGCGGCTCCTGCCAGGCTGCTGAGCAGGGACAAGGAGGCCATGAGGCGCCAGGCCTGCAAGGGTCACTTGTCCCCTGCTGGCCTCAGGCCCAGGGCCAGCAGCCATGGCCAAAGTGCTGCAGGAGTTGGCTCTGGCAGGGCTGTCTTGCAGCTGCTGCCCATGCCTGTGCCCTGTGCAGCCCAGGCTGTCCTACGGTGTCCCTGCCCTGCGCCTCTGTCCCTGCAGGCTGTCGGCATCCCCCGGCTGCCCCACCTGGCTGGGCCCTTCCTTTGCTGACAGCTCTGCCTCCTGCCTGCCTCTGCCTGCCCACACAAAGCCTTGGGCTGCTCCAGGCTCCTGCTGGGGGACGTGCTGCACCACAGCCCTGCCCTGCCAGGGAAATTCCTTTCTGCTGCTGCCCGGTCTGGGCCTCCCCAGGCGCCCTTGCTGCCATTATTTCCTTCTCATGCTTATATCCTCTAGGAAGAAAAGCTCCAGCCTCTCTGAAACCACCCTTCAGCCCCTGCCAGGCTACTCCTGTTCTGTCCTCAGTCTCCACCCTACTGAGCCCAGAACCTGCAGCCTCTACCTGCGGGTTATGAGATGAGGCCTCCAAACCCCATCTTGGAAGATGTTTGGGTCCTCTCCAATGTCTGTGAAAATGGAAAAATAGTGGTCAAAGGTATTTTCTTACAAGTTTTGCAGTGGCAGGACAAGGGTCAATGTGTCAAAAGTGGATGAGGCTGGATTTCCATTTGTTAGAAGAAGAAAATAATTTACAATGATGAGAGTGGAACAAAACTGCAACTGTTTTTGCAGAGAGGTTGATGCACCATGCCGGGAATTGCCCAGGAGCAGGAGCTTTGTGCAACCTGACCCAGTGAAACACCCTGCCCTTCCCAAGGATGGAATTCCTGTTGTGTGGGTTCTCTGCTGTGCTGGGTGCCCTCACAAGGCTTCTGGCCAGAATGTCTGCTGAGGGCAGCCAGGCTGCTGCAGGGGCAGTGACCTCACAGCCATCACCATGGCAGCCCTGTCCCCTGGGCCTGGCTGTGCCCTTTCTCCTGCCCCTGCCTTGTCTCTGCTGGCATGAAGAGTTTTGTCATTGATATCTTGTCCCCAAGGTGCTGGGGCCAATGGCTTCCCAGTCAGGCTCCTGGAGCACAAGTGGCATTTCAGAGCCCAGCCAGGAATGAGCCCTGAGGCAGCAGCTCTGCAGTGGTGGCCACCAGGCCGGGCCGCCAAGGGAGGCTTCTGGCCATGGGCTGCAAGCAGCTGCTGCTGCCAAGGTGCCTTTGGTGCCTCAGGCTCTCCCTGGCACAGCTCCCAGCACGGCACTCTGCCCTTGTGCCCGAGGCCTTCCCTGTGCTGGGGCTGGCCTGGGGCTTTTCCTGCAGCAGGACCTGCCCTGCTGATGGCACAGGAAAGGCAGCTCCTGCTGGAGCCGGAGGCTCTGCCTGCAATGGGCTCCAACAACTCCAGCAAGGCCCTGTTAACTTCAAAATTGCTTCCTAGAGCACAATATTCTAATAATTGTTATAGCTCCTGTACTGTGGAGTAAATAACTGTGCTAGTGATCTTTCCATCTGATCATGATCAGACTCAATCAGAGGTGTATTTTTACTGATTTATTGGGTATTCTATCATTAATCCTGTAGGACAAATTGTGTTAAAGTTCAATTTCACCTGTCCAATGCTTTCGACCTTTGACAAAGGCAGGGGCAAAAATGTGATCCAGCCGCTGCCAGTCTCCTCTTTTAGAAGGAATTTGAGAAGTCTAGGGGTCCTGCAGAGGTTTGAGGATCCATGGTGGCTGCTGGGTGTCATTTCTCCATCTCACGTCTCAGCAGGAGTTTCTCCAATAAAGAAATAAAGCTTTTGCCTGAAGCTCCCACTGTGGCCATGACAGGAACCCCTGTGAGTGTCGGGGACATCCCGGCTCTTTGGCAGCCTGGGGACTCCTGGGATGTCACCGTGGAGCCCCTGTGAGTGTGGGTGACAGATCGGTGCCTTTGCAGCCCAAGGTGCCCTGGGATGTCACCATGGAATGGCTGTGACTGCCTCTGACCACAGGGCTCTTTATCATCCCAGAAAGCCCTGGGAGGTCTCCATGGAGCCCCTGTCTCTGCCTGTGACATTCCAGCTCTGGAACAGCCTGGAGACTCTTGGAAAGATCCCATGGAGCCCCTCTGAGTGCCTGTGACAAATCTGATCCTTAGCAGGAACCATCACCAGCCCCCTGTTGCTATGGTCAGTTTCCATGGCAACCATCCCCAGCCCCCTGTTTCTATGCTCAGTCCCTTGGCAGCTCCATGGAGACCCCATGCCAGGGGTGGTTGCCATGGACACCAGCTCAGGCCTGCAGCCAGAGCCCGTTGCCATGGCAACCATTGGCAGCCCCATCCCCAGGCTCATGGGATCCCGGAGCCACAGAATTGGCTGAGCTGGGAGGGACCCATCAGGATCCTCCAGTCCAACTGCTGGCCCTGCACAGGACACCCCAACAATGCCAGCCTAGGCCTGGCAGCGTGGTCCTAACGCTGCTGGAGCTCAGAGAGCCCTGGAGCTGGGACCCTTCCCTGGGGAGCCTGGCCAGGGCCCCAGCAGCCTCTGGGCAAAAACCTTTTCCTGACATCCAACCTGAGCCTGCCCCGACTCAGCTGCAGCCATTCCCTCCACTCCTGTCCCTGGGCACCAGAGGGAAGAGGTTCCCACAGCCCCAGCCAGGGACCCGCTCCCAAGGCTGCTGCCATGGCCACCAGGGCTGGCACCAGCTGGGATGCTCGGTTTCCACGGGCCGGGCTTCAGGAATGGGATTCCCCAATTTCCTGCTCCCGCTAAAACCGTGCTGCCGCTCGCTGCCCTCCCACCTCCCATGGAAAGCACAAAAGGAAAAGATCCGAGGCTGGGATAAGAACAATTTATTGGGAACAGCAACAAGATAAGGAACAAACAGGAATAAAAACAATATTGTCAACAGAAAGAATAAGAAAAACTATTTACAGGGAAAACTACAACATCAACAACTGTCTGCCTGGCCACGTATTTCATCCTGTCTGGAAAGGACACCCTTCTCCTCAGGGAGAGAGAGAGAGAGTCCCTTTCCTGCCCCTGGCAATGTCCTCAGGTGGGAGTGAATGTAATGACAGGGCCATGGCCAGACCCTCACATTCTTCCATCCCACATCAGGTCATTGGCAGGGGCAGGAAAAGGTGCAGGTGTCTTCCTAGCATGGATCACAGGGAACATGGATCACGGGGGCTCTTCCCAATGTGGGTTCTGCCATGGGGGATGAAGCTGGAGTGGTGCATGAAGCTGTTCCTGCAATCGAGGCATTTGCAGGGCTTCCCTTACTGGTGGCTCCGTTGGTGTCTTGTCAAATGAGAGCTTCTGGTGAAGCTCTTCCCACACTGGGGACACTCGTAGGGCCTCTCCCCAGTGTGGATGCGCTGGTGGGTGAGGAGGGTGGAGTTGTGCTTGAAGCCCTTCCCACAATCAGGGAAGAGGAAGGGCCTCTCCTGGGTGTGAATCCGCTGGTGTTGGAGGAGATGGAACCTGGTGTGAAACCTCTTCTGACACTGGCGACACTCGTAGGGCCTCTCCCCAGTGTGGATGCGCTGGTGCCTGATGAGGTGGGATTTCTGCTTGAAGCCCTTCTCACAGTCAGGGCAGAGGAAGGGCCTCTCCTCTGAGTGAATTCGCTTATGCAGGTGGAGACTGAAGCTGGTCGGAAACCTCTTCTGACACTGGGGACACTTGTAGGGCCTCTCCCCAGTGTGGATGCGTTGGTGCCTGATGAGGGCAGAGCTGCAGCTGCAGCCCTTCCCACACTCCCCACACTCGTAGGGCCATTCCCCAGTGTGGATCATCTGGTGGCGGATCAGGGTGCTGCTCTGTCTGAAGCTCTTCCCACACTCCAAGCACTTGTGGGGCTTCTCCCCATCATGAAACTGCTCAGGGACCACCAGCTCTGAGCTCTGGATGAAGTTCTGTCCACCTTCCTGGATCAGGGTGGGTCTTTCCTCCACAGAGCACCCTGGGCTGGGTTTGGTGCCCCTTCTCCTGTGGAAACTCTGGGGCTTTTCCTCCCCATTAGAATTCTGCCCCGTGGAGCCACTCAAAATGGCCTCTTCCACATGGTTCTGCTGTGGGGATTTGTCCTCCCTGGTCTTCATCCTCAGCTCCTTGTCTGGGGGAGGAAGGACAAGGAGAAGATGGTATTTGCCTCCATGCCACAGGGAAGGGGAAGGAGATCCCCCCAGAGCATCCCTGGCAGGACGGGGTTGGCAGCAGGGTTGTCCTGCAGCCAGGGGCTGTGCTGGGCTGGGAGATGGAGCAGGAGAGAGGGGGGAAAGGGGCACTGACTTCCTCCTCACCTGCCTGGGTATCCCAGGCTCCTTCCTCTTCCTCACAGCCTCCTTCTCTTTTGAGTCAAGGTTTGGGAATGGGAAATCCTGTTTTGGGAACCAAACAAAGGGTGCTCACATTGTCTTTTTACAGGATTTAAAGGAAACCTGGGGGAGAGTCTAACCCAGAATTATAATTTAATAAGAAAATGAAGATGAAGGCAATGATACAGAAATACTGCCTTAAACAGACAGAGTCAGGATATAACCTGACACCCTGTTGCTCAGGGTGGTGGCAGCAGTCCCATTAAATGGTGGCTGCAGTCCTGTTGGAGAGATGAACGTGATTCTGTCCAAGCAGTGATCCTGTAGAAGGGTCTGGTCTTCCTCTGCAGGTCCAGTGGTGGTTCTGGAGCTCTTGTCCTCTGGGAATCCAGTAGGCAAGCTGCTCCTGGTGTTGCAAGGCAAAGCTTATATCCAGGTAGGAATGCTTGGATCCTCCCGCTGGGCGGAGCATCCCACAGTGGGATGATGGAATTTTATCAGTCCTGCAGTGACACTCAATGGCCCATTCACAGAAGATATCTCCCCTGGAGGGCGTTATCAGGGCTGAGTCATGGAAGAGATAAAGAGATAAAGAACACTGCCCTGCCTGTTTATAGCAGTTGATGAAGATGGGGATTGAAAACATGCATTGGGTTCCATCTTACATTGCAACCTGAAACAGTGGGGCAATCCCTGCTCAGGGGGTGAACACCACCCCCCTTTCCCAAACTGGCTCAGGTGTAAAACCCCCACCCCGGGAAGGCCACACACACAGGGGACAATGTCACACTTGCCCTGCCCCAGGGGAGGTCTCTGTCCCTGTCACTCCCTTGCTCTCCCCCACTTTTTCTTTGCAACTCTCTCTCTACCTCACATTTACTGTTTAATGAAATCCACCTTAGTTTTGGTCTTGTTAGCACCTTAATTGGGGCAGAGGCATCTCTCTGAAAATATTGTTATCCAGATTGCAAGATTATTTTGGCACAGTGAGTTCAGGGCACTGTTGTCTGTCCCCAAGTGCCTTTGACAACAGCATGGTTCCCTCCACTGAGGAGGTTGTGTTTTTTTCTGGAAGAACTCTTGGAAACTTGGACACATTCCCTCCTTCATCCTGGGGAACTTATGGGAGAAATTATGAAGAAAATGGCTGTTGTGGGTGGCCAGGGAAAAAGAAAATATTTTCTTGTCCTTCCTTGAAAAGTTTTTTAAAATAACTGGAGAAGAGGGAGCAAATTATATCAGTGTGACTGATAAAGTTCATTTACTCAAAGGTGAGGAGCACAAGGCTGCTAAAAGTCCCACAGGAAGCCCAGCTCAAGTAGCTAAATTCCCCAGTAACTCCAGCCAGGGATCTCCGGGAGGATTTTTTTGGAGAGTGTTCGGAGCTGGCAGATCCCGCACTCAAGCCCCGGGTATCTCCAGGCTCCCTAAGAGGAGCTTTTTCGGGGGCAGAGGAGCCACGATCGCCCCTCGGGAGGGTCCCGGGGGGTCCACGTGGGGATGGCCCGGTACCGACGGGGCGGGACATTGGTTTTGGGGATCCCCGTGAGAGCCGGGGCTGTGGAACGGGGGACCCCAGGGCGGGGAGAGGGGAAGGGGCGATACCGGAGCTGGGGCACCCCCGGCAGCCCGGAGATGAGGCAGGGACGGGACCCCCTGACCCTGACAGGGGCGTGTCCTGGGGTGACTTCATGATGCTCGTGCCCCATCGGTCCCTTTAGCCCAGAAATGAGTTCTGCACCTTTAAGGCTGGTTCTGAGAGCCAAGGGGAGGAGGAAGAAGCTGCAGTTTGTTTTCATACACTGCACTCACTCCTCCACATTCCGGCTCCTGGATGGACAGAGGGCAGGACAGAGCTCTCCTTTGCTTTTAGTTAGTTTTTAGCTCTCTGAGGCAGAGATGTTCCCGGACTGTGATTTTTCTTTTTCTTTGTTGCTGTTTGAACCTGCTCTAAACTGAACACCCAGAACACCACCGGCAGCTCCCACCTGTGGCCCACCTGGCCAAGCCTGGGCTGCAGCATTTCCAGCACTGCCGAGACTGATAAGAGACTGATAAGAGACTGATAAGAGACTGAGTGAGCTGAGCTACAGCCCAAGGAGGGACATTTTGAGTTCATCATCTCCTTTGGAGCAGCGAGAAGTCTTATTGTTTAATATTGTTCATTTGTTGTGCTGGTGAATGCTTTGCCTGGTAAATAAACAGATTTTTTCCCCTTTTCTCTGAGGAAATCTTTTCTTGATCGGGCTGGGGTAGGGGCCGCTTGTATTTGCTTTCTAGAGGAAACTCTTTTGGAGATTTTCTGCAAAATTTGCTATAAACCAGGACAGGGCGGTGGGAAGAGGCTGGTCTGGGGTGAGGCTGGAGAAGGGGACCCCAAACCTCCCCAGAATCCCTAAGCAGGACCCTGGAGAGGGGGGATCCCAACGACCCTTGAGGATCCCCAGTAGCCCTGAGATGGGGGACCACCAGAACCCCGGAGGGATGAGACTGGACATGGGACACTCCTGGTGGCTTTGTTTTATTCAGTCTTGATTTCTGGAGGTTTTTATGGATACCAGATGACTTCTAGAGATGGACTTGGGTAGGAGGAATCCCCAAAAAAAGGCATTCACACCCTGTTTTTCCCAAAACCAGGATTTTCCCCAAACCATCCCACAGTGACATCCCCCATGTCCTGCTCTGGGTGAGCTCAGTCCCAAACCTGACCCTGATCCTGGTCTCAATCTCACTCCATGTTTAGAAACACTCACAGTTCTGTATTTAATCTCATCCCAGTACCAGACTTGTCTAGCCCCAGACCCAATCCCAACCCCAGCCCTAAAGCCAATCCCATGTCTAGCCCTAACGCCAATCCCAGCTCTAATCCAAATCTCAGCCCCAACTCCAAGCCCAGCCCCAATTCCAGCCCCTTCCTAAATCCTCGGCCCCAAACCAAATCCCAGGTTCAGCTTTTCTGGGGCTTTGGGGGTGTCTCTGTCCCTGTGCCCCCGATGATGTTTGGGTGGGGTCACAGCGGGGCTGAGAGGGACAGAGACCCCCCCGGCCTCCCCAGGGGTGAGAAGGTGGCAGAGCCCCCCCAGCCCCGAGCAGCCTCAGCAGTGAGAGGGACACAGAGCCCCTGGTGCCCAGCCCTGCACAGGCATTGCCTGAGGCCAGAGGGATGGAGACCCCCTGAGCATCCCCCAGGGCAAGGGGACAGAGACCCCTGAGCATCCCCTGGGCTGAGAGGGACAGAGACTGCCCCGAGCACCCCCTGGCACAGGGATGAGAGGGAGGGAGACCCCCCAGGCATTCCCTGGGTGAGAATGATGGAGACCCCTGGGGAATGGCCTGGGGTGACAGGGACAGGGACACCCCTGGGGAATGGCCTGGGGTGACAGGGACGGGGACACCCCTGGGGAATGGCCTGGGGTGACAGGGACAGGGACACCCCTGGGGAAAGGGCTGGGGTGACAGGGACAGGGACACCCCTGGGGAATGGCCTAGGGTGACAGGGACAGGGACAACCCTGGGGAATGGCCTGGGGTGACAGGGACAGGGACAGCCCCTCCCAAGCCCCTCTCAAGCATCCCCCAGTGTGAGAGGCTCTGTGACCCCTTGAGCATTGCATGGGCACTGGACAAAGTGAAGTTGTTTCTTGACAAAAATCAAACTTAAGCCTACAGAAAATGCCTTGAATTTGCTCTTCCCACAAGTAACTTGTGGTGGAAACGCGAACAAACAGCAAAATTTAATAAACTGACAGTAGAAGCGATTCTGTGGCAATTCCAAAATCCATTGGTCCTGCAGAGCTCCAGCTCAGCTGCTGGCACATTCCAATTTTTAATTTGGGTAGTGTTTGGGGTGAGGGTAGTAAGCTGGCCAAGCTGCAGGGGCCCCCTTTGATCTTCGAGGGGATCCCTGCCCACACCCTGTCACCACAGATGAGAAACGCTCCCTTGGGAAGCACTCTGGGAAACGGAGAGGAATTAGATAATGTTTTGGCAGTATAATTGCACCAGTCAACATCATTGTATCTCTTATCATTTGGTGATATATCTTTTCTCACTATCATCTGTGGTTCAGGTTTCTCATGCCAATTTTGTTGGGGTGGCTCATAGAAAAAGTTGACACAAGAAGTCGCTTTGAGGAGCCCGGTAGGTCTAGTTCTTGGAGCTCCTGTGGTGCATGGGGTAAGATCTTCATCCACTCGTCCCAGGTGTCTACCAGGGTGGGCTTCTTACCTGCACAGGGATATTCATTTGGCGACAGGGGGATTCCCACCAGACATGTAGACAGCAGGTCTTTTGCACCTCCCATGGCCATGCAAAAGTTATCCTGCTTGAGAGATTTCCCCAGTGTGACCCATAGGTTTTCTGTTGGTTGTGGCCGACCCATCCAACCGCTCTTTGGATGCACAGGAGCACAGTGACGGTGGCAGGAGCTGTTAAGGTATTTCGGGGTGTCCTGGGAGTGGCCATCTGGTCCTCCAGTGAGTCAGGTATCGACTGTTCGAGCACTGATAGAAACATGAATGGTCAAGTTAGTTGTCACTGTAATTTTCTTCATTTTATCCCTATTGTAGGGAGAGCGAGGGATTGGCAATTGGGGCAGGTGGAGACAATTGCCTTGGCTTGGTCTTTGGAAATCTTAAATTGACCTACTAAAGCTGGAGCATTCTGAGGGAAGAATGCATGGCTTAGACGAGCCTGTTGAAAGACATGTGGTGCAGTGGGGGAAATGTGGGTGGCACTTGCTGCCATTGCTAACAAGTCTGCTCTCCGGTGGCCCTCAGTGATGTATCTTGGCAGCTCTGTGTGCGACCGGACGTGCAGGATGTGATAAGGTTGCTCTCTATGGGATATGAACCAAATTAATTCAGAGAGCAAGCTGTAGAATTTTTTTTTTTGGACTTCCTTGAGCAGGGCACGCTCTGCCCGCTCTGCTATCCCTGTGACATATGCAGAATCTGTGACTGAATTGAATGTTTGAAACGCCCTCACAGCTGCAGCAAGTTCTGCAGTCTGGGGGGAACCTTCAACAACCTGGATATCAGACTCCCACTTCTGATAGTCCGGGTCCCTCCAGGTGAACACTGACTGGTGAGATTTGCCTGAACCGTCAGTGAACTCCGTGATAGAGTTTTTGAGTGGAGTTTTACTTTTATCTGATTTTGGGGCCAAATGCAGTGAATCTTTAAAAAGTCTGTGTTCAGGATAATGACTTGAAATTTTTGTGGGATAGCTGGTGAATGAAAGTTGAAGATGTTCATTTGTTTGTAATAGAGAATCCAGTTGTTCCAAAGTATAAGGGAGGTAAATGCACACCGGATCACAAGCTGCGAGGGTCCAGAGGCGATGTCGGCCTTTAATAATAAGTTTGGCTACAAGTTCTGGTGGGGTGGTAACTGTTTGATGTGGTTGGTGCGGCAGAAAAAGCCACTCGATGATGATGATGATGATGAGTGGGGTTTTTGAAGTATCATCCCACTGAAAGAGCAGCCCATGGAAGTTTGGGCACTTACCAAAAATACCGAGGCTGAGGGGAAGGGACCGGTCTGTCCGATGTGCCTGGCGGTGTTTGATGGCGCTGGCGACTCTCTCCAAAGCCTCCCAGGCTTCTGGCATTAATGATCGTGGGGAAGCCAGGTCGCCGTCTCCTCATAGAAGGTCGAAGAGCGGTGCCAGATCTTCTGTGGTGAGGCCCAGGAGAGGTCGGATCCACGTGATGACGCCGCACAGCTGTTGCGTGTCTCTTAATGTCTGGGGGTGCTCGTTGATGGACAGAGTTTGAGGCACGATGGTCCTTCCTGTGATTAAAAACCCGAGGTACTTCCATGGGCTCCATAGCTAGATTTTTCCCTGAGCTATCTGAAAACCCACGCTTTCGACAGCTGCGACAGTCGTGGAAAGGGCTGCATCTGAGTAAGACTTGGTGGAAGCACAGATTAGTACGTCGTCCATGTAATGTAGGTGTGAGACTCTGTCCAAAGTTTCTCTCATCTGCCTCACAATCGTCATTGGGGACCACTGAAGAAAAGCCCCTTGTGTGAAGTTTCTGGCCCTGTTGGAGAAAGTTACATGCCAAGGGCCCCGAGACCTGAGCCCAGCTCCTGGCATTGCTAAGTTATTGTTCACAGGTGTGTTTGCTGTATGCTACACTGAACCCAATGAAAGGAAGAAGGGGGCCCCTTGCCTTTTTGCAACAATAGCCTTGGAAGTTGTCCCACCTCTCGGCCTGGCTGGACTTCTCCTGAGTTTTGGGTGGTCCCCCACAGAAGACCCCTCACTTGTCTTACAACTGCCGTGACAGACAGACTGAAATGTACAAGGCCTCTCCATCAAAGACCGAGACATGAAATCCCTATGTGAAAAGGCCCCCCCACACTCTTTCCAAGGACTGGCACTGAGACCCCTAACCTGGGGGAGGTGTGTGGGGGAGGCAAGCTAACCAAAGCAAGATGGATGTTGCAGGTGCGAGCAGTGGACCAAGAAGATGATGGCTCTCACCCACTGCAGAGAACATGGACTGTGTGTACCCTTCTCTAAATACCATTTTTTCTCCCAAAAATATAATAGACTACCTTTGATTCAGTTTCAAGTTTTACCCCTTCCCCCATCAAAAAAAAGAGTATAATAAGAGTTCGGATGAATTGCAACCCTGAGATCTCCCCAGACGTGACCTGGTGAACTCCATTGGCTGGACATCAAAGGACTTCGCCGTTCTACGTTTGGTAGCTCTATACCTTCCTTTCTCTTCCTCCCTCTTTTTCCCTTTTCCCCAATTCCTTCCTAATGCATTTTCTTGTGGTTATTCAATAAAGGTGCATTTGTTTTGATTATCGCTGCAACCCCCTGTACCGTGTCGGTGTTTTTTGCACTCTTAGATCAACCCACGAACCATCACGAAACCCGTTCGTAAGGATGGATCGTGACACTTGCATACATACTATAGAAACCTTCTATCAAACCTTAAAAATTCTCTACAAATTCATTTCCAACATTACTGGGTCTGGCACTGCCCAGATCTGGTGTTTGCTGCCACCTCCGGTGCCCAGATCTGGAAATTCCCTTGTTCCGGCAGAGCCAAGTCCTGCAATTTTCTGGTAAAGAAAGCCAAAATCTGGCAATTTCCCACTGCTGACACTGGCAATGCCAAGATCCGGTGTTTGCTGCCACCGCCCGTACCCCAATCTAGACATACTTGGTTCGAAGACAGCCCAAGTGCAGCAGTTTTTTGGAAAAAGAAGACAAAACGCAGCAATTTCCTGGTGCCAAGACTGTCACCACCCAGACCTGGTCTTTGATGGCACCGCCCATGCCCAGATCTGAACATTTCCCTGTGCCACCACAGCCCAAGTCCAGCAATTTGCTGGCAAAGAAAGCCATACCCAGGCAAATACCTGGTGCCTACACTACTCTAGATCTCGTGTGTGCTGACACCGCCAGTGCCCAGATCCGGAATTTTTCAGATGCCTGCACAGCACAATTCCAGCAGTTTGCTGGCACAGAAAGGTCACATTTGGCAATTTTCCAGTGCCAGCACATTCCCCACCAAGATCTGGTGTGCGCTGGAACTGCCAGTGCCCTCATCTGGCAATTTCCCAGTGCTGGCACAACCCAAATGCAGCAATTTTCTGGCAAAGAAAGCCCAAACCCGGCAGCTTCCTGGTGCTGCCACCAGCACCACTGTCTCTGTCTCTCTGGGAGCCTCTCAGGAACCCTGGGTCAGTCCCGAGTTGGCAGACACCGGGGGCAGCCCCGACACGGCCGACAGCGGGGAGACACTCTCTGTGCCCCGAGGGTACTGAGGGCACCTGGGCTGGCCGCCTGTGCAGCACAAGAGACACCAGAGACATCGGTAGAAGATAAAGGGCCGACTCTTAGCAGGGGTTAATCCAAGGTTTTATTCCAGGTGTCCCAAAGGAGCCCCTACACCTCAGGGGCCTCCTGCCCAGAGCCCGGGAGATGTGCCAAGGTTACATTTAAAGGGAGGTGGAAACCCAAAGTAGATAACATTTGACTAACCAAGAAGTGACCCTAAGGGATGGGTACTGGGGGATAGACATTTAGGACAGCATATGGGGCAGGGCTTGGGGGGCTGACCCCTGGCCTCTGGCTAATCACTCGACATCCTGGACCGAAGCTTCTGGATGGAGGGGATGGGATGCTGAGTGATTGACAGAGAGCCAGGGTGGGGATTTGGGGATGATCTCAGCAAGGGCAAAGGATTACACAGGGAAAGGGAGGGGGGTACCATCTGGGATGAACCATTTGGGAAAAATACAGGGATACAAAACCAAAACTATTACAAAGTATTACAAAGTATAAAAACACACTACAACACACCACCCAGATCTGGTGCCTGCTGCGCAAGTGCCCAGATCCAGAAATTTCCCAGTGCTGGCACAGCCCAAGTCCAGCAATTTGATGGCACAGAAAACCAAAATCCGGCAATTTCCTGATGCCAATACAGGCGCCCAGACCTGGTGTTTGCTGCCACTGCCAGTGCTCACATCTGGATATTTCCCCGTTCTGGCAGAGACAAGTCCAGCAATTTTCTGGCAAAGAAAGCCAAAATCTGGCAATTCCCTGCTACCGCCATTGGCAATGCCAAGATCCGGTGTTTGCTGGCACCACCAGTGCCCAGATGCGGGAATTTCCCGGTGCCGGCACAGCCCGAGTCGAGTAATTTTCTGGTAAAGAAAGCAAAAACCTTGCAAATACCTGGTGCTGGCCCCACCCAGATCTGGTGTTTGCTGGCACTGCCAGTGCTCAGATCCAGCAGTTTCCCAGTGGCAGCACAGCCCAAGTCCAGCAGTTTGCTGGCACAGAAAGACAAAACCCGGCAATTTTCTGGTGTCAGCACCAGCACCACCCAGATCTGCGGTTAGCTGGCACCGCCAGTGCCAACATCTGGAAATTTCCCTGTGCCAGCACAACCCAAATGCAGCAATTGTCTGGCAAAGAAAGCCAAAAGCTGGCACCACCCAGATCTGGTGTGTTGGGGTTGGTTTAAAAGAAGAAGGAGACCTTGGCTTAAGGCCGTGGGATAACCCTCTTTAGTTGGGGTCAGCAGGAGCTCCCGCCCATAATCCTCTTGTTCAATTATGCAGACTGCTACTAGAAAGTTCTGAGTTATCTTTGCTACCGTTGGTTAATTTTACTGCAAAAAATTGTAATATTCATAATCCTTCCTTCC
This sequence comes from Agelaius tricolor, assembly GCF_023055355.1. Classification (NCBI taxonomy): domain Eukaryota; kingdom Metazoa; phylum Chordata; class Aves; order Passeriformes; family Icteridae; genus Agelaius; species Agelaius tricolor. The sequence goes on along the minus strand of NW_027269324.1, from coordinate 199,578 downwards.
TCTTGGATCCTTCCCTCAGATCCCACCTTAACCCCTCCCCATATATAAATGGATAAATATCCCTGCAGGACCCTGGACCCAGGCTTTTTTCTGCTTTGCTCTCTGTACTGTGCACACCGTCCTGTTTGTTGTGTTTGCCTTCATTAAAGTTCTGTTTCCAGACAAGCAGATGAAAGCAGTCTCTCTCTGTAAAGTGGCCAGAGCTGGTTCTCAGGGAAACCACTGGCCAGTGGTCTGGACGAGGACCAGAAGGTTTCACTGGTGTTTGCTGGCACCACCAGTGCCCAGATCTGGAAATTTCCCTATTCTGACACAGCCCAAGTGCAGCAGCAATTTACTGACACAGAAATCCAAAACCCGGCAACTTTCTGCTACTGGCTCTGGCACCGCCCACATCTTGTGTTTGCTGCGCCAGTACCCAGATTTGGAAATTTCCCGATGCCAGCAGAGCCCAAATCCGGCAGATTTCTGTCGCTGCCAACGACACCACCCAGATCTGGTGTTTGCTGGCAGCGCCAACGCCCAGATCTGAAAACTTCCTGGTGCCAGCACAGCCCAAGTCCAGTGATTTGCTGGCACAGAAAGCCAAAAGTTGCAAATTTGCAGGTTCTGGCTCCAGCACCATCCAGATCTGGTGTTTGCTAGGACTGACAGTGCCCAGATTTGGAAATTTCCCAGTGCCTTCACAGCCCAGGTCCAGCAATTTGGTTTTAGCTAGCTTAGGCAGAGAAGTTCCTGGGACTGGGACTTTCCTTTTTCTTGAAACTGTTTAAACCTGCTCTGGACTGAAAACCCAGAAAAACACCGGCACCTCACACCTGTGGCCCACCGAGCTCTGGGACGCTGCATTCCAGCACCAGAGGGACTTAGAAGAGACCGAGTGAGCCAACTACAACCCACAAAAAGCACCTTCTGAATTTGCCATCTCTTCAGCACTGTCAGAGGTTTTATTTAATATTATTCATTTTTCATGTTTGGGAATACTTTACTTGATAAATAAACTGGGTTTCTTTTTGCTTTTCTTGAGGGAAGTCTTTTCCTGAACTAGTAGGGGGAGAGGCCACTTGAACTTGCTCTCTAGACGGACCCCTTTTGGAGGTTTCCTCCCAAAGTTTGCCCTAAACCAGCACAAACAGTCACAATGGAAACTTCACCAGTAGCACAACACCCCAGCCCACCAGGAAAAGAAAGGACATGTAAAGTTCTCCAAACATTTGTCCTGCTTTGCTGCAAAAGTCCTGCTGCAGACACTGTGCAGTGTGGAAAGCCAAGAGAAGCTGCAGCTGGTGGCAAATCTTGGGACAGAAGCTTGACCTTGTTCTCCAGGAGAGATTCTTGGCAAGAGCAGACAGGAGAAGATTCCTGGAAAACTGAAACAGCTTTCCAGAAGTGAAATGAAAATGAAAGAAACAATCCAAGATCTTTTCCTCTATTTATTTCTATGCTCCCCTTTTCCATGTTGCACTACTTCTCCATCCCAGGAATTCCAGATGCACTGCACCTCTAAGATTGGTGGCTTAGTGATTTTTAGACCCTCTAAAATACCATGAGCCACACACAGTTTTCCTTCCCCTGTCTTTACTGGAAGGCAACACTGGAGATGTAAGTGCAGTGCTGGGCTCAGGTAGGAATCCTACCGCAAGGGAAGGTGCCCCGACAGTGTTTGACCCTCAGCCAGGCCAATGCAGAGCAGCAAGCGAGGGCATTGCTGTGCCAGTGTGCAGGAGTCAGGGCTCTGCACCTGGGCTCAAGGCTGCAAAGTTCCCGTGTTTGGACAGACTCAGGGGCTGTGCCCGGGGCGCGCGGGGCTCGAACGTGGGGCTCGTGGGGCGAGCGGGGAACGGACACGGGGACGAACGGCCCCGGTGCTTCAGTTGCAGCGGCGGCAGCGGCGGCAGCAGCAGCGGCGGCAGCGGCGGCAGCAGCGGCAGAAGCAGCAAGAGCAGATTCGCATCACAATCTTTCTCTTTCTCTCTTTCTTGGTCTTTCTCTCTTTCTTTCTCTGTGTCTCCCTTTCCCGTTGTCGGGCACCCTCCTCCCGGGGTCCCTTGCCCGGCCTCCCTCTCCTCTCCCCGCCTCCCTCTCCTCTCCCCGCCTCCCTCTCCTCTCCCCGCCTCCCTCTCCTCTCCCCGCCTCCCTCTCCCCTGCCGGGCCGGGCCATGCCCCCGGCCCGCCCCCGGCCCCGGGCGGGGCTGCCCCGTGCCCGGCCCCGCCCGTCCCGCCGCGGTCTCGCCTCCGCCCGGCTCTGGCCGTACTGGCGGTGGCGCTGCTGGGCGGGCATCAGTGCCTGGAGCTGGGGCGGCATCGCCGCCCTTTGCCTCGGCCTGGCCCAAGCCCGGCCCCGGCCCCGAGGCAGGCTCCAGCCCCGAGCCCGGCCCCGGCCCCGGCCCCGGCCCCGGCCCCGGCCCCGGCCCCGGCTCCTCCCGGGGCCCGCGGAGGACACAGGCGGCTCGGCCGCTGCCGCCGCCTCCGCTGCGGCTTCCCCGGCCCGAGCTCCAGCTCTCGGCAGCGCGGCTGCCGGCCCCGAGCCTCCCGTGCCGCGTTCCGAGGAGCGAACGCCTGGGCATGGCCGGCCCGGGGCGGCTGAGGGGCGCTCGGGGGCCGTTGCTGGCCCCGGGCCGAGCGCTGACAGCCGCGTCCCGCCCTCAGGGACGGCGCACGAGGCCCTGCAGGAGCGGCACCGCCTGGGTTCGCTGCTGGGGCGCGCTCCAGTCACAGCCATGGAGCACAGAGCCCCGACAGTGCCGAAGCTGGCCTGGCTGGAGGAAGAGGAGGAAGAAGTCCCTGGAGCTGCCCCAGCACAGGAGACTGAAGAGGTGGTGCCATTCCATCCACCGCAGGAGGGTGAGTGGCAGAGCTGGGCTGCAGGGCTGGAGCCTGCAGCCAACTTGGCCCCATCCCGTCCCATCCCATTCCATCCCATCCCCTGGGGAAATGCCCACGGACAGGACGGAAGAGGGGCGGGCAGACACCCCGCAGGGGCCGTGCTCCATCCCCCTGGAGCATCCCGGGGCTCTCCCTGCCTGGGCAGCGCAGGGCTGGGCTGTGTTCTCCGGCCTCTCCCGCAGCCCCTCAGCTCTGGCTGCGCTCACTCTTTGCCAGATGCAGCCCTGGAGCACACAGAAGAGCAGGAACGCAGCCGTGGCCTCTTCCGCAGAACAGCGCAGGTACCTGCAGCCACCCCCACCTGGGCTGGGCCTGCTGTCCCTGCTCAGCCCAGCACCCTGCTCGGAGCACTCCATGCAACATCCCCGGCTTCTTGCCCTTCTCCTACAGCTCATTTGCGACTTCATCGGGAGCATTCGGCAGGGAGAGACCAGCGCCATGGGCACTGGGCTCACAGCACACTTGGAGCTCCTCAATCATGAGACCAGTGCCGCCCTGCTGGATTTGCTCCTGGAGAAGGGTGTTGCCAGGCCAGAACAAGTAAGCAGCCTGGGGCCAGGCTTCAATTCCCCCATGAGTCCCGTGGCTTCCCCAGCTACGCCTGCTGGTCCCTGGGAGCCTTTGAGGCCATGGCAGTGCGCTGGCAGGGGAAGCACTTCTCTGGGGACGCTGGGGACATTGCTCCTTCTGGCAGCTTTCCAAGTCTCCCCATGCCTTCTCCAGGTGCCCACCATGGTCAGGTACATTCACCGATGGCTCCTGGCCAATGATTCTGCCGAGCACAGGCTGGACAAGGCCCTGCTGAATCTCACCAGAGCAGACCCAGATGACGCAGTGGTGACGCTTCTGCGTGTGGCCCCGTCCTGTGACAGGTATGGGGCCCACCTGCCCAGAGGGCTCAGGCCTCCCCAGCCCATCAGCCTGTACAGCCTGGCCCAGGTGTCTGAGCAACAGAGAGTTCCAGGGCCCTCTGGCTGCTCCCTTTCCCAGCCCTGGCACGTCAGCCCCCGAGCCTGCTGCCATGCTCCCTTGCCGCCCCTCAGGGGCCTGTCCCCAGAGGGCTTGGCTGCCTGGCTGCTGCTGGCCAGGGCCAGTGGGCAGAGGCAGAGCTGGCGCTCAGCCCAGGCCCATAGGGATGCCCAGGCCACGGTGCTGTGTCTGAGACCCCCTCTGAGACAGAGCTCTAACCCCGCAGAGCTGCCATGGCCATGTGGAAGAGCATCATGTGCTCGCCCAGGACTGCGGAGCCAGTGCAGCTGATCCTCCTGGATGTGCTGGGGAGCTGGCCCAAGCACAGCCCGTGCACCTCCAATGGGGACGAAACGGGTGTCTTTGGCCTGGCTGTGAGTTTCTCTAACTGGCCTTTGCTGGCCCCAAGGCTGCCTCTCCAGCAGCTCTCCATCCCTCTTCCCCCACTGCATCTCCCTGCTGCAGGTGCTGGCCTGAAACCTGGCCCAGGGGCAGCTCCAGGCCCAGCAGGCCCCGTGCTCCCCCTGCCAAGGTCTCTCTGGGCCTCTCCCTGCCACGCTCGGGCCCTGCCACACGGACACCTTGGCACTGAGCGCTCTCTTGGGGGGCTTTGTCCTTTGCAGGCAGCCGTGGTGGTGTGGAAGATCCTCCAGGAGCCCCGTGTCCCACGTGTAGTGATGCTGTATTTCCCCCACCTCTTTGTGCATCTGCTCTTCCAAGTGTTCTTCAGCACAGAAGAGATGCCAGAGGAGGTCGATACCTTCTGGAAGGAATGCCAGGAAGAGCACGCCCTTGCCACCAGCCCCAACAGGTGCTCCATGCCAGTCCTCCTGTCCCTGCCATGTCCCTGGCCAGGAGCCAGTGCTGCCAGTGTGACCTGGGCTTTGCTGTGCACACAGGTTTGCAGTGCAGACCCTGAAGTCCCTGCTCTGCCTTGTCCAGTGTGAGCACGTGGTGGTGTCAATGGAAGGCAAGCGTGGCTGGGACACGCTGCTCTGCGTTGATACCCACCACTATGCCGTGGCTCTGCTGGCCGGGTGAGCCCCCCCTTCTCCCCATTGCTCCTGGCATTTGTGCCCTGTGCCCGGGCTGTCCCACACGGTCCCCGTGGCTGTGGCCAAAGGGACAAGGGACAGCCAAGCAGACTGGAAAAGGCTGGGAAAGGAGGGTGCCCAGGAGCGGCCACATCTAAAAGGGCCCAGGTCCCCTAGCAGGGTGGTGAGGAAAGACAAGAAGCGTGTGAGTCAGTGCTGGGAGAGGCTTCCCCCCACCCCGGCTCAGGGTCTTAGTGCCATTTTCCACCTTCCAGGGAGATGCGCCAAGCATCCAGGCCCTTGTGTAAAAGGATCTTATGCTGCCTCCTTGAGATGCTCAGCAAAGAGATGCCATACTGGGATTTCCCTGCCCTGGCATTCCTTGCGGAGGTGAGCCTGAAGACCAGCATGACCTGGCTGAGCTTCCTCCCGGCTGTCTGCCCTCTCGTCACCGCAGCCGCCTGGGACGGTGCCCGCACCCTGCACTGCTGCCTGGGCCCAGCCCTGTGCGGCTCCGGGCTCCTGCCGGCCGGCTCCCCCGTCACTGGCCTGTGCCTTTCAGGTCCTCGAGAGCCTGGACTTGAGGGACTGCAGGGACAGCATCATGGATGTCTTGTCAAGGCACCTGCGGAGGGAGCGTGCGGACATTGGCAGCCAGCTTCTCAGGGTCCTCCTCCCTCCCAGGGACCATTCCCCGCTGGTGAGAAGGGGGCAGTGGCTGAAGCCCTGCAGGCAGCGTGGGGCTGGGCAACGCAGTCCTTGGCCTTGCCTGGCCTTTGGGCGCTGGGGCAGCTGCTCCCAGCTCTCCTGCCTCCCGCTTCAGCTGCCCAAGTGCTTCAGGACAGGCCTTTGGCCTCTGGGCCCTGTGGAAGCAGGATGGCATTTCACAAACTTGCCTTCCACGCAGGCCGAAAGAATGTGGAGCCTGACCGAAGGGCTCGTGGAGCTCCTGCAGGTCAGGGTGACCACCATGCTACTGGACTATCTGTTCCTGGATAATGGTGCCCGCATACCCAGCCCCCTGGCCCTGCAGCTGGCTAAGGTGTTCCTGCCACTCTTTGACAACGTAAGGCTCTGTGCCCCCAGCCAGGGCCACTGGCTGCTGCCCGGACAGTGTGTCCTGTGGAGATGCAGGCCTGTGCCACTGTGGGCCAGAATCAGCTGATGCTGAGCTCTTGCTGCCTTCCTGTTCTACAGGGTGAAAGCCAGGTGCAGCAGCTCTCCATGACTATCTTTCAAACGTTGATGTCTGCTGTAGAAGAAGAAGGAAAAACGCCCCTGATGACACAAGTGTGTCAGAGCCTGCTCCCACTCCTCTTCCACTGCCATGATGAGAAACTGCAAGTGGCAGAGGTGAGGACTCATGGGCTGCTGCTGTCCCCCTGGCAGGGGGCTCAGCTGCCTCCTGCCCTGTGCCTGCTGGACCGCAGCCTCCTCCAGGCTGCGGCTCCTGTGCCCTGGGCTCTGGGGCCATCTCCGCGTCTCTGCTGCTCTCCAGACTTCTCGGGAAACACTGCTTTGTGCGGTCAAGTTCCTGGAAAGGAAAGATCTTGAAAAAACTGTGGAGAAAGAGAAACTCTCGAAGTTCGCTGAGCTCCTGGTAAGGACAGCCTGCAAGCCCCAGCCTCAGTCCAGAGAAGGCCCCTGAGGGCGGTGCTCAGTGTGCGGGGCCGGGCAGCTGTGCCCCTGCCCGCTGCTGCAGCCAGAGGCCACGCGGGCTCTTCTCCAGGCTCCCGTGGTCCCGGTGTTGCTGCGGGGCGGGCCGGCACCGCGGCTCCCCAGGCAGCAGCCGGCGCTCTGCCCTCTCCGCTCGGGAGCCCGGCGTCGGCGGCTGCTGGCCGCGCCTCAGGGCTGTGCAGCCAGGGGAGGCCGGGGCTGGGCGCAGGTAGCGCCCGGCCCAGGGGCTGAGCCCGCACCAACCCTTCCCTCCTGCCGCTCTCTGCAGCTGGCAGAGGACAGGAGCCGAGCGGCCGAGCACCTGCGCCGGGCCCTGCGCTACCTGGAGAGCCCACAGGAGCCCCTGCGAGTGGCGGCCATCAGGTTCATGGGTGAGCCACGAGCCCGGGCTCCCTCCCCGGCCCGCTACAGCTCGGCCCCGGCCCCGCCTGCTGCCCCGGCAGCGCCAGCCGGGCCCGGCACTGTGGAGCCCCGCCTGGGCTGGGCATTGCTGCTGCCGCCCTCTGGCAGCCGTGCCCTGGGGCGGCAGCGTGCGCCAAGGGCCGGGCTGAACCCTGCCGGGCCAGCAGCCCGTGTGGCCGCAGCGCCGGCAGCGCCGCTGGCAGGGACCTCTGCCGCTGGGGCCGTGACAGGCTCTGTGTTCACAGGCATGGCCGGGCGGCACCTGAGGGGGCAGCAGCAAGAGCTGCAGCTGATCTGCACTGGTGAGTGAGGCCAGCGGGCTGGCAGCGGGGGCTGCCAGGGGGAGAGCTGTAAGCCCTGCCCCGGCTGAGGAGGGCTCTGCTCCCGTGGCCAGAGCACACGGAGCTTTCAGGGCCACGTGGGCCATTGGTGGCCAGCAGCTTCGGCCTGATCTCCTTGCTCCCTGCTCCCTCCTGGCCATGGCTAGAGCCGGCTGGAATGGCCCTTGCAGGGGGCTCTCCTCGGCTCCCCACAAATCCGGCTCTGACCGTGCCTCTGTTCCTCTCTCTTGCAGCCCTGGAACGCCTGACAGAGGACATGAGCAGTGCCGTGTCAGAGCTGGCACTTGAAACACTGCATGTCCTCCGGGCAATACAGCCTGGGCGATATTCCACCATCTGGAGGCTGCAAGATCAGCTGCACAGGGCATGGAGGACTCGGCCTCGCCTGTCGAGGCTCGGCTGCCTGCTCTGCCGGGTGACTGAGGAGCAGAGCTGATCTGGGAGGCTGTCTTTGCTGGGGCAAGCTGAGCCAGGGGTAAGTTTCCTTTTCCTTAAGATTTTTCTTTTCTTCTTTTTCATTTTCTATCTAGATTGTAAATAAATCAAATCTAGAGAATATGTAATTATATATATTATTCGATATTATAGATTACTGTAAAGAAATCAATTCTAGAATGTGTTATGATACACAGACAGCCAGGAGCTTTTCTTTGCTGCCCAGGGTGTGCAGGGCAAGAGGTGGGAAAGGGTGAAAAGGGTGCTTGTGCTCAGCAGAACAGCAGGCTGAGGGCTCCTGAGGCCCTGAGGGGGGCAAAGGGTGCATGTGCTCAGCAAGCTGCCCAGGTGTGCAGTGGGCAAGGGGAAATAGCCAGAAGCCCCTTGGCCTTTGGTGGTTCTGCTGAAGCCTTTGTGCTGGTGACAGAGCGGCTGGGCAGGGGCCGGAGCTGCGGGGATCCCTGTGAGAGCGGTGCCTGGAGATGGCCCCAAGCCCTGTGCCAGGCAGGAAGCGCCATCCGTGTCCTCCTGCCCGTCTGCTGCTGGCTGGATTGCTGAGGGCTCCCGGGTGCCTCTGGATGGGGCTGCTCTGGAGCTGCTGTGGGGCTGCGGCGCTGCTGCCGGGCAGCTTGGCCGGGCTGGGGCAGGGCCTGAGGGGCTGGGGCAGAGCCTGAGGGGCTGGGGCGCTGGTAAGCCCTGAGCAGTGGGGCTGTCAGAGGCCATAAGCAGCCCTTGTTTGCTTTGGGATCACCGTGATTTTGGGGGCAGTGCAGGTGGGAAGAGAGAAAGTGTGGGCTTCCCTCAGCCATGGCTGTGTTTTTCCCTACCATGTAGGAGTTGGGCCTTCCTCAAGGCCCTGACAGAGATAAGAGTTTTTCCCGTTTTGCTTGTTTTCCCTTTTTGCATCTAATCTCTTTTCAATAATGTGTTGTTTGTTTTTCCAGAGGAAGTGTTCTAGGTGGTCCAGTGTGGATGGGGAAGTGCTTGGGAGCAGCTGTGGCGTGGTGGCCTTGGAGAAGGCTGAGGCCATGGTTTGGGAGCAGCTTTTCTTGCAGCCGTGGCTGGCGTGAGGTGGGTCCCTGTGTGCTTGGCAGGGTGGGATCAGAGCTTTTGGGAGATGGCAGCGAGCACAGGAGCATCCTGCTCTGGGCAGCTGCTGAGGGCTGGATGTGCCATGGCTGGCTGCAGGCTGGGCACATGTCCTGCCCTCCTGCTCTGCTGCCAAAGGCAGCAGGGATGGGCAGCTCTGGGCACAGCTCTGGGCACAGCCAGCACGGCCTGGGCACCGCAGGCCTTGGCACAAGGGCACAGGAGCCCTCAGCTGACGGGTGGTTTCTGCTTTCTCTCCTTGCAGCCGGGCTCTGTGGGTGCTGTGGCTGCTCTGGGCTCTGCCAGGGCTCTGCTGGGCTCAGCCCTGGGCCCAGCTGGGCTGGTTCTGCCCTCACATTGCTCTCACAGCTCTGCATCAGACGAGCCCGTTGCGAGCACAGCGCCTGAGCTTTCTGCTTTGGCAGGTGAGTGAGACTCTGCTGCAGGCCCAGAGATTGCAGCTGGGGACACACATCCAATTGGCAAGGACCCAAACTCTCCACAGTCCCAGCTGAACGCCTGTATCTGCACAGGGTGTTTGTCTGTCCCATTCTTCCTTCTTGATTGGCTGGAATTGTGCAATTGCACTTTCTTCCTCCTCTAGAAGTGCCTGAGTGGGCCAAAGCTGGCGAGTGGGCCGTGCTCCTGAGGCAGTGCAGCTGGTGGATGGAGAATTGCCCTTCTGCATTGCCAAACCAGAGCAAAAAGCCCTAAGTGGGACTTTGTGTCTTTAAGAAATCCCTGACAGATTCAAAGGGACTGTGCAGCTCCTTCCCAGGCTGAGAAGGAAGGGCATCTTCTAAAGGATTTGGGGTTTGACAGAGTTTCCATTCCCAGTCCTGCTTGGAGCTGGAAGGGCACAAAGCAATTTCCTCTTGCTTTGAGAACAATTTCAAATGGCAATGTTGGAAACAAAGCCCAAAATCTTTTCAAAGGCTGCTGGGGTCAGTAAGATGGATCCATGCCATCAGCACATTTACAATGTAAATAACTGAGTTCCCTTTTAAAAAAGATCATTTACCTCTTTAATGCAAGTTTCAGAAGTTTTTCACTAACACTTGGGTTTTGTTTTCATCTTTAACATTTTATATAGTTTTTTTTCTTTTTCCTTTTATTCCTTTAAATAGAAAACATGTCCTACAGAAGGAATGTCCTTTGCTCCTGGTTCCTGTGTGGAGCAGCTCCCTTCCTGCTGGCTGAGCTGCTCAGGCAGAGCCCGGCAGCTCCTGGCCCTGCAGGGCTGAGGCTTTTCCCCGTTGCTGGGCACAGACTGATGGAGCAGCACTGCTGAACACGGGCACACAGAGGGCCCAGCAGCAGCTGCCTTTGCCCACCTGAGGCTCCAAGGCCCAAACTCTGAGCAGCCAGGGCTGGAAGAGACTGGCAGGATCTGATCCCTGACTCTGGGCCAGGGCTGCACAAATGACCCCACAGCAGCAGCAGCAGCAGCAGATGGAGCTGACTTTCAGCACAGCCCTGCCTCTGTTCCCTCCCGTGTGCAGCGGTGTCACAGCAGCCTGAGGCACCTGGGAGCCCCCAGTGCCAGCAGGGACTTGAGATGGCAGCCCTGGGCTCCTGGAGGCTGTGCAAGGAACGGAGCTGGGCACTCCCTGTCCATGGGGAGCTTGCAGATGGAAAAGGCTACTGTGCCCAGGCAGCTCCAAGGGCACAGAAAGGAGGCTCTGGAGCACTGGGTCTGTGCCAGTGCCACAGTCCTGGGCAGCAGCCAGCCAGCCCTGGGGGAACAGAGGGCACAGCAAGAGGGACAGAAGCAGGCAAGGGCAGAGACTGGAGGAAGCCAGAGCCAGGAGCAGGAACAGCTGCTCCATTGCACTCCTGGAGAAAGCTCTGGGCTGGTTCAAAGCGCTGAAAGGCATGAAGGGCAGAGAGGAGGCCACAGCAAACAATGCTCCTGTTTGCACAGCCTCCCCTCTCCGTGTCCCAGAAGGAATTGGATGGACTGGATTCATCTCTCCGAGTCGTCTCGTTCAGCATGAGCAGCTCAGCACCAGGAGCTGAAGGAGCTGAAGCCTCAGGCCACAGGAGCTGGGCAAGAGGGAACTTTTGGAGCAAAGGAATGCTGCTAAAATAGCCCCAGCTGAATGCAGTGGATAGAATCATGGAATCACAGAATCCTTTCTGTTGGAAAAGCCCTCTGAGCTCACCCAGTGCAGCCGCTCACCCAGCAGTGCCAAGCCCAGCACTAAAGCACGTCCCTGAAGTGCCAAGGCCTGGACAGCAGCCCTGAGTGAGGCCTGGACAGCAGGCCCTGAGCCAAAGGTGGCCTCTGGATGAACCTTCCAAGCAAAGGTTATCTTTGTATCTGCTCCCTAATGAAATATGCATGGTCATTAGCACTGTGATAGATGTAGCCACTACTTAGTGAAACATGGATGGACCTTTGTGTATTTAGAAGCTGGACAAGGCCATGAAATCTGACATCTGGCCTTGTGTGGGGCTGAAGGATCAAAGTCAGCTGCCTCGGCTCCTCCTTGAGGCCTGGCCAGGCTTTGGGAGGGAGCCAAGGAGAGGATGAAAGCAGATGTTGCCACACTAGCAGTGCTGTCAGTTTGTCCATTCAGCACTGTCAGAGCTGGGCCCTCTCCCAGCGGGGTTGGAGCCTCACCTGTGGCTGGAGGCACCTGCAGGAATTGCCAGTGCCCAGGAGTGGCTCTGCAGCCCTTGGCTGTGACAGCTTCCCCAGCTGCTGTGTGCATCTGGGGGATGGGAAAGGCTGAGGATAATCGGGGCTGGATCTTTCTCAATCACTGCAGGCAATCTTTGGTGGGGATGGTTGGGTGCATTGCTGAGCCGCTCCTTTTGTGATTCTTTGCTGCTCTGAACTGCAGGAAATGACACTGATTCCTTCAGTTGGAGTCTGTGTCTTTGGTGCTGACTTTGGCCACTGGTCAAACCAAACTGGCACAGTCTGGCCAGATCCCAACAAAATGTCACTTGTTCAGTGTCAATGTGAGGAATCAGTGCCATCAGAAATTCCCAGATGGGAAGCCCTTCCCTGGAGTTCCCTGGCTCTGGAGTGGGCTGAGGTGGGAGCCCCGTGGGAGCAGTGGGGCAGTCGGGTAAAAGAGGCTGCAGCCCTGGATGGCTTCAAATGCATCCAAAAATTGCACATGGAAAAGGAAAAGGACTTGTGGGTTTGGGCAGACAAAGATGAATTTGTTAAGAGTCCAATGGAAACAGCACCTTCAGAAGGAACAATTATTGTTGGAATGCTCCCACATGGAGCAAGAGAAGAAGGTTTTAATCTTGAGCTCAGCTGCATTTGTGCCAGTGAAATATCAATATACTAAATAACTATATGTATTTATTGTATAAGACCTTAATATATGTATATATGTATTTGTATATTTGTATATTTATATATATTATATATATTATATATATATATGTCTGTATCTATCTGTCTATATATATATCAAATGTATATCTACATATGAAATAATAATAATGTGAAATAGTGCTGACAATACTAATTTGGTAGCTTTGGCTGCTCAGGGATGTAACTCTAAATACCCTACAGAACAGGATTGGCCAGGGCCCTACTGTCAGTGGTCAACGTTGTGAGATTGTAGACAATGAAAAAAGGAGAAAGGGATGAAATTGGCTATTTTCCCAGGGTTTGCTGATACTGTGATGCAGAGTGCTTTGTCTGTTCCTGTGAAAAATTCAGTGATTAAGCCTGCAGGGTTTTTCATGTACCAGACTATGCACAAGCTGCAGGATTGGTTGCATGGGTGAAGGGGTTGTTAAAAGAGCAGTTGAAAAAATGAGGAGATGGGAACCTTTGCCCATGGAGAACCCATCTCCCAGATGTGCTCCATGCCCTTAACAATGGCCCACGGGGGAAATGGAAACCCCCTGGCTGTGCACGGCTGCCCCCAATTTGCAAATCCAACCATGGGCAATGAGACTTGGACTGCCTGGGAAATTGTTCTGGCTGTGATGGCCCCTGGCAGGGCCAGCCCAGAGGCTGCAGGGCTGGGCCTTCATGCATTGGAATTAATGAGGAGAAATTCAAAGCAAATGAGAGCTATCAGTACTGAAACAGGAATTCAGATTCCTCCAGGACACTTTGCTTTGGTAACTGCTCCCTTGGAGCTTGGCCTTGCAAAGTGTTCATGTCATGGCAGGAGGAATTGATGCAGAATATCCAGGACAAATTACAGTAATTCTGTTAAACAATAGTGAACAAGATTGGATTATTCAACCCCATGACAGGGTAGCACAATTATTGATATTGCAATTTTAGGAACGATTGTGAAAAAAGGAGCTCCAGCTCCAATCACCACCGTTTGTGGAGATAAAGGGTTTGGATGCAGCCATCCTAATAATGGAGCCCGAGTGTGGGTCCGGAGGCCAAATGGCCCTCCCGAGGCAGCTGAAGGAGCAGCTCCTGGGAAAGACAACTCTGAGTCCTGAAACCTGGGCAGGAACAATGGGAATGTGTCCCTGCAGCCAAGTGTTCTGTGTGAGAACAAGTAGATCTGACAGGATATTGTTTTACACATGCTGCCACACCAAATCTCCCTGTTTGCCCCAAGGGCCCCTTTGGCAAATGCTCTGATCCACGGGGCTCCATGGGAAGGCTGCTGTGACACTGAGGGACTTGCACAGGAATTGCATCCAGGAGCCCGGGTGCCCCTCAGGGACTGGGACCCGGCCCCTTCCAGCCCGAGGGGAAAGGGCCCCCCCAGGCCTTGTTAGCCACAGACAGCATGGTAAAGCTGAACAGCAAAGGGCCTGGGGGCATTATTCTGGAATTAAAAAGGTGCCAGCTCCATGGACAACAAAATTCTTGTTCCTAACTCCAATGAGATTGAGAAAAAAGAATGAAGAACGGTGTCACTGAAGTACTACTGATGTCTGTAAGGTGTACCTTGATAGTCAGCCAGAATCTTTGTCTGCCACAAACACCTCAAGTGTTTGACCAAGGGGTTAGTCATCAAAATGTAATGATGAGTTCTGAAGGATTGCTGATCTTCTTTTGTAATTCTTTGCTAATGATGATGTGCTTTGCTGAGCTTATCCTTTTGTAATTCTTTGCAGCTGTGCATGATATAAATGCCACAATTCCTTCAGTTGGTGTCTGTGTCTTTGGTAGTGACCCTGCCCACTGGTGAAACAGGGCCCCCTCTTGCCTAAGTGTTACCTGGGAAGGCAAAAAGCCTCCCTCCAAAATTCCCCCTTCCTCCTTGTTCCCCCCCTTCATACCCTGAGCATGATGTGCTCTGGTCTGGGCTATGCCCGGGGTCAGTTGGGGTCACCTGTCCTGGCTGTGTCCCCTGCCAAGCTCCCCCGCAGCCCCAGCCCCTCCCCAGTGTGGCTGGACGAGGGGCAGGACAGGCCTTGGCTGTGCTGCAGCTCAGCAAGAACAAAACCATCTCTGCGTGCTCAGCGCTGTGCTCAGCACCCGGCCCAGCAGTGTCTCAGTGCCAGGGGCTGTGCCCTCAGTGCCTGCCAGGGCTTTCCATGGCAACTGCCAGGCCAGGTGACCCAGGTGTCCCCCCCAGTGCCAATTGCCATGGAAACAGTGCCCAGCGCTGCCCCTTTCTGTCGGGCTGACCTGGCCTTTGGCCCTGGCAGTGCCCTTGGCTGCTGGTTCCTGGTGCCCGAGCGGCCAGCGCGGCACAGGGCAGGTGGCCATGGCACAGCCCCAGCAAGGGATCCCCTCTGGCTCTGGGCACTGACACCAGCCCTGAGCAAGGTCTGGCTCTGGGCATTGCTTGCCTTGGCACCAATCTAAGGAACGGGTCCCTGTGGCCGTTGCCATGGCACCTGGTGGCACCAACGAGTGTCACTGCAATTGTACCTGGAACAGCCCTGGCACCGCTTTGTCCTCAGGGTTGCCATGGCAGCCCAGGGCAGCAACAGCTCTGCAGGCAAGAGGCCATGGAACCTGGCTGCAGAAATGGCTCCTTGGGCTGCTTTCCAAGGAAACCTGAACTGATGGCGGTTGCCATGGCAGCCAAAGCCAGCAGTGGGGTCCCTGCAGTGTCCATGGCAACAGCCCCTTGCAATGGCTCAGTGCAGGTTGGGATGATGATCCACCCTCACAGCTGGCCCAGGCAGGTCTGGAGTGGTCTCGGTGGCACCTTGGGCTTGGCACACACTTGAGGAGGGTGTCTGTTTGCAATGGGGAAACTCAGGAGTTTTAGATTGTTTGAAAAAATTAAAAAGTCAAAATCCCTCTTCAGCTGAGTGAAGCCAGTTCACCAATCAAAGCAGGTCCTAGGTGAGTGAGGAGAGACAGGATGGGGTTGGGGAATGTGGAGCAAGGTTGTCCACACTGATCAGACCTCAAGGCACAGCTTCTCTGACCAAGCCAGACTTCCTCAAGAGTGTCCCTGGGTCAGTATAAGTCACTGAATGCTGCAATCCCCTCTTGTATACTAAGAAAAGTAATAAAGGACACTATAAAATATGATACATATTTCCTAGAAGCTCTTTGAAATATTTTTCCATACCTGCAGCAGGAAAGCTTCCTAACGAACTGCCCCAGAGCAGAGGGAAATCAATGCAGAGCCATGGTTTGTTAGGACTATCTTGGTCCTAATGAGCCCTGTAGTGCATTTGAAGCTGAGCCCTGGAACCTCAGGGCCTGAGAGGAGATTGCAAAAACCTTTCCAGGAGTGAAAGTCAGAGGAAAAACCCCAAAGTGTCTCAAAGCATGAATGGGTCCCACTGAGGTCAACACAGGCTCCTCATGGACTCCTTGGAGGAGAGAATTGGAGGCCAGGATTACACAAAAACCTCTCAAAGACTCAGAGTGAAAAGGAACATCCAGAGTACCTTAAAAACCTTGAGTATCTCAAAGTATTAATGAGCCCCACTGAGTGTCAGTACAAAGCTCTCAAGGGACTCATTAAAGCAGATAATTGGGACCATGACTGCACAAACCTCTCACAGAGTCTGTATCAAAAGGAAAAAACAAAATACCTTAAAATAACTGAAGTACCCTGAAGTATTAATGAGCCCCACTGAGTGTTGTTACTGACAAAGCCTCTCCAGGGACTAATTACAGCAGATAATTGGAGGCCAAGATTGCACAAACCTCTCAGAGACTCCAAGGCAACAGCCAAACCCCAAGTCCTTTGAAAAACCTGCAGTCCCTGCAGGGAGCATTCAGGAGCCCCCAGGGCCATTGCTGAGCAAGGCTCCCCAGGGACTCCTTACAGCAGATCCTTGAGGCCACTGGGATGTGGGCTAGGGGGGGATGCTGAGGGCAGCACAAGGGGCTGACAGTGCCCAGCCTGGCTGGGGCTGGGCCAGGAGGCCCCAGGGCCTCAGGACAAGGTGTCTCCTCCCAGCCCTTGGTGGCACAGACCCTGCTGTGGCCCAGGGCACCAAGACTTGGCTTCTCTTTGTCCCCACCTGTCATCACTGCCTGCAGTTCTCTGCTCTGCCTGGGGCCTGGGGACACTTGCTCAGTCGTTTCCCTCTCTGGGACCCATTAAAAGTCCAAGAAAGTTTGGAGTTGGATTCCTGCCTTGGAGTTCTGGAGAGGTTTCTTCAGCTCCCTCTCAGGGACTGATGTTCAGGGCCTGAGCACAAAGGCCCAGAGGCTGATTAAAGTCCTTGTGCTGTGTCTGTGCTGCTGAGCTGGGCTGGGCTCCTGGCCCAGAGGCAGCTCCTGGTCACCCAGAAGAGCTTCAAAAGCACATTTCTCTTGATGAGCAGCTCTTCTGCCAGCCCAGCAGGGCTGGGGCACTGCCTGCAGCCAGCGCGGGCACAGCACAGAGGCACAGAGAGCTTCAATCAGTCAGGGCTGGGAAGGGGCTGAGAAGTGCCTGGGGCACAATCACTGCCAGCCCTTGGCACAGGAACCTCTGGCTGCAGGACAATGCAGCTGCAGCTCCTGGAGCCATCTCCTCAAGCTGGAACATGCCAATGCCTGCAGAGCCTGTGAGTACATTCTCTGCTTGTCTCTTGTGCAGAGCAGCCAGGGGTGCCCAGGGCTGTCCTGCAGAGCAGGGTCCTGCAGCCCAGGGCGCTGTGCTGGGGCAGGGACTCTGCTGCCTGCCAGGGACAGCTCTCAGCCAGCCCTGGCAGCTGCTCCCAGCACTGGGGGACAAGATCTGGCTGGGAGGAGACAGCTGGTGAGGCTTGGGAGTGTTCTCCTTGTGTGGGGACGATGCTGCATTGTTCAGAATTGCTCCCAGCATGGCATTTAACTGCAGAACATTTCCAAGTAGATTATACAGGGGAAACAGCAAGGCAGGGGATGCATAAGAGGGAAAATCCTGCTTTTAAATGTACTGCTCTTCGTTGCTGGGATGAGAATCTGCATGTATATTTTCATCTCTCAGTTCAGGGAGAAAAAAATAAAGACATTTTCTCTGACATCTTAATAAACCAGGCAGTGACAGAAATCAGCACAGGGCCCCTCACACGCAGCATCAGTGTTGCTTCTCCAGCCTCCTCAGGATTGCTCTGACGTTGCCATCACAGCCTGCAGAGCCAGAGCTGCCCTTGGGCAGTGCCTGAGCTGGGAGGGCTCTGCAGGGCAGAGCTGAGCCCCCAGGGCTTGGCTGGGCTCTGGCAGCACTGGCAGGGCCCAGCCCTGGGCACAGGGAAGCAGCTGCTGGCAGGGACAGCTCCAGGCAGCAGAGCCCTGGGCAGGCAGTGGGGGGAAAGTGCCCCCAGGCTGTGCTGGGATATTTCAAGTCCTCTCCAAACCCAACTATTCCATGATTACTTTTCTTACAGATCCCCATGCCAAGGCACAGCAAATGTCCAACAGCAGCTGCATCAGGCACTTCCTCCTGCTGGCATTGGCAGACACGCGGCAGCTGCAGCTCCTGCACTTCTGCCTCTTGCTGGGCATCTCCCTGGCTGCCCTCCTGGGCAACGGCCTCATCATCAGCGCCGTAGCCTGCAGCCACCACCTGCACACGCCCATGTTCTTCTTCCTGCTCAACCTGGCCCTCGCTGACCTGGGCTCCATCTGCACCACTGTCCCCAAAGCCATGCACAATTCCCTCTGGGACACCAGCAACATCTCCTACACTGGATGTGCTGCACAGCTCTTCCTGATTTACTTCTTCCTTGGAACAGAATTTTCCCTCCTGACCATCATGTGCTACGACGGCTACGTGTCCATCTGCAAACCCCTGCACTACGGGACCCTCGTGGGCAGCAGAGCTTGTGCCCACATGGCAGCAGCTGCCTGGTCCAGTGCCTTTCTCCATGCTCTCATGCACACAGCCAATACATTTTCCCTGCCCCTGTGCCATGGCAATGCCCTGGGCCAGTTCTTCTGTGAAATCCCTCCAATCCTCAGGCTCTCCTGCTCAAATTCCTCCCTCAGGGAACATGGGCTAATTGCAGTTAGTGCCTGCTTGCTATTTGGCTGGTTTGTGTTCATTGTTTTCTCCTATGTGCAGATCTTCAGGGCTGTGCTGAGGATCCCCTCTGAGCAGGGACGGCACAAAGCCTTTTCCACCTGCCTCCCTCACCTGGCCGTGCTCTCCCTGTTCATCAGTAGTGTCATATTTGCTCACCTAAAGCCTCGCTCCATCTCGTCTCCATCCCTGGATCTGGCCCTGTCAGTTCTGTTCTCGGTGGTGCCTCCAGCCCTGAACCCCCTCATCTACAGCCTGAGGAACCAGGAGCTCAAGGCTGCAGTGTGGACACTGCTGACTGGATGGTTTCAGAAACATTAAAGTGTTGGCCAATTTCTGCAAATCACTTGTAATAAAAATAATCTTTGATATTTCTTGCTGTTCTCATTTCAGGAGTTCTGTTTCTTTACTTTTTTCATATTGTCCAAAAATAAATGTCATTGTTTGTGCCATTTCTTATTTTGTTACTCTCCAAGTCCCCAGTAGCCAGAGATTCTGTCAATGTGCGGCTGTGGTCTTGGTGGCTTTAAAGGAACTAAAGGATGTCCCAGCAGAGTTTTCTGCAGAGATGCCCTTGTGTTCCCTTCTGTAGAGCTGCAGCAGCAATGTCTGTGTGCAGAGCTGGGGCAGATCAGTGCTGGCCCAGCAGCTGTGCCCAGCAGCAGCAGCAGCAGCAGCACTTGGTGTTGCCAGTGCTGCTGCCGTGGCCCTGCCCCGCTGCCCTGGTGGCCCTGGTGTTGCTGCAGGGCCTGAGTGCTCTCGGGGCCGGGCACAGCCCTGGGGGTGGCAGTGCCGGGGCTGCAGCAGGGACAGGCCATGGGCACTGCTGGGGCAGTGCTGGCGCCTCAGGCCAGGCCCTGGGGGCTCCAGGCTCCTTGCCCAGGCTCTCTCAAGAACACGGCCAGGCCAATGCTCAGCACAGAAACCCCCGTCAGCAGCCCCAGGCTGGCCGTGGGCAGGCTGGGGGCAAACAGCATGGCTGGGGCTCTGCAAGGGCCCTGGGGCAGACAGGAAGGAGCAGCAGAGCAGGGGCTGATCCATGCCCAGTGCGCTGCACAGCCCAGGGCAGCGTCCCAGAGCGTCCTCATGCAGCTGCCAACAACATCCCCCCTCTGCAGCCCTGGCCTCTCCCCCAGCTCACACAGGCGCCCCATCCTTGCAGGCACAGACACGGCAGCACTGCCTCAGCAGCCCCTGTTTGCATTGCACACAGCAGGGGCAGCACCCCTATGCTGTTGCTGTGGGGACATGAAGCTGAGGGAGCACAAATGCCATCAGCCCCTGGGGCCAGCAAGGGCTGGGGGACACCAGGGAAACCACTCAGCTTTGCCCTGGCCTCTGCAGTCAGCCAGAAAGTTTGTTCCCATCAGCTGGGAGTGTCCTGTGCCACTACAGACACTGTTGCTCAGAGCCAGGGCTGCCTGGCAGCCACCCCCAAACTGCCCTGAGCATTTCCTTGGCTTCACCTTTGCTTTCTTTACTCTTCTGGTACAAATTTCTTCCAGTTGCCCAGCCCTGTTCTCTGCCCTGCAAACAGCCCATCCCTGTTTGCCCTTTCCTCTCTGGCCCCACTCCCCATTGCAGTTCCTGAGTTGGCACCGTGGGAATGTCCCCCAGCCTTCTTGCCCACCTGGGCACACTGCTGCCTCATATCCAGCCTGCTGTCCATCAGTCCCTGCAGGTCCCTTTCTGCCTGGCTGCTCTCCAGCCACTCTGTCCCCAGCCTGTAGTGCTGCAGGGGTTGTTGTGGCCAAAGTGCAGGACCCGGCATTTGGACTTGTTAAACCTCACCTTGTTGGATTTGGACCCTGGATCCAGCCTGTGCAGGGCCCTGTGCAGAGCCCTCCTACACTCCAGCAGATCAACACTCCCAGACAACTTGGTGTTACCATGGTTGCATGATACCCTAAAGTGTCACGATGGTCTCCATGATTCCATGAGGCCTCCCAGTGACACAATGTCCCTTTGGTTCCATGGGATCCCTTGGTGTCACAAAGTCCCTTGGATCCTTGTGCCCTGCAGTGTCACAATGGATCCTTGTTTCCATGAGGTCTGGCAGTGCAGCAATGCTCTCCTTGGTTCCACAGTGTCACAATGGTTCCACAGTGTCTTGGTCCTGAGGGCCACCACAGTGTCAAACATGTTTCCTTCATTCCAGGAGTCCCTGAGGAGCAGCCCTGGCCCCTTGGTTCCATGGGGCCCTGCAGTGTCACAGTGGCCCCATCATGACACCAGGTCCTGCTCTGTCACAATGCTCTGCATGGTTCCACAAGGCCCTGCAGGGTCACAGTGGCCTCTTGGCTCCATGAGGCCTCAGAGTGCCACAATGAATTCCTTGGTGCTGCAGTGTCACAATGGAGCCCTGGTGACACAAAATCCTGCAGTGTCACCAGGGACCCTTGATTCCATGGGGCACCACAGTGTCACAATTGTTCCCTCAGTTCCCAGAGTCCTTACAATGAAGCAATGGCCCCTTGATTCCATTGTCCCCAGGATCTTCCAAGGGTCTCCTTGGTTCCACTGTGTCACAATGGCCCCTTGGTTCCACAAGGCCCCGCATTGTCACAGAGGCCTCTGTGGTTCCAGCAGGACCCAGACTGTCACCATGGACTCCTTGCTTCCATTCAGCCCCACAGTGTCACCATGGCCCCTTGGCTCTGTGCTGCCATGTCGTACACAGTGTCACCATGGCCCTCTTAGTGCCACCAGGCCCCGCAGTGTCACCATGGCCCCTTGCTTCCCCAGGGCCCTGCAGTGTCACAATCATCAGAGAATCAGCCAGGCTGGAAACAACCTTGGAGAGCATCAAGTCCAACCTGGGACCCAACACCACCTTGTCACCCAGACCATGGCACTGAGTGCCACATCCAGTCTTTCCCTAAACACCTCCAGGGATGGTGACTCACCCACCTCCCTGGGCAGCCCATTCCAAATGCCCAGTCACCATTTATGTGAAGAATATCTCCTAATGTCCAGCCTAAACATCCCCTGGTGCAGCTGAAGGCTGTGTCCTCTTGTCCTGCCCCTATTCCTGGGAAAAGAGCCCTATCCCCACGTGGCTGCACCCTCATGTCAGGGAGTTGTAGAGAGTGATGAGGTTTCCCCTGAGCCTCCTCTTCTCCAGGATAAACAACCCCAGCTCCCTCAGCCGCTCCTCACAGGACTTGTGTTCCAGACCCCTCCCCAGCCTTGTTGCCCTTCTCTGGACATGCTCCAGCCCCTCCATGTCCTTCCTAAATTGGGTTCCCAGAACTGGACAGAGCACTTGAGGTACTGCCCAAGCAGTACTGAGCAGAGGGGAAGAATCACTGCCCTGGTCCTGCTGGCCACACCATTCCTGATCCATAGGAGTGCCAGCGGTTGGATGACGGTCATGGTGGGGAGGTGTTGGGAAAAAAGTGTTTTTGATTGTCAGCCATGAAGGCTCTTGATTTTCATATCTATTCAGACTACATTAGAAGGTGCTGAGGGTCAGTATCAGTTGGACATTGCTGATATCAACCTATTAACAGGAAAAGAAAACCAAAGAGGAAATAACAATTCTCCTGGCATTTTTTTTTTAATGTAGCAGATTCACTAAAAATACTCCTCTGAAATCTGTCTAATTGATCACAGCAGAATTGAAAACATAGATTATTCCCTGAGGTTTTTCTGGCTCAGGTCTTTTGAACAAATGTTTAGGAGCCTTTGTAACTGAATTCCTGAAGTGAAAAGCTCAAGAAAGAAGAGGCCTCTGGAGTCGTAAAATTCATCATCAACCTCCAAGTGGCTGAGGATCCATCCCCATCAGAGCAGCAATGAGCAGAAATGGGCACAGCTTTGTGGCTGCCCCAGCTTTGGCATGGGTCCTGGGCCTGGAGCAGGAGCAGCTCTTGAGGGCCCCGAGGCCAGGGCTCTTGTGCTGCCCTGGGCAGATGAGATGGCAGCAGGGGCTGCAGAGCTCTCAGCACCTCAGGCCGAGGGGAGCAGGGCAGCCAGAGAGCCTTGGCCAAGCACCTTCCCCCATGGCTGGAGCTGAGTCCTGTGGCAGCTGCAGCTGCTGCTGTGCCCTTGGCAGGGGCTGAGGCTGTGGGGCCAGTGCCCAGAGCAGCCTGGCCTGAGCAGAGCTGTAGGGCCAGAGCTGGCTGGGCTGGGCTGGGCTCAGAGAGGCCCTTGGTGCTGCCCAGAGCTCAGGGCAGCTGGCAGAGCTTGCAGGGAGCTGGGCCGGGCTCAGAGAGCCTGGCCCAGAAACCATCAGTGTCCATCTCAGCCTGGCTGAGCGTGCAGGGGCAGGACTCAGGCCAGGCCTTGTGGGGCAGGGCCAGCGCCTGTGCAAGGCATTGCAAACAGGCAAGTGGCCCAGAGAGGAGGCTGCTCTGTGCCCTTGGTGGCATGGACAGAGCAGGGAGGGGCCCCAGGACATTTGTCAGTGCCAGCCTCTGTGCCCATGTGTTGGCAGCCCTGGCTGCTGAGCCCAGCTTTGGCCTGGGCTGAGTTTGGCTGTGGCCCAGCTCCATCCTCCTGCGGGGCTCAGGGCCTGTTCCCGGCCATGGCCAGCTCTGGCTGCCTCTCTGCTGGCCCAGAGGCCGGCAGAGCCCAGGGCAGGGCTGTCTGTGCAGCCCCACAGGTGCCAGGGGCTCTGCAGGAGCTGGCAGAGGCTGCCCAGCAGGGAGGCCATGGGGCACAGAGCCCCAAGGCTGCTGTGGGCACCACGGCACAGGGGCCGTTCCCAGCCGCAATGCTCCTGGCCTGGGCTGGGCCTGCACAGGGGCTGGGCCACCATGGCTGGGCCAGCACAGGGCCACAAAGGGGCCACGCAGCCTCTGCCGGGGCTGACAGCAAGGCCAGGCACACACAAGCAATTGCTGAGCATGGCCTGCGCTGGCCAGGCCTGACTGTGCCAAAGGCAGAGCTCAGCTGCCCTTGGCAGCTGCAGCAACACTCCAGAGCCCAAAGAGCCTCCATGGCTGTGCTGGAGACCAAGGCTGCAGGAGGGAAATGCAGGCCTGCTGCAGGATGGGGAGGCCATTGAATTCCAGCGCACACCTCAGCTCTCTGATGATCCCGGCACCGTGCTGGGCCCTGTTTCAGACTGGAGCAGAGCAGATGTTGATGGGACAGGAGCCCTGTGGGGTTGGCAGGGACCTGCAGCTTGCAAGGTGCTCTGCTCTCGTGCTCTGGGAGAGATCCATTCCCAGCTGGGCACCTCAGGGCACAAGTGGCACTGCCTCTTCATGGGCACACAACTCATGTCTGCCTGGAAATGGGCACAGGTCTTAATGCCTGTTAGTTTCCCAATATACCAGAAAATCTTTATTATCTAGGTAATCTGAGTTCTTTTGAGAAATGCAAAGTTTTCCCATCAGGAACAGGAATTTTCTGGATCTACTGGATTGTTCTACTAATTGAAGGAGAAGAAGTGCTGATCTTTCCATCGAATTGTGTCACCAATATCCAGTCTATTATTTAATCTCCTTTTTTCATCAGGTGTTTCCAGCTCTCCTGTTGAAATGGCCATGTCTAAGTGGCCATCTCTTCACTAGACCGGCTGGATCTATGTCCTTTCCATTTGTCCCAGATTTGGTCCTCCAGATTCTGTCTGGTCATTCAAGTGCCTCTCAACTGACTGGTTTCATGCTTTAAGCTCCAGGAAGTTGCCCAATCTTTCTGATGTTAAAATAAATACTATATTAGTCAACATCCTAATTGTGTTTATATCTATCACAAAATTGCATTTTCTTATGTCCTTGTCTAAAACTGTTCCTTTTGGAAATGCCTTGGGGATGTGGGATATGTCAGATGCTGCTGGGACATCCCAGAGAGCTGGGGAAAGAGCTGTGATGGTTATTAAACTGTCCAAATGTTCAACTTGTGTTTGTTGGTAAGAAACCTTTCTGTGCCTCTGAGTGTCACCAGGCCCTGAGCCCAAAGGACACAAACCTGATGAGTTTTGGTTCCCACTGCAGGGGCTCTACTTGGACCTTGGCTCTGCACAGGAGAGCTCTTCATCCCCTTTCTCTCTTTTCCTCCCTCTGGGCATGGAGGGAGCTCCTGACTTCAGCCTGTGACTCATGTGTGCAAAGAGCAAATCTGGGCAGAATTGGGGCAGGGAGGGTTTGAGGAGACCTTGGGATCTGAGCTGGGCACAGAAGGTGTTTTCCATTGCTCTGAGACTGTCTGCTCTGGAAAGTGGATTTAATATCCAGCAGGGGAATGACTTTTGCATTTGATGGAGCTGTGCCTTCCCTTGGCTCTGTTGGCTGACAAGAAATGAACATCCCTCTGTGTCTCGGGCAGCTCCTTCTCCAAGGAAAGCAGGTGGGAGTTGGAGCCAAGGAGCTGAAAGCTGCAGGCGCAGCCTGGGCTGGAGGGAGCTCAGATTTGCACAAGGCTGCTCTGAGTGCCAGGGCTTGGATGGGGGAAATGGTGGGGAGAGGGTTGGGACAGAGTCTGATTGATTGTCAGCCATGAAGGGTCTGGATTTTCATATCCATTCAAACGGCACGAGGAGGAACCTGGATTCAATGTCAATTGGAGATTGGACACATCAATGAATTAACAGGAAGAAAAACCTAAGCAGCACCTAAAAAATGTTTTCTCACTGTCTTTTTAAATATGATCTATTCAGATTGAATACACTTTGAGCCTCTGGAGCAGGGAAATTCAGCAGCAGCCTCCAAGTTGCTGAGGATGTCAGCAGCCCCCACTGAGGCCATCCCTGCCCAGAGACCGTGGGGGAATGGGCAGACAAGGAGAGCGTCCCTGGGGCTGGGGCAGCACAACTCAGAGGCACCAGCGGCTCCAGCTGGGCAATGGAGTGTGGAATGTGGCTGGGAAAGCCCTGCCTGGGCTGGGCCAAGCAGTACACACAAGCCCTGACCCACATCCACTAAAAAACTCTCTCAAGGAGACATTTAAAAGGAATTACAATTGTTTGTGTCCTCTGAGTTGGATCTACTGGAGAAACACCAACAAGACATTCTCAGGAGCTGAAAAGAACCAAACAGCCTTTACTGGCAACTTTAGAAAATCAGAGAACCTTTGGCAAAAGGTTTAATATGACAGTGAATGAAAAACAAACACTTCTCAAAGCATTAACTTGGCCCATTCAACTTCACAAACTCTAAGCCCATTCAATTTGAAGTTAATCAAAATTTGCAAGGAGACAGAAATAGAAGAAGTAGACAGAGAAAAAGACAAATAAGACACAGAGAAGCACTCACACCTGGGTTCCAGTGTTGTTCAGAGGGAAATGCCAAGAGGAGGGAGGGTCAAGATGCGTGCTTGCCTTGTGGTCACCCTTGTGGTCACCCTCGGTCTTCCTGGGCCCTTCCCCCAGGTGGGACTTGGAGTCATTTGGTCCCTCAGGAGCTGGTCTGGGGGGCTGCAGAGGTGGCTGTGGAGCATTGCCTGTGCTGTGCCAGGGACTGGCAGCCACTGCTGGGCTGGGATGGAGGATCTGGGGGGATTGGGGTTTCAGGGCAGGGCAGGGCTGGGGTCACAGGGCACGGCAAGGCTGGACCTGCCTCTTCCTCCCACACACACAAAATGATTCAAGCCAACAATCTCCTCCAGTCTGTCACAATAGGCAGTGTTGGAGGTGGAACCCAAATTTGGCCATGGGCACCTGGCCAAGAAGGACAGTTCTCTTCCATAGGAAGGAAAGCATGGAGTCTTCCCCAGGGTTTTGGGGCCAGATGAGAGGTGACCCTTGTGAAACCACTGCCAGACAGACTTGTCCTGGCAATATTGCTATGGAAACAATCCCTGGATATAAGGAAATTTGATGGTGAAATCCCATTTCTGGTCATGGGTGCCTGGAGGAGAAGGACAGTTCTCTTCCATAGGAAGGAAAGCACGGATCCCCAGTGTTTCAGCAGCAGATGAGAAGAGACCCTCAACATGCCAAGGTCAGCTGGACCAGTCAGGTGGCGCACGGGAGGCCAAACCGGGCAGACCTGTTCCGTGTTCTCTTGGTTTTATGGGGTCCTGAGGTGTCACAAGGGTGCCTTGGTTCCATGGGGTCCCACAGTGTCACAATGGTCCCCAGGTTCCTTAAGGTCCCACAGTGTCACAATGGTCCCAACAATTCCATGAGGCCTTGCAGTGTCACAATGGTCTCTGTGATTCCACAGGCCCCACAATGTCGTGTCACTCCTCTGTTCTGTAAGCCCTGCAATGTTACAATGGACCCTTGGCCCATGGGGGTTTGTGGTGTCACAATGGTCTCTTTTGGCTCCACAGTGTCACAATGGACCATTGATGACAGGTGGCCTGTCTGTGTCACCCTGGAGCTTTGGTTCCATGAAGCCCTGCAGTGTCACAATGGTCCCCCTTGGTTTCTTAGTGTCACAATGGACCACTGATGACAGAAGGCCCTGCAATGTTACAGGGGCCCCTTGGTTCCATGCAGCCCTGCAATGTCACAAAGGCCTCTTCGTTTCATCAAGCCCCACAGTGTCACAATGGTCTCCTTGGTTCCATGGTGGCCCACAGTGTCACAATGCTTTGCTTATTCCATGGGGCCTCGTAGTCTCACCCTGGTCCCTTGGTGTCACAAGGCCCCACAGTGTCACAATGGCCCCTACATTCCATAGGCCCTGTGCTGCTGCATTCCCCCCTCCCCTTCTCAGGCCGCCCTGCCAGCTGAGAAATGCTCCTTGGGCCTGGGCCTTGGCCAACAGCCCCTGGGCTCAGCTCCTCTGCAGCTCATCACAAACACTGTCTGCTCCAGGCACTGCTGCTGCCCAACCAGCTCCTGCTTTCTGTAGCAGCAGCCCTGGGAACTGGTTTTGTTCCCTCCGTGGCACAACATCCCTGTTCTCACCCTGCCAAAGAAAGCTGTTGGTGCCAAGTGCGGCCAGGATGAACCATTGCTGGCACTGAAGCCCCTCTCTTGGGGCCCTGCAAACAGCACTCCAAAAGGAGCCCTTGGAGCTCTCCTGGGCCAGCAACTCCCTCTGAGTGGGGCCTCTCCCAGCCGGGAGCTCTCCCGTTTGCTGCACTCGGGGATCCCAAACAATGACGGAGCCTGGGACGATCCCCCCACTCCTCCAGGCTCAGCCCTTTGCCTGCTGGGGAGATGCCAAAGCATCCTCAGGGAGCATTTCCTTGCCCTCAGGGGAATTTCTCACAGGTGCCTTGCACTGACTCTTGGTGTCTGTGTGCACACAGGAGTGCCTGTGCTGGGGATATGTGGCAGAAATGCTGCTCTCTGAGGGGTCTGAGTGCCTTGGATAGCTGAGCCAGTCAGGCCTGTAAGTAAGGGTGAGTCACAAGCTGTAAGCAAAGTTAAATGCTGCTAAGATGCTCTTTTGCTAATTAATGAAGTTTAATATAAGTTATAAGCTAAGTTGAATGTTGTTAAGTGTTATTGAACAGTGAAATCATTAAGTCATAGTTTATAAGTACGGTGAAATACTGTCAAGGTTATAAGTAAGGTGAAATACTTTTGCTAAGTGCTGAAGTCTAAGTAATCAGTCAAGGCCTGTTAAGTTTAAGCTCAGTTTAGCTTTTAGGCTGCATTCCTTTTATCCTTGCCCTCACTGTCTTTTTAGAACACAGGCTCACAAGCACACACAGTTCTTGGTTCATTTTCAGTTCAATTGCCTGGATTCTGTTTGGTTCTCTTGTTGCTTTGCTTCCTTGGTGTGCCTGATGTGTCCAGTCAGGAGCAGAGTGACTCTTGCCAAGGAACTCTGTGGTGCTGCCGCAAAACATTAAATCTGGTTTTTGCTGATCCCTTGCTGGGGATATTTTAAGCGCTCTCAAGGCCTCGTTTGTAACAGGGTGAAGGAGCCCTGGCCCAGGCTCTGGCCCTGGGGCACACGGGGACGCTGCCAAGGGTCCCTGTCCCCCTGTGCCACCCCCAGGGCCCCGGCCCCCGTCCCCGTGTCAGGCTCTGGGGTCGATCTTGTGGAACATCCTCTGGGGGAGGCTGCGGCGCCAGGGGCGGGGGCACCCGGGGAGACAGGGGACCCCGCTGTGCACGAGCAGGGTTGGACTGCTCTGGGGGGAACTGTGAGGGGGGCCGGGGCAGAGTGACCTCCCCAGTGACCTCACACACCCCCTGTGATGTCACACAAACCCCTGTGTTGTCACACAGCCCCCTGTGATGTCACACAAACCCCTATGTTGTTACACAGCCCCCTGTGATGTGACACAGCCCCTATGATGTCACGGCCCACACTGGGATGTCATGAAGTCCCCTTATGATGTCTCAAAGCTCCCTGTGATGTCACATAGCTACCTTCAATGTCACACAGCCTCCTGTGAGGTCACAGCCCATGCTGGGATGACACAAATCCCCCTTTTGATGTCACAGAGCCAGTGCTGGGATATACTCTGTGATGTCATACAGCTGTGATGTGATTGAGACAGAACAATCTGTGACATCACAAAGTCACCCTGTGATGTCTCTGTCTCTTCTGTGATGTCACAGCCTGTTCTGTGATGTTACTCAGACACCCAGTGATGTCACAACCCCCTCTCTGATGTCACAGAGCCACCCTCCATGGTGGAAGAGTCTGCTCTATGGCCTTATACCCTACTCTATGATGCCACAGCAACCTCTGTGATTTCACAACCCCCTCAGTGATGTCACACGAGCCTCTCTGTGGTGTTATACTGCCACTCTGTAATGTCACAGCACACACTTTGACCTCACAGCCGGCTCCATGATGTCATAAAGCCATGCCATGATGTCACAGCCTGCTCTGTGATGTCACACAGTCCCTCTATGACGCTGTACCTGCTTGATGACCTCAATCCAAAAGCTCTGTGATGTCATAGCCCAATCTGTGACCTCACACAACCCACTCTGTGCTGTCACACAGCCCCTTGCTGACATCCCAGCTGCTCTGTGCCACCATGACACAGCCACAGAGGAGCTGCTGTGACACAGCCCCCTCTGGGACATGCCACAGCCCCTGCCAGTGCTGAGCTCCTGGGAGCTCTGTCTGTGCCCTGCTGGTGTCCCTGAGGGGCCCTGGCAGTGCCCCAGCCCTGCTGGGCTGTGCACAGGAGCTGCTCCTGGCCAGAGCTGTCTCTCTGCAGCTCTGCTGCCCTTGCCAGGAGCTGCCTCTGGGCCAGGAGCCCGGCCCAGCTCTGCAGCACAGACACAGCAGAAGGATTTGAATAACCCTCTGGGGCTTTGGTGCTTTTTGCATCAGACTCATCAGTGCCTCAGAGTGGGCTCAAAAACCGCTCAATGATTCAAAGTCAGATTGAAACATGGCAGTTTCTTGTACTTTCAAGAGATCCTCATAAGGAATATGACTGACAAAATGTCCCCAGTTCCAGGTAGAGCAGAACACTGGAAGGACTGATGACAGCTGGAGACAAGCAAGGGAAACGTGTCTCATGCTGGGCAAACCCGGATGTGTTTCAGGAATGCAAAGGGCCAAGGCCTGAGCCCCAGCCCGTGGCCAGGCAGGTCCTGTCCCTCCCTCATTGCTCAGGGCTCTTGCTGGGGCACTGGGATGTGGGGATGTGCAATGCCAAGGGCAGGAGCATGGGGCGGCCCCTGCCAGGCTGCTGAGCAGGGACAAGGAGGCAATGAGGCCCCAGGCCTGCAAGGGTCACTTGTCCCCTGCTGGCCTCAGGCCCAGGGCCAGCAGCCATGGCCAAAGTGCTGCAGGAGTTGGCTCTGGCAGGGCTGTCTTGCAGCTGCTGCCCATGCCTGTGCCCTGTGCAGCCCAGGCTGTCCTACGGTGTCCCTGCCCTGCGCCTCTGTCCCTGCAGGCTGTGGGCATCCCCCGGCTGCCCCACCTGGCTGGGCCCTTCCTTTGCTGGCAGCTCTGCCTCCTGCCTGCCTCTGCCTGCCCACACAAAGCCTTGGGCTGCTCCAGGCTCCTGCTGGGGCACGTGTTGCACCACAGCCCTGCCCAGCCAGGGAAATTCCATTCTGCTGCTGCCCGGTCTGGATCTTCCCAGCTGCCCTTGGTGCCATTATTTCCTTCTCATGCTTATATGCTCTAGGAAGAAAAGCTCCAGCCTCTCTGAAACCACCCTTCAGCCCCTGCAAGGCTACTCCTGTTCTGTCCTCAGTCTCTACCCTACTGAGCCCAGAACCTGCAGCCTCTACCTGCGGGTTATGTGATAAGGCCTCCAAACCCCATCTTGGAAGATGTTTGGGTCTTCTCCAAGGTCTATGAAAAGGAAAAAGAGTGGTCAAAGGTATTTTCTCCCAAATCTTGCAGTGGCAGAACAAGGGTCCATATGTCTAAAGTGAATGAGGCTGGATTTCCATTTGTTAGAAGGAGAAAATAATTTACAATGATGAGAGTGGGACAAAACTGCAACTGTTTTTGCAGAGAGGTTGATGCACCATGCCAGGAATTGTCCAGGAGCAGGAGCTTTGTGCAACCTGACATAGGGAAACCCCCTGCCCTTCCCAAGGATGGACTTCCTGTTGTGTGGGTTCTCTGCTGTGCTGGGTGCCCTCACAAGGCTTCTGGCCAGAATGTCTGCTGAGGGCAGCCAGGCTGCTGCAGGGGCAGTGGCCTCACAGCCATCACCATGGTAGCCCTGTCCCCTGGGCCTGGCTCTGCCCTTTCCTCTGCCCCTGCCTTGGCGCTGCTGGCATGAAGAGTTTTGTCATTGATATCTTGTCCCCAAGGTGCTGGGGCCAATGGCTTCCCAGTCAGGCTCCTGGAGCACAAGTGGCTTTTCAGAGCCCAGACAGGAATGAGCCGTGAGGCAGCAGCTCTGCAGTGGTGGCCACCAGGCTGGGCTGCCAAGGGAGGCTTCTGGCCATGGCCTGCAAGCAGCTGCTGCTGCCAAGGTGCCTTTGGTGCCTCAGGCTCTCCCTGGCACAGCTCCCAGCACGGCACTCTGCCCTTGTGCCCGAGGCCTTCCTTGTGCTGGGGCTGGCCTGGGGCTTTTCCTGCAATGGGACCTGCCCTGCTGATGGCACAGGAAAGGCAATTCCTGCTGGAGCAGGAGGCTCTGCCTGCAATGGGCTCCGACAACTCCAGCAAGGCCCTGCTGACTTCAAAATTGCTTCCTAGAGCAGAAGATTCTAATGGTTTGAGCTTCTTTGCTGTGGAGGAAAGAACTCTGATCAAGATCTTTCTCTGTAATCATGATCACAAGCAATCCGAGCTGTATTTCTAGAAGTATCTGTTATCGCATCATTATATCATATACCATATATATCTGTTATTGCATCATTAATCCTGTGGGACAAATTGCATTAAAGTTCAATTCCCCTGTCCAATCTCTTGTACCTTTGACAAAGTCTGGGGCTAGCATTGGATCCAGCCATTTCCAGTCTCCTTTCTGAGAAGGAATTTGAGAAGTTATGGGGTCCTGCAGGGCTTTGAGGATCCATGGTGGCTGCTGGCTTTCATTTCTCCACCTCATGTCTCAGCAGGAGTTTCTCCAATAAAGAAATAAAGCTTTTGCCTGAAGCTCCCACTGTGCCCATGACAGGAACCCCTGTGAGTGTCTGGGCCATCCTGGCTCTTTGGCAGCCTGGGGACTCCTGGGATTTTACCGTGGAGCCCCCGTGAGTGCCTGTGACAGATGGGTGCCTTTGCAGCCCAAGGTGCCCTGGGATGTCACCATGGAATGGCTGTGACTGCCTCTGACCACACGGCTCTTTACCATTCCCCAGAAATCCCTGGAAGGTCTCCATGGAGCCCCTGTCTCTGTGTGTGACATTCCAGCTCATGAAGACGCTGGAGACCCTTGGAATGTCCCCATGGAGCCCCTCTGAGTGCCTGTGGCAACTTGGATCTTTAGCAGGCAGCCATCACCAGAATCCATTGCAATGGTCAGTTTCCATGGCAACCATCACCAGACCCCCTGTTGCTATGGTCAGATTCCATGGTAACCATCACCAGCCCCCTGTTGCCATGCTCTGTCCCCTGGCAGCTCCATGGAGACCCCATGCCAGGGGTGGTTGCCATGGACACCAGCTCAGGCCTGCAGCCAGAGTTCTGTTGCCATGGCAACCATTTCCAGTCCCATCCCCAGGCTCATGGGATCCCAGAGCCACAGAATTGGCGGAGCTGGGAGGGACCCATCAGGATCCTCCAGTCCAACTGCTGGCCCTGCACAGGACACCCCAACAATGCCAGCCTGGGCCTGGCAGCGCTGGCCAAACGCTGCTGCAGCTCAGAGAGCCCTGGAGCTGGGACCCTTCCCTGGGGAGCCTGGCCAGGGCCCCAGCAGCCTCTGGGCAAAAAACCTTTTCCTGACATCCAAGCTGAGCCTGCCCCGACTCAGCTGCAGCCGTTCCCTCCACTCCTGTCCCTGGGCACCAGAGGGAAGAGGTTCCCACAGCCCCAGCCAGGGACCGGCTCCCAAGGCTGCTGCCATGGCCACCAGGGCTGGCACCAGCTGGGATGCTCGGTTTCCATGGGCCGGGGTTTAGGAATGGGATTCCCCAATTTCCTTCTCCTGCTAAAACCGCGCTGCCCTCGCTGCCCTCCCGCCTCCCATGGAAAGCACAAAAGGCAAAGATCCCGGGCTGGGATAAGAACAATTTACTGGGAACAGAAATGAGATAAGGAACAAACAGGAACAACAACAACATGGATAACAGAAGGGATAAGAAAAACTTTTTGCAGGGAAAACTACAACACCACTGACTGTCTCTTCCCAGCCATGTATTTCCCCCTGCCTGGAAAGGACACCCTTCTCCTCACAGCAGACAGAGAGAGTCTCTTTCCTGCCCCTGGCAATGACCTGAAGTAGGAGTGAATGTAATGACACAGCCATGGCCAGACCCTCATAACCTTGGACCCACATCATGTCATTGGGAGGGGCAGGAAAAGGGACAGGTGTCTTCCCAGCATGGATCACAGGGAATGTAGATAACCAGGGCTCTTTCCAACGTGGGACCTCCAATGGGGGATGATGCGGAAGCAGTGCACAAAGCTCTTCCTGCAGCTGGGGCATTTGCAGGGCTTCCCTCACCTGTGCTTCCGTTGGTGTCTGGTCAAGTGAGAGTTACGGCTAAAGCTCATCCCACATTCCCCACACTCGTAGGGCCTCTCTCTGTGGATGTACTGGTGGGTGATGAGGTGGGAGTTTTGCTTGAAGCCCTTCCCGCAGCTGGGGCAGCGGAAGGGCCTCTCATCCGTGTGAATCCGCTCGTGCACGAGGAGCTGGGAGCTGGTCCGAAACCTCTTCCCACACTGGGGACACGCGTAGGGCCTCTCCCCAGTGTGGATGCGCTGATGGCTGATGAGGTGGGAGTTGTGCTTGAAGCCCTTCTGGCAGTTGGGGCAGCAGAAGGGCCTCTCCTCAGTGTGAATCCGCTGGTGCAGCAGAAGATTGGAGCTGGTCTGAAACCTCTTCTGACACTCAGGACACTCTTAGGGCCTCTCCCCAGTGTGGATCATCTGGTGGACACTCAGGTCAGAGCTGCAGCTGAAGCCCTTCCCACACTCCCCACACTCGTAGGGCCATTCCCCAGTGTGGATCATCTGGTGGCGGATCAGGGTGCTGCTCTGCCTGAAGCTCTTCCCACACTCCAAGCACTTGTAGGGCTTCTCCCCCTTGTGAAGCTGCTCATGCACCACCAGCTCTGAGCTCTGGCTGAAGCTCTGCCCACCTTCCTGGCTCAGGGTGGGTCTTTCCTCCTCAGAGCACCCTGGGCTGAGTTTGGTGCCCCTCCTCCTGAGGGACCTCTGGGACTTTTCCTCCCCATTGCATTCCTGCACAGTAGAGCTGCTCAAAATGGCCTCTTCCATGAGGTTCTGCTGCAGGGATTTGTCCTCCCTGGTCTCCATCCTCAGCTTCTTGTTTGGAGGACGAAGGACAAGGTCAGGATGGGATTTGCCTCTGTGCCACAGGGAAGGGGAAGGAGATCCCCCCAGTGATTCCCCGGCAGGACGGCATTGGCAGAGGGGCTGTCCTGCAGCTGGGGGCCATGCTGGGCTGGGAGATGGAGCAGGAGAGAGGTGGAAAGGGGCACTGACTTCCTCCTCACCTGCCTGGGTGTCCTGGGACATTGTCTCAGTTTGAACAGACGGGTGTCTGCTAAGGAAGGCAAGAGCCTCCCTTGAAATGGAAAATGTAAACCCTCTCCCTCCAAATTACTAGAATTTTGAAATTAAGGGTATCTCAGGCAAAAGTATGGGAATAGGAATAACAGTTATTGAACTAGGAAAATCTTAAAAATACAAATGCCATTTTACAAAAAAACCCCACTCACCAGATCAGAATATGACGTGACACCCTGCGGGTCAGGCTGCTGGTAGCAGTCCTATGAAATGGTGGCTGCAGAGCTCCTGCAGTGACAGATGTGGTTCTGTTAGGATCCTGTAGAAGGGTGGAGTTTTCCTCTGAAGGTCCAGTGGTGGTGGGCCTGGTCTTCCTCTGGGAATCCTGTGGAGAAGAAAGCTGCTTCTCTGAGAATCCAGTGGGAAGAGGCTGATGTGGTGTCCCAGGGATGCGGTTATATCCAGGTACGAATGCTTGGCTCCTCCCTCTGGGCGGAGCATCTCACAATGGGATGATGTGGTTTTTATCAGTCATGCAGTGACACTCAATGGCCCATTAAGAGAAGATATTTCCCAGAGGATGGATTGGTTGTGGAAGAGATAAAGAAAACTGCCCAATTAACAGAAGATAAATGCTCCAGTTCTAACAGATGGGTGATGATCCCACAGCCTGTGAATTCAGGGAGTGCTCAACATCATGGCTCCTTCTCCTTTCCCTGATCATCCTTTGTCCCTCCTCTTCCTCCCACTCCTCATCTTCCCTCCCTCCTCCTCCTTTTCCTTCCTAAGCCAACCTCCTTCTCTTACTTCCCTCCCTTCTTGCTCTCCTTCTTCATCCAAACTGGGCCTTGCTGGGGACCCTGGCTGCAGACTTCCAGCCCTTGGGTTCCTCCCAGGAGATCCGGAAGGGGTGAATGCAGAGAGGGCTGGGAGATCCCAGGAGTGGCTTCACTGGGAGGGACTGGGCTGTACTGGGATCATACTGGGATCAAATGGGCAGTGACTGGGATTGCACTGCATTTGTGCATACATCATACCAGGATCATACTGGAACTGAGTAGGAGCCTGCCGGGTGCAATTGTGACCCTGTTGGAGGCAAATGGCATATACTGGGAGCAAGTGGGATCATGCTCTGGGTGAGCAGGAGCAGCTGTGAGCAACTGGGATCATGCCAGGAGCATGTGGGAGAAGTGGGAGTGACTGGGTGCATGCTGGGGGTCATTGGAAACAACTGGGCTTCTACTGGGATCATGCTGGGAGTGACTGGGAATATGCTGGAAGGAACTGGGATACACTGGGAAAGACTGGGAAACACTGGAACAAAAGTCGGGGTGAAAGGGAGCAACTGGAACCATGTGGGGCACAAGTGGTTCCTACAGGCAGCAACTGGGACCACACCGGGGTCATCACTGGATCATACTGGGACTGACTGGATTAACCCTGGCAGTGTCTGAGAGTGACTGGGAACACACCATGCACATCATCCCTGCACTGGGGGTGACTGGGAGCAACTGGGAGCACACTGGGAGCAAATGGCATCATACTAGGACTGACTGGGTTGATCTAGCTGGAGGCAACCGGGACCATCCTGGGAGTGCTTGAAAGTAACTGGGATTATTCTGGGACCATACTGGGAGTGCTGCCATGTGACAAGGATCATACTAATACATAAAATTTCAATAGTCAATGTGAATTTTATTTCTATATCTTTTATTTTAAAGAAGGCGAGCAAGCAGCACTGGTTGGCCGGGGAGTCACCGCTCCACTCACGGCACACACCACTTACAAATTCAGTAAAGTATATATATACTGTTTTTAAGCATAAAAAAGCAGTTTCCAGTGTGCTTGTTTAGTAGAAATGAGTAACTATCAATCAGCTGGAATAAGCAATTTCATCATCTTTCCAGGTGGTTGTTGGCTTCCTGTCCTTCTTGTGCTTGTCTGGAGCAAGGCCCCTTCACCGCTGTCTGCTACATGATTTTGTTAAGCTTTTTATTACACATAAGCATTTAGTCGCATTGCAGTCCCCTTAGCTTCACCACAACTTCCTCTATTTTATTCTAAGCATCAGTCATCTTGCTACCTCATCTCTTTACTTTACCATACTTCCCCTAGTTCAAAGCTTTATTTGGCTATAGAAAGTTTCATAAGCCTTCTTTGGATCTATCCCAAAGAATGCATCCATTTTCCACACAGCAGATAAAAGCATTTGCTGATTCCATTGCTGATTGACACAAATCACAAAAACATTTTTCACAGTATTGCTCACCAGATTGATGATGTGGGGATCTACCTCCCTTTCCTGTAGGGCATGTAGAACGTGCTGCTGGCTTGCGGTGTCAAAAGCCTTGGCCATGTCCACAAATACAACAGCCAGGGGTTTGTGTTCTCCTTTTGTGGACTGAATTCTAGTTTGCAGGAGTTTCAGGTTTTCGGAGCATTCCACTGCCCTTATAAAGCCTCTTTGCCTTGGGTTGAGGGAGCAAGCCTTGGTCAGTTTGGCTGTTAAAATCCTGGAGAGCAGTCTTAGCAAGATGGAACCGATCAGGATGGGTCTCCAGTTGTTAATGTCCTTTAGGTGCCCTGCTTTGGTTGACTTAGGAATCAAAACAGTCCGGCAACCCCTCACCATGTCTGGGATTTTTCCTGATGTTAACCATAAGCTGAAGATCTCCATGGTCCAGGAGTACTCTGGATCCATCTTCTTGATGTCTCTTAGAGTAATCCTGGACTGGGAGCCGAGTTTTTGCTCATCTCCTGCACATTTTTCTCAATTTCTTTTGCCATAATTAAGTCTCTGAAAGCACTAATGTTGGCTTTCCCATTAATTTGGTGTTGCCGCCGCTTGGGGCGTGGCATCCCAGGTCGAGGACGGCTCGGTGGCAGCGCCTTTGCCACACGGACCAAGCACGCGCACACACCAATGTGGTGGACGGTAACTGGCGTTTATTAACGGTTAGGCAGGGTCATTTATAACAGGGGTTAATGGTCAACAACACGTGGGGCTAAGTAACGGTAAAGGGGAGGGGTTCTGTCTGCCCGTAACAATGCGAGATCTTGGGGCCGGTCCCTAATCTCCCACAATTTGGAAGTTCCCAAGGCTATCAAATGTTCCAGGTGTTTCCCATCAGGCTTTAAAAACTGAATAAAGTTCGATGGGTGGGATTTCACAGGACAAACACTCTTTGTCATTCAGGATAATTTTACCAAGTTTTCCCCTATCTAGATGGAACAGGTCTTAGAAGCAAAGAAAATGACCTTTCTTAACTGTTCTTCTTTTCATCCACTTTGGAAAAGGTCTTATTGGTCCTTTTTCCTGGCTCCCCATTTTTCTCTTATCTTGGGTTGCTGTTCTTATCTGGCTGATTCATTCAAGGCATCAAAAGCATTCCTGTGCTGATTGATTGTTGATTGCATCTCCTTGTCATCTATTAAGTGCTTGAATATCCACAGGAAGGTGTGAATTGTCCCAGCTGATAGCCATTCACTGAGGGTTCTGAGATAATGGGCCTGCAGCTCCCCCTCCCTCTGTCACTTGCTGTTTCCCAGCTGTTGTTATCTTTATCAGGGTGGTGACTCATCTTGGGATCTGTTTTCCTTCCAGCAGCTGCTCTCCCAGGCATCTGACTCCTCCCAAGATCTTTGTCCAAGTCCATTCGCAGGCCCCCAGCTGCTCTCCTGGTTTCATGACTCATGCCAGGTTCCTTATCTGCATCCTCAGCTGGTTTCCTGGGCAGCAATCTTCTTTAGTCCCTGATTTGTTCAGCTGTTTTGCTTGTGATGTGTGTCCTGCAATGAGTTTATTGATGCTTTTGTTGCCCTCAAACTGAGCCTCCAAACTTAACAGTAGTTCTTCCTCTTTAGTCCAGCATTTTTGGTGGGCTCCTGGGTTGGAAGTCTCTTTTGGGTGGAAAACAGCAACCCTTTCCTGATTTCTAACCAATGAATGTGCCAATCTTTTGTGTTGTCCCAGAGCAATCAATTTTCATCTTGAAGTCTCTGCTGCATTCCTCATATATCCACTCCCTGCCTGGAGCCATTTCTGCTGCTCCCCTGCATTTACCAAAGTGACAAACAATACCATGAGAATTACTCTTCTCTTTTCCACATTGAGCACACAGAAAACAAACCCTCCTTATCCCATGGGCTACCCTCAGATGCTCACTCAAGCCCAACACCCAGTTCACCCGGGTACCACAGCAAGGACAAGGTGGATTTGTTATCAGGAACAGTCACAGTAAGGATGTCTTCCAGTGTCTGTTCCCTGTGGTTCTCTGTCTGAGCTGGGGATGTCGCCGGCTTGGTGTCGTTCTCCGGCTCAGCAGGTGATGTTTCTGGTGTGCCCTCAGTCTCACAATTGCTGTTTCTCTACCTGTTGTCAAGCACAAACGATTCACAGTTCCTCGGAAGGCAGATCTTCAGTCTCACACTTGGCCGTGGTGCAAACTGTTCCTAGACCTCAGGCAGCCTGCTCAAACCCTCCCAGCTTGCGGGAAAATGAGCACATTCAAAGTTATTCATAAACAAGTCCAATCTAGAAAACTCTAAGTTCACCAGAGAAGCCAATTCACATACTGGGGGGGTGAGATGGTAAATTTTTCAACACTAGGTCTACCCAGATTTTAGACAACAGGTCTAGCTGGTGTTTAGAAAATAAAATCACCAGGTTTACCTTGCAAAATTGAGAGAAGGTGTCCAGTTGTAGACCCTGGGACACCAGGTCACCTAGTTATCTTTAGAGGTTTTGTTTTAAAATGGTTCCCCATTTTATGGCTCCGGATAGTAAATTTACCACAAGTTTAGGAGAGGTAGAATAAGAAGGACAGAGCAAGGACATAGCAATCTTTTGCCCACTTTAAAATCCTGGAGTCAGATCTTGGGCAAAGAGCCACCCAGCTCTTACTGTTTGTTTCAGGAGGATGACATTTCAACAGGAGGACGTTGAACTGGCCATCCCCACCACCTCTGTGCTGGGGCAGAGATCGACTGGGTTCCATTACACAGGGTTTCCAGCAGGACCATGAGGAGGTGCAATCACTGCAGCAATGCCCAGTTTGTAACTATACTCTCAAAAACTGCCTTAAGAGAGTCATAGTTACTCCCGCCTTTTGCCTGCACTTCATTGAATTTCTTCACTTTGACATTCAGAGCACTGGGCAGCAATCCCATCGCATCATCACCCACCTCAGGCCTTTGGGATGCTTTGTTTTAATTAAACAGTCAGATTCCCCTGGTTTGCACCAGTTCTAAGCTGGCTGCTGGGTGCTGGCCAAGGTGGGGCACTGGCCCAGGGACCCCTGCCGGGGACCCTCCCCTGCATGAACTGCTCAGCCAACGCCTTTTCCCAGCAGTTGACAGCAGGGCATGGAGCGACAGCTACGGCTTGATCATAGCCAGGTGTTCCACAGCAGCTGGGAGTCTCACAGCAGCCAGGTACAGCTTGGCAACAGGCACGGGCAGCTCCATAGCAGCCAGGAATGGCTCCGCAGCCAGGCACCCCCTCACAGTGCCAGGGCGCTCTCCCGCCGGGGCCGGGCACTGTCTCGC
Source organism: Agelaius tricolor (assembly GCF_023055355.1). Classification (NCBI taxonomy): domain Eukaryota; kingdom Metazoa; phylum Chordata; class Aves; order Passeriformes; family Icteridae; genus Agelaius; species Agelaius tricolor. Next base: position 159,901 of record NW_027269324.1, on the reverse strand, counting down.
CGTGGCTGGGCACAGCTGTAGGGGCGCTTTCAGTCACAGCAAAGCACAGAGAGGTGGTTCCAGCACAGGCAGAGATGGCTACAGGGGCAGCAGCATGGCACAGAGGACCTGGAATCTTGCAGGGGCCGGGCACCGCTTCTGAGATCTCAGCTGGTGTGGCAGGGCCTGGTGGAGGGGCAGCAAAGCCCGCTCCATGGCCAGGCACTGTCCTGCAGGAGCAAGGCATCTCACAGTGGTGGCAGCTGGGTGCCTTGCAGCAGCTGCAGTGGCAAAGCGCCTCCCTGCTGCTACCAAGTGCTGCTTCTGGGGTTCCAGCTGCGGCAGCAGGGCACAGCAGAGTGGCAGAGTGCCTGTTCAATGTGGCTCTGCAGCATGACGTCTCTCCACCCTCTGGATCAGCAGCAGCGCGCTCCATTGACAACCCGCGCTGGGCTTGGGTGGCTGCGGCAGTTTCTGCCAGCAGGGCAGAACAAGGGGCAGCAGAGGGCACAGCAGCACAGCAGCCAGTCCTTTCAGGTGTCTTGGCAGCCATGGCAGGGCACAGAGGGGCTGCAGGGTGCTCATTTAACACAGCCAGGCTTCTCGGGGCGCCTCCACCACTGACCCCAGGGACGGCACACTCAGCTGGCAGCGCCCTCCCGCCTGGGGCAGCAGCACGGCCCCGGGTGACCAGGGGACATCCTGCTGGGCAAACACCTCCACCAGGGGTGGCAGCACAGTCCTGGGGGCAGCAGGGCACTCCCCGGGCAGGTCACCCTCACCTGGGGAGGCTCCACGGCTCTGCCTGGTGGCCTCCGGGTGGGCTGTGCCTTCTGCACTCATTCTCTTCCCTTGCTCACCCAGCACAGCCTCTGCTCTCCCTGCTGCCTCCCCCAGCGCCCTGCTTTCACTGTTAGCCTTGGTGGAGAGCCAGTGAATGCTCCATCCTTGGAAACGTTCCTGCTTGGATAGGCTCTGAGCAACATGATGGAGTGAAAGATGCCTCTGCTCCCACCCCACAGCAGGCCCTGTGGTGTCAGCTACAGGAGTAGTTGGGGTCTCCTGTAGGATGCAATTCCCCCAGAGAGCAGAGAGAACACAAAGCACCACAGCTGGCAGGAACATCCTCCCATGGAGATGTGAATATTCTGGATCAACAGGCTCAGGCTGCCCAGCTTTGCCTCTTTGTAGACGGACACAAGTGTCAGAAGTGACTGAGAACCAGGAGGCCCCACAGTGTCTCTGAGTCCCCTTGGTTCCCTGAGATCACACAGTGTCCCAGGGTCCCTTTGGTTCCATGAGGCCCCACAATGTCACAAGGATCCCTGGACAACACAAGGCCCTGAGATATCTCAATGGATCCTTGGTTCCAACTGTCCTCACTGAGTCACAAGGGCCTCTGGATTCCATGAGACCCCACAGTGTCACAGTGTCCCTTTGGTTCCACAAGCCACAGGGTCACAACGGCTCCTGAGCATCTTCAGGCACCTCAGTCTCAGGGCATCCCCTCAGTTCCATGAACTCCACAGTGTCACAATGTCCCCTTGGTTCCATTTAGTCCTGTAGAGTCACAAGGATTCCTGGGAAGCATGAGGCCCTGAGGTATCACAATGGATGGTTCCATGAAGCCCCAGAGTTTCACAGTCTCCTCTTGGTTCCATGGATTCTACAAGACCCTGGAGTGTCACAGGGCTCCTATAGTCCCATGAGTCTCCAGAGTGTGAACAATGTCCCCAGGAGGCACTGCAGTGTCACAGAGGAGCAGCACTGCAGTGGGCACAGCACCAGGGCAGGTTTGGCAGTGTTCCCATGTCTGTGACACAACAGCAGTGGCAACACCAATGTTCCCCTCTCTATGATATCACATCACTTCAAGATCGAGCATTCCCCTGTCTGTGACACCACAGGGGTGGCAGCCACAGTGTTCCCCACTCTGTGACACCACAGCTGTGGCAGGACCATGTCCCCCTCTCTGTGACACCACAGCAGTGACAATTCAAACGTTCCCCTGTCTGTCACACAACAAGGGTGGCAATTCCAATGTTCCCCTCCCTGTGACAGAAAAGAGGTGGCAGCCCTAAAATTCCCCTCTCTGTGACATCACAGTGATGGCTGCCCCAGTGTCCCCCTCTCTGTGACACCACATCGGAGGCAATCCTGACCTTCCACTCTCTGTGACACCACAGCTGTGGCAGCCCTAAATCCCTTCTCTGTGACACCACAATGGTGAAAGCCACAACGTTCCACTCTCTAGGACACCACAGTGGTTGCAGCCCCACTGTTCCTGTCTCTGTGACAACACAGCTGTGCCAGTCCTCGTCCCCCTCTCTGTGACACCACAGAGGTGGCACCCGCAGTGTTCCTCTCTTTATGACACCAACACAGTGGCAGAACAAAGATTCCCTTCTCTATGAGAAAACAGTGGTGGCAGCCCCAACATTCCAATCTCTCTGACATCACTTTGGTGGCTAACCCAACATTGCCCTGTCTATGAAAACACAGTAGTAGCAGCCCCAACGTTCCCCTCTCTGTGACACCACAGAGGTGGCACCCCCAGCATTCTCCTCTCTATGACAGCACCACAGTGGCAGCCCCAACATTCCCCTCTCTGTGACACCACAGGGGTGGCAGCCCCAAATGCTCCCCTGTCTGTGATACCCCAGCAGTGACTCCCAACACATTCCCCTGCCTGTGACACCACTGCATTGGCAGTCCCAACATTGACTTCTTTATGACACCACAGCGGGGGCAGCCCCAAGATTAGCCTCTCCATGAGAAACCAGGGGTAGCAGCCCCAAGGTTACCCTGTCTTTGAGCTCACAAGGATGGCAGCCCCAATGTTCTCCTCTCTATGACATCACTGGGGGCAGTGGAAGCCCCAATGTCACTGCATGACTGATAAGAACTACAGGATCCCATTGTTCTCCCCATTCTACTACAGAACCCCCGTTCTCCTCTCTATGACAACAAAACACTGGCAGCCACAGTGTTCCCTTCTATGACTACAGCAGCAGCCACCCCAACATTTCCCTCTCTGTGACACCACAGCTGTGGCAGTCCCGTTGTCCCAGTCTCTGTGACACCACAGTGGTTGCTGCCTGAATGTTCCCCTCTCTGTGACACTGCAGCTGTGGCAGCAGCACTAGAACAGAAGCAGCAGCCATGGAACACCGGGGGAGCAGGGGAGGAGCAGAGAAGCTGTTTAAACCTGCTCTGCACTGAACACCCAGAACACCACCGGCAGCTCCTACCTGTGGCCCACTGGACCAGGCCTGGGCTGTGGCATTTCCAGTGCTGGAGAGACAGATAAGAGAATGAGTGAGCTGAGCTACAGCCCACAGAGGGACTTTCTGAGTTTGTCCTCTCTTTTGGAGAGGCAAGAGGTTTATTGTTTAATACTGTTCATTTGTTGTGCTGGTGAATGCTTTGCCTGGTAAATAAACAGTTTTTTCCCCTTTCCTCCATGGAAATCTTTTCCCAATCCGGTTGGGGGAGGGGCTTCTTAAATCTGCTTTCTAGAGGAAACTCTTTTAGAGATTTTCTCCCAAATTTGCCCCATACGAGGCCAGGATGGTGGGAAGAGGGGGGACATCCAAGTGGTTGAACTGGGGTGAGGCTGGAGAAGGGGACCCCAAAACCCCCCAGCATCCCTAAGCAGGACCCTTGAGGATCCCCAGCAGCCCTGAGACGGGGGACCACCAGGACCCCAGAGGGATGAGACTGGACATGGGACACTCCTGGTGGCTTTTTTTGATTTACTCTTCATTTTTGAAGGTTTTTATGGACACCAGATGGCTTCTAGAGATGGACTTGGGTAGGAGGAATCCCCAACCCAAGGCATTAACACCTTGTTTTTCCCCAAACCAGGATTTTCCCCAAAACATCCCACAGTGACATCCCCACTGTCCTGCTCTGGGTGAGCTCAGTCCCAAACCTGACCCTGATCCTGGTCTCAATCTCACTCCATGTTCAGACACACTCACAGTTCTGAATTTATTCTTATCCCAGCCCCACACTCATCTAGCTCCAGATCCAATCCCAACCCCAGCCCTAAAGCCAATCCCATGTCTAGCCTTAACCCGAATCCCAGCTCTAATCCAAATCTCAGCCCCAACTCCAAGCCCAGCCCCAATTCCAGCCCCTTCCTAAATCGTCAGCCCCAAACCAAATCCCAGGTTCAGCTTTTCTGGGGCTTTGGGGGTGTCTCTGTCCCTGTGCCCCCGATGATGTTTGGGTGGGGTCACAGCAGGGCTGAGAGGGACAGAGACCCCCCCCGGCCTCCCCAGGGGTGAGAAGGTGGCAGAGCCCCCCCAGCCCCGAGCAGCCTCAGCGGTGAGAGGGACACAGAGCCCCTGGTGCCCAGCCCTGCACAGGCATTGCCTGAGGCCAGAGGGATGGAGACCCCCCGAGCATCCCCCAGGGCCAGGGGACAGAGAGCCCCGAGCATCCCCTGGGCTGAGAGGGACAGAGACTGCCCCAAGCACCCCCTGGCACAGGGGTGAGAGGGAGGGAGACCCCCCAGGCATTCCCTGGAGTGAGAATGATGGAGACCCCTGGGGAATGGCCTGGGGTGACAGGGACAGGGACACCCCTGGGGAATGGCCTGGGGTGACAGGGACAGGGACACCTCTGGGGAATGGCCTGGGATGACAGGGACAGGGACACCCCCCTGGGGAATAGTCTGGGGTGAGAGGGATGGGGACAACCCTGGGGAATGGCCTGGGGTGAGAGGGACAGGGACACCCATGGGGAATGGCCTGGGGTGACAGGGACAGCGACAACCCTGGGGAATGGCCTGGGGTGCCAGGGACGGGGACAAACCCTCCCAAGCCCCTCTCAAGCATCCCCCAGTCTGAGAGGCTCAGTGACCCCTTGAGCATTCCCTGGGCACTGGACAAAGTGAAATTGTTTCATGACAAACATCAAACTTAAGCCTACAGAAAATGCCTTGAATTTGCTCTTCCCACAAGTAACTTGTGGTGGAAACAAGAACAAATCCCAAAATTTAATAAACTGACAGTAGAAGCAATTCTGTGGCAATTCCAAAATCCATTGGTCCTGCAGAGCTCCAGCTCAGCTGCTGGCACATTCTGATAAAAGAAAAGTGGAAATTCGGCCAAATACATTGCGATACCTCTTTTATGAAAAGAGTATGAAAAGGAAGGGAAAGCTCTGTGTAGATGTCACAAAGGTGACAGGGACAAAGAAAAAAAATTATTCTTAGATTTGGCAAAGCCCCTGGCCTGTGAAAAAGAAAAGGGGGGACAGCCAGGGACTGAGAGGGACAGAGATCTCCCCTGGAGTGGTCCAAGTGTGACATTGTCCCCTGTGTGTGTGGCCTTCCCAGGGTGGGGGTTTTACACCTGAGCCAGTTTGGATAAGGGGGGTGGTGTTCACCCCCTGAGCAGGGATTCCCCCACTGTTTCAGGTTGCAATGTAAGATGGAACCAAATGCATGTTTTCAATCCCCATCTTCATCAACTGCTATAAACAGGTGGGGCAGTGTTCTTTATCTCTTCAATGACTCAGCCCTGATAACGCCCTCCAGGGGAGATATCTTCTGCAAATGGGCCATTGTGTGTCACTGCAGGACTGATAAAATTCCATCATCCCATTGTGGGATGCTCCACCCAGGGGGAGGATCCAAGCATTCCTACCTGGATATAAGCTGAGCATTGCAACACCAGGAGCAGCTTGCCTACTGGATTCCCAGAGGACAAGAGCTCCAGAACCACCACTGGACCTTCAGAGGAAGACCAGACCCTTCTACAGGATCACTGCTTGGACAGAATCACGTTCATCACTCCAACAGGACTGCAGCCACCATTTAATGGGACTGCTGCCACCACCCTGAGCAACAGGGTGTCAGGTTATATCCTGACTCTGTCAGTTTAAGGCAGCGTTTCTGTATCATTGCCTTGATCTTCATTTTCTTATTAAATTGTACTCCTGGTTTAGACCCTCCCCAGGTTTGCCTTCAAACCAGTATAAAATCCAGTGTGCTCATCCCTTGTTTTCCTCCCAAAAGAGAATTTCCAATCTTCAGTTCTTGGCCAGATGGAGGAGGAGGCTGTGAGGAAGACGAAGGAGCCCTGGGACACCCTGGCAGGTGAGGAGGAAGTCAGTGCCCCTTTCCCCCTCTCTCATGCTCCATCTCCCAGCCCAGCACGGCCCCCGGCTGCAGGACGAACCCGGTGTCAACCCCGTCCTGCTGGGGATGCTCTGGGGGGATCTCCTTCCCCTTCCCTCTGGCACGGAGGCAAATCCCATAATCTCCTTGTCCTTCCTCCCCCAGGGAAGAAGCTGAGGATGGAGACCAGGGACGACAAATCTCTACAGCAGAACCTCATGGAAGAGGCTGTTTTGAGTGATTCCAGAGCGGTGGAATCCAACAGGGAGGAAAATCCCCAGAGATTGTACAGGAAGAGGATCTACAAACCCAGCCCAGGGTGCTCTGAGGAGGAAAGACCCACCCTGAGCCAGGAAGGTGGACAGAGCTTCAGCCAGAGCTCAGAGCTGGTGGCCCATGAGCAGCTTCATGATGGGGAGAAGCTCTACAAGTGCTTGGCGTGTGGAAAGAGCTTCAGGAAGAGCTCCCACCTGATCCGCCACCAGATGATCCACACTGGGGAATGGGCCTACGAGTGTGGGGAGTGTGGGAAGGGCTTCAGCTGCAGCTCAGATCTCATCAGGCACCAACGCATCCACACTGGGGAGAGGCCCTACGAGTGTCCCCAGTGTCAGAAGAGGTTTCAGACCAGCTCCAGTCTCCTCCTGCATGAGCGGATTCACACTGAGGAGAGGCCCTTCCACTGCCCTGACTGCGGGAAGGGCTTCAAGCACAACTCCCACCTCATCACCCACCGGCGCATCCACACTGGGGAGAGGCCCTACGAGTGTTCCCAGTGTGGGAAGAGCTTCACCAGCAGCTCTAACTTGACAAGACACCAACGGAGTCACTGGTAAGAGACGCCCTGCAAATGCCCCAAGTGCAGGAGGAGCTTTGTGCCCAGCTCCAGCTTCAACCCCCATGGGAAAACCCATGTTGGAAAGAGCCCGGGTGATCCATGTTCCCTCTGATCCATGCTGGGAAGACACCTGTACCTTTTCCTTCCCCTGCCAATGACATGGTGTGGAATGAAGAACATGAGGGTCTGGCCATGGCCATGTGATTACATTCACTCCCACCTGAGAACATTGCCAGGGGCAGGAAAGGGACTCTCTCTCCCTGAGGAGAAGGGTGTCCTTTCCAGGGAGGGGAAATACGAAACTGGGAAGACCCAGTGAGTTGATGTTGTAATTTTCCCTGTAAACAGTTTTATTTATCCCTTCTGTTATCAATATTGTTTCTGTTCTGTTTGTTCCTTATCTCATTACTGTTCCAAATAAATTGTTCTTAACCCAGCCCGGGATCTTTGCCTTTTGTGCTTTCCATGGGAGGTGGGAGCGCAGCGAGGGCAGCGTGGTTTTAGCGGGAGCAGGAAATTGGGGAATCCCATTCCTGAAGCCTGGCCCATGGAAACCGAGCATCCCAGCTGGTGCCAGCCCTGGTGGCCATGGCAGCAGCCTTGGGAGCGGGTCCCTGGCTGGGGCTGTGGGAACCTCTTCCCTCTGGTGCCCAGGGACAGGAGTGGAGGGAAGGGCTGCAGCTGAGCCAGGACAGGCTCAGGTTGGATGTCAGGAAAAGGTTTTTGCCCAGAGGCTGCTGGGGCCCTGGCCAGGCTCCCCAGGGAAGGGTCCCAGCTCCAGGGCTCTCTGAGCTGCAGCAGCCCAGGCTGGCATTGTTGGGGTGTTTGGCCAGCGCTGCCAGGTGTTGGTGTTTGGCCAGCACTGCCAGGCCCAGGCTGGCATTGTTGGGGTGTCCTGTGCAGGGCCAGCAGTTGGACTGCAGGATCCTGATGGGTCCCTCCCAGCTCAGCCAATTCTGTGGTTCTGGGATGCCATGAGCCTGGGGATGGGCTGCCAATGGTTGCCATGGCAACAGGCTCTGGCTGCAGGCCTGAGCTGGTGTCCATGGCAACCACCCCTGGCATGGGGTCTCCATGGAGCTGCCAAGGGACTGAGCATAGCAACAGGGGGCTGGTGATGGTTGCCATGGAAACTGACCATAGCAACAGGGGGCTGGGGATGGTTGCCATGGAAACTGACCATAGCAACAGGGGGCTGGGGATGGTTGCCTGCTAAGGATCAGATGTGTCACAGACCCTCAGAGGGGCTCCATGGGGACTTTCCAAGAGTCTCCAGGCTGTTCCACAGCTGGAATGTCACAGGCACAGACAGGGGCTCCATGGAGACCTCCCAGGGCTTTCTGGGGATGGTAAAGAGCCCTGTGGTCAGAGGCAGTCACAGCCATTCCATGGTGACATCCCAGGGCACCTTGGGCTGCAAAGGCACCCATCTGTCACAGGCACTCACGGGGGCTCCACGGTGACATCCCAGGAGTCCCCAGGCTGCCAAAGAGCCGGGATGGCCCAGACACTCACAGGGGTTCCTGTCATGGGCACAGTGGGAGCTTCGGGCAAAAGCTTTATTTCTTTATTGGAGAAACTCCAAACGTGAGATGGAGAAATGACACCCAGCAGCCACCATGGATCCTCAAACCTCTGCAGGGCCCCTGGACTTCTCAAATTCCTTCTAAGAGAGGAGACTGGCAGCGATTGGGTTCAATCCCAGCCCCAGAATTTGTCAAAGGTTTATATGTAAAAGATGGGACAGGTTGAATCCAACTTTAATAAAATTTGTCCCACAGGATTAATGATAAAATACCAGCTATATTTATATAAATAGGGCTCTGATTGATTCTGATCATGATTAGACAGAAAGATCTTAACCAGAGTTATTTACTCCACAGTGCAGGAACTATAACAATTATTAGAATATTGTGCTCTAGGCAGCAATTTTGAAGTCAACAGGGCCTTGCTGGAGTGGTTTGAGCCCATTGCAGGCAGAGCCTCCTGCTCCAGCAGGAACTGCCTTTCCTGTGCCATCAGTAGGGTAGGTCCTGCTGCAGGAAAAGCCCCAGGCCAGCCCCAGCACAGGGAAGGCCTCGGGCACAAGGGCAGAGTGCCGTGCTGGGAGCTGTGCCAGGGAGAGCCTGAGGCACCAAAGGCACCTTGGCAGCAGCAGCTGCTTGCAGGCCATGTCCAGAAGCCTCCCTTGGCAGCCCGGCCTGGTGGCCACCACTGCAGAGCTGCTGCCTCAGGGCTCATTCCTGGCTGGCCTCTGAAAAGCCACTTCTGCTCCAGGAGCCTGACTGGGAAGCCATTGGCCCCAGCACCTTGGGGACAAGATATCAATGACAAAACTCTTCATGCCAGCAGAGACAAGGCAGGGGCAGAGCAAAGGGCAGAGCCAGGCCCGGGGGACAGGGCTGCCATGGTGATGGCTGTGAGGTCCCTGCCCCTGCAGCAGCCTGGCTGCCCTCAGCAGACATTCTGGGCAGAAGCCTTGTGAGGACACCCAGCACAGCAGAGAACCCACACTACAGGAATTCTGTCACTGGGGAGGGCAGGGGGTTTCACTGGGTCAGGCTGCACAAAGTTCCTGCTCTTGGACAATTCCTAGAATGGGGCATCCAATTCTCTGGAAATACAGTTGCAGTTTTGTGCCACTTTCATCATTGTAAAATATTTCCTCCTTCTAACAAAGGTAAATCCACCCTTGTTCATTTTAAAGATATTGACCCTTGTTCTGTCACTTGCAAGATTTGGGAGAAAATACCTTTGACCACAATTTTTCCTTTTTCACAGACCTTATTTTTTTTCCAAAAATCTCCCAAGATGGGGTTTGGAGGCCTTGTCGTAAAACCAGCAGGGACAGTCTGCAGGCTCTGGGCGCCGGAGTGAGGAAACTTGTTGCAGACATCTTTTCAATAAAAATCCTTTCTGAGAAGCTAAGAGGCCTCAGAGACAGAATGTAAACAATGGTTATCTACTGCTGTGGAATGCAACAGGTCCACCTGTGATTGGCCCATCTTGGATGTTTATAATTAATAGCCAATCAAGGACCAAGCTATCTCGGACAGAGTCCGTGAAAGCTGCCTTTGTTATCTTTCTTTTCTTTTCTATTCTTAGCTTAGTTAGCTTCTGAGAAAACCTGTCATTCTTTTTCATTTTAGTATAGTTATAATGTAATATATATATATCATAAAAAAATAAATCAAGCCTTCTGAACACGGAGTCAACATTCTCGTCTCTCCCTTCACCTGAAAACCCCTGTGACCATGGTCACAGAAACTGAGGACAGAACAGGAATAGCCTGGGAGGGATTGAAGGGCAGTTTCAGAGAGGCTGGAGCTTTTTCTTCATAGCGGGAATGAGCCTGAAGAAGACATAATAGCACCAAGGGCAGCTGGGGAGGCCCAGAGTGGACACCAGGAGAAAGGAATTTCCCTGCCAGGGCAGGGCTGTGGTGCAGCACGTCCCCCAGCAGGAGCCTGGAGCAGCCCAAGGCTTTGTGTGGGCAGGCAGAGGCAGGCAGGAGGCAGAGCTGTCAGCAAAGGAAGGGCCCAGCCAGGTGGGGCAGCCGGGGGATGCCGACAGCCTGCAGGGACAGAGGCGCAGGTTTGCTCAGCACCAGAGACACCTTTGCCTTGCTTGTCCCCACCTGTCATCCACTGCCACCAGTGTTCTGCTCTACCTGGAACCTGGGGACGCTTTCTCAGTCCTGTCCCTCAGAAGGATCTATATAAATTATGAGAAACTTCAGTGTTTCAGCCTCTTTTTGAGTCCCTGAGAAGTTCTTTGAGCACACTCTGAGGGACTGAGTCTGATGCAAAGGGCACCAAAGCCCCAGAGGGCCATTAAAGTCCTTGTGCTGTGTCTGTGCTGCAGAGCTGGGCTGGGCTCCTGGCCCAGAGGCAGCTCCTGGCAAGGGCAGCAGAGCTGCAGAGAGACAGCTCTGGCCAGGAGCAGCTCCTGTGCACAGCCCAGCAGGGCTGGGGCACTGCCAGGGCCCCTCAGGGACACCAGCAGGGCACAGACAGAGCTCCCAGGGGCTCAGCACTGGCAGGGGCTGTGGCATGGCCCAGAGGGGGCTGTGTCACAGCAGCTCCTCTGTGGCTGTGTCATGGAGGCACAGAGCAGCTGGGATGTCAGCAAGGGGCTGTGTGACATCACAGAGTGGGCTTTGTGAGGTCACAGATTGGGCTATGACATCACAAAGTTTGTTGTGTGAGGTCACTGAGCCGCTACAGCATCATAGAGGGAACTGTGTGACATCACAGAGCAGGCTGTGATGTCATGGCATGGCTGTATGACATCACAGCGCAGGCTGTGAGGTCACAGTGCTGTGTGGCACTTTGAATAGCGTGCTGTGACATTACACAGTGTCAGTATGACATCACAGAGCAGGTTTTGTGGCATCACGTAGGGGATTGTAACATCACACAGCTGTCTGTGACATCATAGTGTGAGGCCATAGAGCAGATCTTGCCATAATAGAGGGTGTCTCTGTGACATCAGAGAGTGGGTTGTGACATCACAGGGTGGCTGTGTAACATCATACAGCAGGCTGTGACATCACAGATCAGACTGTGACATCACAGGGTGACTTTGTGACATCACAGAGTATTCTGTGACATCACACTATAGATTTATGATATCAGCTGGTTCTGTGACATCACAAGGGGGCTGTGTGACATCCCAGGGTGGGCCGTGAAGTCACAGGATGTTGTGTAATATCAGGGGATGGCTATGTGACATCACAGGGGACTGTGTGACATCACAGGGGCTGTGTGACATCACAGGGGCTGTGTGACATCACAGGGGCTGTGTGAGGTCCCTGGGGAGGTCACTCTGCCCCGGCCCCCCTCACAGTTCCCCCCAGAGCAGTCCAACCCTGCTCGTGCACAGCGGGGTCCCCTGTCCCCCCGGGTCCCCCTGGCCCCGGCCCTGCAGCCTCCCCCAGAGGATGTTCCACGAGATTGACCCCAGAGCCTGACACGGGGACGGGGGGCCGGGGCCCTGGGGGTGGCACAGGGGGACAGGGACCCCCTGGCAGCGTCCCCGTGTCCCCCAGGGCCAGAGCCTGGGCCAGGGCTCCTTCACCCTGTTACCAATGAGGCCTTGAGAGCGCTGAAAAAATCCCCAGCAGGGGAGCAGCAAAAACCAGATTTAATATTAAGCAACAGCACCACAGAGTTCCTTGGCAAGAGTCACTCTGCTCCTGACTGGACACTTCAGGCTGAGCAGGGAAACAAAGCAACAACAAAAGAAAACAAAGTCTAGGCAATCAAACTAGAAATGAACTCAGAACTGCCCCTGTGTGTGTGTGTGACACAAGGACAGTGAGGGCAAGGATGAAAGGAATATGGCCCAAAAGCTTAACAGAGCTTAAACTTAACAGGACTTAACTTATACCTTAGTCTTAACTGATACCTTCAATTTCACAATTAAGCAAAAAACAGCATTTAGCAGGATTTAATCTAACTTTTGACCTATGACTTTGCAATTTAACAGAGGATTAACATTTAACAGTATTTGACTCAGCTTATAACTTATATTAAACATAGCAACTTAGGGAAACAACAACTCTTAGCGGTGTTTAGCTTCACTTAGACCTTGTGACTTAACCTTACCTACAGGCAATGTAGGTAAGGTTAAGTCATCCTGGCCACACTTGGCACCAACAGCTTTCTTTGGCAGTGTGAGAACAGGGATGTTGTGCTACTGAGGGAACAAAACCAGTTCCCAGGGCTGCTGCTACAGAAAGCAGGAGCTGGTTGGGCAGCAGCAGTGCCTGGAGCAGACAGTGTTTGTGAGGAGCTGCAGAGGAGCTGAGCCCAGGGGCTGTTGGCCAAGGCCCAGGCCCAAGGAGCATTTCTCAGCTGGCAGGGCGGCCTGAGAAGGGCAGGGGGGAATGCAGCAGCACAGGGCCCATGGAACCAAGGGACCATTGTGACACTGTGGAGCCTCATGGAATCATGGAGAGCACTGTGACATTGCTGGGCCTCATGGAACCATGGGGACCATACTGACACTCTGTGGCTCCATGGAATGCAGGGATCATTGTGACACTGAGAGGCCCCATCAAACCAAGAGTCCATTGTGACACTGTGGGGCCTCATGGAACCATAATGCCATTGTGACACTTTGGGGTGTCATGAGACTAAGGGGCCGTTATGACACTGTGAAACCCCATGGAGCCAAAGGTCCATTGTGACATTGCAAGACCTCATAGAACCTAATGGAGAGACCATTTGCACACTTCACAGCCTCATGGAACCAAGGTCCATTGTGACACTGAGGGGATTCATAGAATCATGGAGACTCATAGAACCATTGGGACACTGTGGGGCCCTATGGAATAAGTAAAGCATTGTGACACTGTGAGGCCTCATGGAACCAGTGAGACCATTGTAACCCTGGGGGGCCCCACAGATCCAAGAGGACCATTGTGATACTGTGGGGCCTTGTGAAACCAAGAGGCCTTTGTGACACTGCAGGGCTGCATGGAACCAAAGCTCCAGGGTGACACAGAGGGGCCTCCAGTCATCAATGGTTCATTGTGACACTGTGGAGCCAAAGGAGTCCATTGTGACACTGCAAACCCCCAGGGTCCAAAGGTTCCATTGTGACATTGCAGGGCTCATGGAAGAGAGGAGTCACGTGACATTTTGGGGCCTGGGGAGCCACGGAGACCATTGTGACACTGCAAGGCCTTGTGGAATCATTGGGACCATTGTGACACTGCAGGGCCTTGTGGCATCGTTGGCACCATTGTGACACTCTGGGACCCCATTGAACCAAGGGTCTATTGTGACACTGCTGGACCCCATGGAATCAAAGCACCATTAGGACACTGTGGGGCCCCATGGAACCAATGGTGATAGTGCAGGACCTCATAAAACCAAGGGAACACAGAAAAGGTCTGGTTGGTTTGGCCTCCCATGGACTACCTAATTGGTCCAGCTGGTCTTGGCATGTTGAGGCTCTCTTCTCATCTGCTGCTGGAACACTGGGGCTCCGTGCTTTTCTTGCCATGGGAAAGAAATCTCCTTCTCTTCCAGGCACCCATGGCCACAATTAGGATTTCAACTCCAAATTCCCTTATTTCCACAGATTTTTCCCATAGGAATACGGCCAGGACAAGTCTGGCTGGCAATGGTTTCATAAGGGTCACCTCTCATTGGTCCCTGAAACACTGGGGAAGGCTCTGTGCTTTCCTTCCTATGGGAAAGAACTGTGCTGCTTCTGCATGTGCCCATGGCAGAAATTGGGTTTCCAACTCCAAAATTCCTTAAATGCAAGGACTGCTCCCAGACAAAATCTGCCATTCCTGACAAGTCTGGATGGCCTTGGCCTACTGAGGCTCTCACCTGCCTTCCAAACACTGGGGCTCTGTGCTATGGAAAAGAACTATTATCTTTCTCACCCAGGTGCCCATGGGCAGAATTGGGGTTTCACCTACAACATTCCCTGCTGTTAGAGACTGGAGGAGATTCTTGACTGGAATCATTTTGTGTATGGGAGAGGAAGGGGCAGGTCCAGCCTTGCCCTGCCCTGGAACCCCAGCCCTGCCCTGCCCTGGAACCCCAATCCCCCCAGAGCCTCTGTCCCAGCCCAGCAGTGGCTGCCAGTCCCTGGCACAGCACAGGCAATGCTCCACAGCCACCTCTGCAGCCCCAGCCCAGCTCCTGAGGGACCAAATGAGCCCAAGCCCCACCTGGGGGATGGGCCCAGGGAGACCAAGGGGTATTGAAGGCTGACCACAAGGCAAGCACACAGCTTGACCCTGGATCCTCTTGGAATTTCCATCTGAACAGTGCTGGAATCCAGGAGTTGGTAGCTCTGTGTGTGCTCCTCTGTATATTTTTTGTCTTTTTCTCTTTCTGTGTCTTCATCTTCTAATTCCCTCTTCTTGAAAATTTTGATTCAATTTAAATAGAATAGTCTTAGAATTGGCAAAGCTGAATAGGCCAGGTCAATGCTTTTAAAAGTGGGTTTTTTTGAATGAATGTCATATTAAACGTTTTTCCAAAGTTTCTCTAATTTTTTAAAGCTCCCAGTAAAGACGGTTTGGTTGTTTTGGGCACCTGAGAAACTCTTGTTGTTATTTCTTCAGCACATAAAACTCAGAGGACACAAACAATTGTAATTCCTTTTAAATGTCTCCTTGAGAGAGTTGTTTGGGGGATGGGGGTCAGGGCTTGTGTGTACTGCTTGGCCCAGCCCAGGCAGGGCTTTCCCAGCCACATTCCACACTCCATTGCCCAGCTGGAGCCGCTGGTGCCTCTGAGTTGTGCTGCCCCAGCCCCAGGGACGCTCTCCTTGTCTGCCCATTCCCCCACGGTCTCTGGGCAGGGATGGCCTCAGTGGGGGCTGCTGACATCCTCAGCAACTTGGAGGCTGCTGCTGAATTTCCCTGCTCCAGAGGCTTGTTCAGCCTTCAGCTCTTCAGTGCAGGAATTCAGTGTCCCAGGGCTCATGAACATTCAGAACACCTGAACAAGCCAAGCCTCTGGGAATAATTTGAATTTAATTTTCAAATCTTTTGTGGTTAATTAGACAGATTTCAGTAGTGTATTCAAACTGAATAGATTCTTTTTAAAAAGACAGTGAGAAAACATTTTTAAGGTCCTGTTTAGGTTTTTTTTTCCCTCTTAATACAATGATAATACAGTGCAATCTCCAATTGACACTGAATCCAAGTACCTCCTCATGCAGTTTGAATGGATATGAAAATCAAGACCCTTCATGGCTGACAATCAATCAGACTCTGTCCCTACCCCCAGCCCACCATTTCCCCCATCCAAGCCCTGGCACTCAGAGCAGCCTTGTGCAAATCTGAGCTGCCTCCAGCCCAGGCTGCACCTGCAGGTTCCAGCTCCTTGGCTCCAACTCCCACCTGCTTTCCTTGGAGAAGGAGCTGCCCGAGACACAGAGGGATGTTCATTTCTTGTCAGCCAACAGAGCCAAGGGAAGGCACAGCTCCACCAAATGCAAAAGTCTTTTTTCTCCCTGGGCCTGCCCCTGATCCCCACAGCCTGTCCTGTTTCCTTCATCCCTGCATTGCCAGGGACTTTCGGGGATATGGGAGCTCTGCTCTGGCTATGGAGGGAGGTGCAAATGCCACCACTGGAGTGGGAACCACAACTCATCAGGTTTGTGTCCTTTAGGGGTCAGTAACTGCTGAGACTCAGAGGCACAGAAAGTTTCTCCTCTTGGCCAACAGACCACAGTAAAACAGGACACAATTCAATAAGAATCTTGCTCTTCCCTGAGCTAAGTGCAATGTCCCAGCAGCATCTGATGAGTGCACCATCCACAAGTGATTTCCATACTAGAATTAATTTTAGACTAGAATGGTTCTGTGACAGATATAAAAACAATTAAGTTCTTGTATCAGGATGCTCATCCTGGAGTGGGGGCAAAACAGCTCCAACAATTCCTGATTTGCAAAGCTGTCAGTGGTGGATGGAGAAGGGAGCTCAGGCTGCTCTTGGTGTTGAGGAAATGCTGAAACCAGCCTGACTCATTTCATCTCCTCCTGTCCTGGCTGATCTCCCCTCTTTCCCCTTCCACCCATTGGCTTTTGTCTCCCACCAGGCCCCCGGTGAAGAGCCTGGCTCTGTGTTCTCCATCCCCTCCTCACTGGCACTGCCAGGCTGGGATGAGGAGCCCCTCAGCCTCTCCTGCTCTGGGCTGGACAAGCCCAGCTCCCTCAGCCTCTGCTCACAGCCCAAGGGCTCCAGCCCCACCTTGGAGGCCCTTCCCAGACCCTGCTGCAGCTGCCAGACATCTTTCCTGCCCTGGGCAACCCAACCCAGGCCACAGTGACCTGGATAATCCACGTCCTTGATGTCCTGGTGACACAGCCCTGGCCCCTTGTCCCCATGTCAGGCTCTGGGGTGGATCCTGTGGAACATCCTTTGGTGGAGGCTGTGGCTCCAGGTGGGCCGGGGGGATCCCGGGGGACAGGGACCCCGCTGGGCATGGACAGCATTGGACTTGTTGGGAGAAACTGTGAGGGGGAGCTGGGGCGGAGTGACCAACCCAGTGACCTGACACAGCCCTGCTGGGATGTCACACAGCCCCTCTGGGATGTCACAGCTGGCTCTGTGATGTCACAAAGGTAGTCGTTGATGTCATAGCTGATCAATGACCTCACATGCCCCACTCTGTGACCTCATGTTACCAGATGATCAATTGTTTCCACCAGCTGAGCTGACACCTGGAGCTTGTTCTCCACATCCCCAGGCCTATGGAAACCACACAAGGCCCATTGTGTGAGAAGGGGAACTGGAAGTTCAGCAGCCTCAGGGTCCTGCCAGCTCAGCCAGGCCCACTGGAACATTGGGGTCCACGACCACCAGGGACCACCAGAGAGACCCCCAGGACAGAAGAACACATCGGTAAAGGGGAAATATGTTAATGATTTTGGGGAAATGATTATCATATGCATGTTTAGTCCAGGACAATCACTGAATGTGTGTGCAAAATACAGAAAATAAACAGAAACTTTCCTGTACTCAGCCTGCACGGCTTTGGGAGGAGCTCTCCCCCATGCATCCAGCTGAATAAAGAATGCTGCTTCTTAATGCTACAGCTCTGTCTGCTGCTGTTCACAGACAGAGAAGGGCTGGGGGCAGATGTGGAGCTCAGAGGCTGCCTGGAGCACCGTGACCATGAAATAATCAAGTTTTCAATGTTCCGTGAAAGAAGGAGGAGCAGCAACAAATCTTCTGCACTGGAATTAAGAAGGGCAGACTTTGGCCTCTTGAGTATGCTGATTTGGGGAGTATCAAATCAGGTCCTGATTTATATTAAGGGAAACACCCCTAAAAAACAAAGGGATCCAGGAAGGACACACATTTCAAGAAGGTAATTTAAGGGGGAAGGAGCAGCCTGTCCCAGTGTGGCAAAAGATGAGCTGGTAAGGACAATGACTGGCCTAGCTGCCCATGGAGCTTTTGTGGGAACTCAGGGGAAAAAAAGGACTGGCAACTCAGGAAGCATTTAAGGATTTTGATGGGTTATTCAGAAAGAAAAGTTGAGATGTGAAAGCTCAATTCGAACTTAACCTGGCAGCTTCTGTAAAAAAAGGTTTTTATAAAAAAAAATTATCGCAAAAGTAGGGAGAAGAACCTCTACTATTTATTTGATGCAGTAGAGAATATAGTAACTAAAGATAAGGAAAGGGCTGAGCTTCTTAACACCTTGTTTGTCTCAATTTTCAATATTAGGACAGGTTGTCCTCAGGACAAGTGTTCTCCTGAGCTGGTAGATGGGCACAAGGAGCAGAACAGCCCCCTGGAATCCAGGAGGAAGCAGCTGCTGACCTGCTGAGCCACTCAGATGCTCACAGGTGTATGGGATCAGATGGGATCCATCCCAGGGGGATGAGGGAGCTGTGGATGAGCTCCCCAGGCTGCTCCTCCATCATTTACCATCAGTCCTGGCTCAGCAGGGAGGGCCCAGAGCACTGGAGGTGCCAGTGTGAGCCCATCCCCAGGAAGGGCTGGAAGGAGGAGCTGGGGAACTCCAGGCCTGTCAGCCTGACCTGGGTGCCTGGCAAGGTTATGGAACAGATCACCTTGAGTGCCATCACAGGGCACCCACAGGATGGCCCAGGGATCAGAGCCAGCCAGCGTGGATTTAGGGCTGGCAGGTCCTGCCTGACCAACCTGGTCTCCCTTTATGCCCAGGTGACCCACCTGTGGATGTGGGAAAGGCTGTGGATGTTGTGTGCCTGGACTCCAGCAGAGCCTTTGACTCTGTCTCTGACAGCATTCCCTGGAAAAGCTGCAGCCCACGGCTTGGGCAGGTTCCCTCCTGGCTGGGAGATTTAAGAGCTGGCTGGAGGCTGGGCCCAGAGAGTGGTGGGGATGGTGCTGCACCCAGCTGGTGTCCAGGCACTGGTGCTGTCCCCAGGGATCTGTGCTGGGCCCAGTCCTGTTTAATATCTTCATTGATGGTCTGGGTGAGGGGATCGAGTCCAGCATTCACAAATTGCAGATGACACCAAGCTGGGTGTGAGTGTGGATCTGCTGGAGGGCAGGACAAGAAGACACAGCATTAAGCTGCACCAGGGGAGGTTCAGGCTGGACAATAGGAAGGAGTTCTTCACAGAAAGGGTGAGTGGGAACTGGAATGGGCTGGCCAGGGGGGAGGTGGCAGAGTCACTGTCCCTCTCCAGTGGCACTCAGTGGCATGGTCTGGGTGACAAGGCAGTATTAGGGCATTGGTTGGACTTGATGATCCCAAAGGTCTTTTCCAGCCTATTTGATTTTGTCATTCTGTGATGATTGGGACACTCTGGGGCCATTGTGACACTGCAGGGCCTCGTGGAACTAAGAGGACCATGGTGACACTGTGCATCCCCACAGAACCAGGGGTCCATGGTGGTGCTGTGGGGCAAAATGGAACCAGGGAGTGCCCCGTGACACTCTGGGTCCTCGTGGAACCACAGAGGCCATTGTGACACTGCAGGGCCTCGTGTAACCAAGGGGTTTCACCATTTTGACACTGCAAAACCAAGGAGACCATTGGGACACTGCAGGGCCCAGTGGAACCAAGGGGCCATTCTGACACTGTGGGGCCTCATGGCACCAAGGGGACATTGTGACACTGCAGGATCCTGTGTAACCAAGGGGCCACTGTGACACGATGGGGCCTCAAGGGATCTGGAAGAACGTTGTGACACTGTGTGGCCTGGTGGAAACAAGGAGTCCATTGTGACACTGAGGGGACTTGTGGAACCACAGAGACCATGGTGACAGTGTGGGACCTCATGTGACCATGGGGCCATTGTGACACCCTGGGGCCCCATGGAACCAAGGGGACCATTGTCACATTTTGAGGCCCCATGGAACCAAGGAGACCAGTGTGACAGTGCAGGACCTGGTGTAACCAAGAGGCCATTGTGACCCTGAGGGGCCCCATGGAACCAAGGACATCTTCGCAAATGTCACCAAGCTGGATGTGAGTGTTGATCTGCTGGAGGGTCGGAGGGCTCTGCACAGTGACTTGGACAGGCTGGATCCAGGGGCTGAATCGAACAAGGTGAGGTTTAACAAATCCAAGTGCCAGGCCCTTATATTTGGCCCCAGTGCTACAGGCTGGGGACAGAGTTCCAGGACAGCAGCCAAGCAGAAAGGGACCTGCAGGGACTGATGGACAGCAGGCTGGACATGAGCCAGCAGTGTGCCCAGGTGGCCAAGAAGGCCAATGGCTCCTGGCCTGGCTCAGGAATAGTGTGGCCAGCAGGAGCAGAGCTGCTGTGCCAGCACTGATCTGCCCCCAGCTCTGCACACAGACATTGCTGCTGCAGCTCCAGAGAAGGCAACACAAGGGCATCTCTGGAAAAAAACTTTGCTGGGAGATCCTTTAGTTTCTTTCAAGCCACACGGAGTGCAGCCCCTCACCGACACAGACTGTGGCCACAGGGAAGATGGAGAGAAACAAAATGAGAACTGGCAAAACCAATGGCTTTTCTTTGTGGACAATATTAAATAAATCAAACATGGTGAAAAAAAGAACAAACCCAGAACCAAACCCAAAGGAATCATCAAAGGTGATTTATATTACATGGCCTGTCCCTGCTGCAGCCCCGGCACTGCCACCCCCAGGTCTGTGCCCGGCCCCGAGAGCACTCAGGCCCTGCAGCAACACCAGGGCCACCAGGGCAGCGGGGCAGGGCCACGGCAGCAGCACTGGCAACACCAAGTGCTGCTGCTGCTGCTGCTGGGCACAGCTGCTGGGCCAGCACTGATCTGCCCCAGCTCTGCACACAGACATTGCTGCTGCAGCTCTACAGAAGGGAACACAAGGGCATCTCTGCAGAAAACTCTGCTGGGTGATCCTTTAGTTCATTTAAAGCCACCAAGAGTGCAGCCCCTCATTGACACAGTCTGTGGGCACAGGGAAGGTGGAGAGAAACAAAAGGGGAAATGGCAGAAACATTGACATTTCTCTGTGGACCATATAGTTAGGCTTGACAGCTAACTTACAAGCAAAGCTGAGTTAATAGATGAAATAACAATTGATGATTTTAGATTGTATCCATAGCAAGACAGAAGACAAGGCATTAGCATGGGAATAGATTAGAAAAGATACATGTAGATTTTTGTTAGGTAGATTAGATGCATAAGTAAATGTGTATGCATAGCTTATTAAATTTCTGTAAAACTTTTGCCAATTATATTGATACTAATAGCTTTGTTCTAATTAATATAATAAGTTATTGTGATGTAATTAATGACTTAAAATGATGTTTTCTTAAAAGTATATAAACTAGAGAACATGAAATATAAAAACATTTTCTTCTTTGATCCTAATCACGTGTGTGTAGGTCACATCCAATCTAACAGTATCAGACAAGATTAATAAAGTAAAACAAAGAAAAAGAACCTCCAAAATGAAACCAACAAGTATCAAAACCAACTTTTATTACAAGTGATTTGCAGAAATTGGCCAGCACCTTAATGTTTCCAAAACCATCCAGTCATCAGTCTCCACACTGCAGCCTTGAGCTCCTGGTTCCTCAGGCTGTAGATGAGGGGGTTCAGGGCTGGAGGCACCACCGAATACAGAACTGACAGGGCCAGATCCAGGGATGGGGAGGACATGGAGGGGGGCTTCACATAGGCAAATGAGGCAGTGCTGACAAACAGGGAGACCACGGCCAGGTGAGGGAGGCAGGTGGAAAAGGCTTTGTGCCGTCCCTGCTCAGAGGGGATCCTCAGCACAGCCCTGAAGATCTGCACATAGGAGAAAACAATGAACACAAAACAGCCAAATGATAAACAAAGGCTAACCACAATGAGCCCAATTTTCCTGAGATTGGAGTGTGAGCAGGAGAGCTTGAGGATCGGGGGCACATCACATAAGAAGTGGCCCAGGGCATTGCCATGGCACAGGGGCAGGGAAAATGTATTGGCCGTGTGCATGAGAGCATTGAGAAAGGCACTGGCCCAGGCAGCTGCTGCCATGTGGGCACAAGCTCTGCTGCCCAGGAGGGTCCCGTAGTGCAGGGGTTTGCAGATGGACACGTAGCGGTCGTAGCACATGATGGTCAGGAGGAAATACTCTGTTGAAATGAAGAAGAGAAAGAAAAAGAGCTGTGCAGCACATCCAGTGTAGGAGATGTTGCTGGTGTCCCAGAGGGAATTGTGCATGGCTTTGGGGACAGTGGTGCAGATGGAGCCCAGGTCAGTGAGGGCCAGGTTGAGCAGGAAGAAGAACATGGGCGTGTGCAGGTGGTGGCCGCAGGCTACAGCGCTGATGATGAGGCCGTTGCCCAGGAGGGCAGCCAGGGAGATGCCCAGCAAGAGGCAGAAGTGCAGGAGCTGCAGCTGCCGCGTGTCTGCCAATGCCAGCAGGAGGAAGTGCCTGGTGAAGCTGCTGTTGGACATTTGCTGTGATGCCTTATCATGGGGATCTGTAAAAAAAGTAATCATGGAATAGTTGGGTTTGGACAGGACTTGAAATATCCCAGCAGAGCCTGGGGGCACTTTCCCCCCACTGCCTGCCCAGGGCTCTGCTGCCTGGAGCTGTCCCTGCCAGCAGCTGCTTCCCTGTGCCCAGGGCTGGGCCCTGCCAGTGCTGCCAGAACCCAGCCCAGCCCTGGGGGCTCAGCTCTGCCCTGCAGAGCCCTCCCAGCTCAGGCACTGCCCAGGGGCATCTCTGGCTCTGCAGGCTCTGATGGCAACGTCAGAGCAACCCTGAGGAGGCTGGAGATGCGACACTGATGCTGCCTCTAAGGGGCCCTGTGCTGATTCCTGTCACTGCCTGGTTTATTAACATCTGATAAATTTTTTGTTTTCTCAACCTGAACTGAGAGATGAGGATTCATGTGGAATTTACCATCCAGGCAACCAAGAGCAGTAGATTAAAAAAGCAGATTTTTCCCTTTCATGCATCCCCTGCCTTGCTGTGCTGCTTGTATAATCTACTTGGAAATGTTCTGCAGGTAAATGCCATGCTGGGAGCAGTCCTGAACAATGCAGCATCCTCCCCACCCAAGGAGAACACTCCCAAGCCTCACCAGCTGTCTCCTGCCACCCAGATCTTGTCCCCCAGTGCTGGGAGCAGCTGCCAGGGCTGGCTGAGAGCTGTCCCTGGCAGGCAGCAGAGTCCCTGCCCCAGCACAGCGCCCTGGGCTGCAGGACCCTGCTCTGCAGGACAGCCCTGGGCACCCCTGGCTGCTCTGCACCAGAGACAAGCAGAGAATGTACTCACAGGCTCTGCAGGCATTGGCATGTTCCAGCTTGAGGAGATGGCTCCAGGAGCTGCAGCTGCATTGTCCTGCAGCCAGAGGTTCCTGTGCCAAGGGCTGGCAGTGATTGTGCCCCAGGCACTTCTCAGCCCCTTCCCAGCCCTGACTGATTGAAGCTCTCTGTGCCTCTGTGCTGTGCCCGCGCTGGCTGCAGGCAGTGCCCCGGCCCTGCTGGGCTGGCACAAGAGCTGCTCATCAAGAGAAATGTGCTTTTGAAGCTCTTCTTGGTGAGCAGGAGCTGCCTCTGGGCCAGGAGCCCAGCCCAGCTCAGCAGCACAGACACAGCACAAGGACTTTAATCAGCCTCTGGGCCTTTGTGCTCAGGCCCTGGACATCAGTCCCTGAGAGGGAGCTGAAGAAACCTCTCCAGAACTCCAAGGCAGAATCCAACTCCAAACTTTCTTGGACTTTTAATGGGTCCCAGTGAGGGACACGACTGAGCAAGTGTCCCCAGGCCCCAGGCAGAGCAGAGAACTGCAGGCAGTGATGACAGGTGGGGACAAAGAGAAGCCAAGTCTTGGTGCCCTGGGGCACAGCAGGGTCTGTGCCACCAAGGGCTGGGAGGAGACACCTTGTCCTGAGGCCCTGGGGCCTCCTGGCCCAGCCCCAGCCAGGCTGGGCACTGTCAGCCCCTTGTGCTGCCCTCAGCATCCCCCCCTAGCCCACATCCCAGTGGCCTCAAGGATCTGCTGCAAGGAGTCCCTGGGGAGCCTTGCTCAGCAATGGCCCTGGGGGCCCATCAGCCATGGCCCTGCAACCCTCCCAGGTGTAGGACCTTATGCTGAATGATTTTGGCTCTTGGTAAAAAGTGTGTTATCACTGTTGAAATAGGGCACTAGAAGGTCCAAATTCTACCTTTATTTCTAAAATATAGTTTTTAACAACTTCTCAGGAAAAGTGAGGGCCATTTAAAAAAACTATTATCTCTCGTATCATCTATATAGTGATGCATGAAGCCAGAGTTTTTGAACCAAGTAGAACATATTGGGACACTGAAATAAGGTCAGATTTCCAGAAATGATCTGCAGCTGGAAGCTGGAAGCTCCCACCACCCTCAACACACCAAACTCCAGGAAACCCAGCAATGTCTACAGACACCTAAACAAGAGCTGGGTTCAGAAAATCTGGTCCCAGTTGTGAATACAGACATCTCCTGAATATCTTCTCAGTGGGTTCTGAAAAGCTGACTTACCTACAGCTCCCACTGACTGGGAATCCCTGTCATTGAAAACCCTAAAAACCCACTGTTGCCTGAGTGCAGACTGCTGTGGTTCCTAATATGAAAATTCACTTCTGCATTTTTAATTTGAAAATATTCATCTTTGCTCCAGCCACATATGATGTAATTTGTGATTTTCAAGGACCTGTTGCTAAAAGGTAGAAATTAATAAGTTTTAATACATCCTTGTAATGACACCCTCTAAAAATGAGCCAAACTTCCAGGGCTCCAGAACATCCATTTAAGTTAAAGAGTTTTGTAAGTGAAAGTTTCACTATCTTCTAGGAAAATGAGGGAAGAGGAGAGCTTTCTGCTGGGAAGTTTCAGCTGAGTATGATCATGGCTCCTTTTATACACACCATAAATAGTTCATAATTTTGAAACCATCTATTTTTCCAATTAAGATGTCAATGAAAAAAAGAAATAAGCAATGGATCACACAGGGCTGGTCTTAAAAAGCCAACATCAACCTTAATTCTGTGTTGACACTTCATAGCTTATTTTCCAAATACCTAATTTCCCACCCTCACAGGATTAACATTTTCTTCAATTGTCACTGCAGCATAACATTAGTACAAAACAAGGATTTTTCTCATTACTTATATATCATGAGGTTCCCTCAATTTAGCTTGTGCTAAAATAATCCCAAAATTGACAAGGATGTTTCCCATCTATGCTCCTACTTCCACACTCAGCCCTGCAATGACTTCTGGGATAGTTTTGGGTACTGGATTTTGAAGGCATATAGTGATACTGCTTGAAGTATATCAGTTTCATTTTTAAATGTAATAAAAAGTAAGAGCCCTACAGTTTCCCATCAGAGTGCACTGCTTCAATCTCCTCACAGAGCTTTGCAACCAAAATTATGGGCTTTTTTTCCTCGGGAAAGGAAAAAGAATAGAACTTAAAATGCAACAATAAAAATCTAGCATAATAATGAATCTTAGCCTATTTTTTTCATTAAAGCAATGCAAAAGACTGAACAATAGCTGATGAAATTTCCTCTAGAAGAACCTCCTTGCACAATATAAGTATTACATCAGCTGTAAATTGAACTGCATAACTTCTAATGCATTAGGATAGATGGATTAGGAGACAGATATTAGAATATTTTCTCACAATACCTTTGAAGAAGAAAGAATAAAAGAAAGAAAAAAAAAGAAATTAAAGTGAGCCTCCGACAACTATCAATATTTCAAACTACAAACTAAGCTCCCTATAATCAATTTTAGTCCACGCTTCAAAAAAAAAGATAAAGAAATTTTAAAAATTGTCTTAATACTTCTAATATATTCACATCCTGGATTATAAACACCAAAACTATGGAAACAAACCCATTCTATGTACTTGAGCAATTTTTATTTGCATATAGAATGTTAAACTTAAGCCTAAGTAATCAACTGTGATTTTCATTCAGCATACACAGACTTCCCTTTATGATGGCAGGAAGTTTTTCTTGGGGACACTGCTGGAGTTTTGGGGTTTTATTTGGAGTGAGAGGGATTGCTGATTTCAGAGGTGCTAAAAGAAAAGTGTATCACTATAAGGATATCGGCATTTTAACTCAGTTTCTCATTGCAAAATGAATATCCCTGTGACTGATACAAACTCCATGGATTTTAGAACACCAAGGGACCATGAAGATAAGTATTTTGGAGAGCAGCAGAGAAGGCACAAGCTGAAGAGAAGGGTGCCTCCCTGTGGCAGACAGATACAGGAGAGGCCAGGCAAACTACTGAGCCTTAGTTCCAGTTTCTTTTTCCATCTTTTTTCCATATGGACTCAAGCAGCCATAGCATCAAATGTTCCTGGGAGCAAGCTCTCCTTTTTATGCTGTGAAAATCACCAGGGCAAAAACACACAGAGAAATAGAGGAAAAAATATACCTACAGAACATCCACAAAGGCAAAAGCCTCACAAGTGTTCCCAAATTTGGGAGTTTAAAGTTTAAAGCTTATGCTGTGTATTGATTTTTAATTAAAACTAATTTAATTACAGAAGCTTCTACCTTGACATCATCCGAATATAGACACAGGCACATTTTTACAAATTCAGATGATCTTTTTTTTTTTTTGCTGAGCACCAGTTAACATCTAATTTTTCTTGATGGTCCCTTTCCATTCTCTGCTTCTAAATCTTCCAAATCAGTTCCTTCTTTCCTGCAGAGTCCTACTCTTGTAAGGACTCCATAGTGCCTTTACTACAAGTTCCTTTTTCCTTATTTTTCCATACTTCCTGAAGCATGTCACTTTTAAAACTCACTCTAAAGTTATCACAGCACTAGTTGGCCTTCTGCCATTATTTAGGCCAAACCTAATCTAGCCAGTCAAATCTCTAGAAAAAAACTGTATTTTTATCTGAATGAAGACTGCATCAGCAACAGTAAAGGTAATTATATTATCCAGATATTATCATCTCATACAGGTTGTTGAAGCATTTTCAGATGTTTCATCTTATTTCAGAAACAAATATTTTTGAGAGACATGTTATTTCAATTTTTTCTTTTCTTTTTTTTTTTTTTTGTTTTTTAAGATCTTATTCTCTTTAGATTGTTTTTCCTTTCTTCACTGGTAGAGTGGAACGATGACAGAAAGAAATGGAGGAACTAAAATCAGAAACCAGCTACACCATGCCAATTTCTTGCTATCATTCTCTGCTTGCTTTTCCTGCACAGTCCTTTAATTATATCAGATACTATTAAAGATTCAGCACATGATTTTGAATTTTATTTGATACAGAAAATCACATATCATTGAAATTCAAACAGAAAGCAAAAATAGTTTGTCCTTATAAATTCAGGATAAGTACATAAAACACCTTCAAGGGGACTTGTGCATGCATGATGATACCAGTCCTTCACTTTGGGTAAAATAGGCATCTGTAAGATCAAGACAAAAGAAAAAACCAGCCATATTTTAGGAAGAATAAAATTATCCTTTTGCAATCTAAGTGAAAAATTTGGATTTAGGAGATGTAGGATCACTGCCTGGTTGCAGAGAACTTTTCCTGCAGTGGCTTTTCCTGCATATTACCCCAAGAGGAACTAAGATTGAATGTTAAATTCTTCACTACAATAGTAAAATAAACTTTCAATATTTAATGAAACCAATAAATAATAGATTGCAGTTGTCAACCTAAAACCATTTTAAAGACAGAATAATTATTATCCAAACACATTCAACTGAGCTAACAGGCTAAGTCAGGGGTTTTGGTTTTAAAATACACCAAAAAATCTTCAGCTATTTTTTCCTCTGTTCTAGAGCCTGCTGTAGGCAGATGAAACCTATCATGGTTATCATTGTATTCTGAATTAGTTTATTTGAAAATAATTTTGAAGTCAAGGTCTTGTGATGCTTTATGACCTCCTTTACTCTTCCTCTGAAATATTCTTGGATGGACTTAAAAGAGGGCTGCACATATGGTCTACCGGATTAAACAAGGAGGTAGGAAGGTCAGATTATTACCAGAATAATTTCTATTTCCTTTTGCATTGGCTGTGTACTACATGAGCTGTAAGCAAATGAGACTCCCCAAAATTTATAGTTCAGCTACACTTTGGATTGAAAATCAGACTGGGGAAAAAAGAGATTTTACAATAAGCAGAGAACAGGAATCACGATCAAAAACTGGAGATGAGCAGATGGTGATTAGAAATATCTTACCAAGAGCCTGAAATGCAGCTCTTCCTGCAGCATATACTTCACCTATTGTACTTATTTAAGTTAGTATTTCAGATTTTGAAATTTGTAATCACTTGATCAGGGAAAAGAGATTTTTTTTCTTCAGTCTCTCTCTACACAGCAGTGAAGCCAACCACTCAGTGGCCATTATACTGTACTCCTGCAACTGAAGGCAACACTCCACTGAAAGAGGCTGCACTGTTCCTTTGGTGATAGCCTGATTCCTCTTTAAGAAGTTTCTTGCTAAAATTTACTGCAAAGACCCTGTTACCTAGGGTGGTCTGTGATATATCCACAAAACAGAATCATTTAACAGCATTTAACATTATTGCACGTTCTGCAATAATCCTGGCAATGCTGATCTTTCAGAAACAATCTGTGTAGAATAAGGACACCTTCTCACTGAATTTTTAAACAAAACAAAGCACACACTCCCCAGGGGGGGAAAAAAGGTGAGGAACTTTCTATTCTGCATTCTCCAATCATCTCTAAGAAAAGAGGATTAATAACTAGTTGCCTGTAGGCAAGTTGTAATAGAATTACCTACTAAAGGGCTTCTTCCCCTTCACCTTGCAAAACCCAGTTCTGCCTTGAGACAGCTTCTGTGTTTTGAAGGATATTTCAAAGGTCATCCAAAGTAATGACCGTGATAAATGCAAAGAAAATCAACTGCAATTAGTTCAGGGAAGGGTTTTCTTTCCTTAGTAGAAAGAAAACTTCAGGAAGTGCTTTTGTCCATCCCAGTAAGACTTTGACAGTAACATGTAACCTCAGTCCTTGACCCAGCAAGTCTGAGCTGCATTTAATTGGTCTGTCTGCAAAGCTATGAAAAATTTCTCTTTGTGTACTGTAAAATAAAATGCATATATTTCACACAGCTGGGAAACAATATCTACTATTCAGAGCTGCTGGCAGCACAACAGAGCACTTTCCTTGTTAAACTCTCTGAAACCATCCCCTTTTTTCCAGCCCTGCTTTTAGGTGCCCTGAAGAAGCCAAAAATATAAAAATCAACGAGTGGAAAGCGTAATCATTGGAAAACTCAAAGGATATAAATCATTCTTAGGAGGAACACAGCATTTGGTGAAAATCATGAGAACCTTGCAGATTGTTGGGTTGGTTTGTGGAGCTGGGGAAGGACTTATCAGGAAAAAAACACTGAACAGCCACACTGAAACCAAATCCTCATCTCTGTCCTGTCCATCTCTATTTTCTTACTCTACTTACTGGTCTTCCTCAGCATCAAGCTACTCCCCCATAAATCCACAACTAGCAGCCATGTGGACTTTTATGAGATAAATCTCAGTATAACTGGGAACCCAGAGGTTTTTTTTAAAAAACTAAGCTTTTCAATACAGGATTGAATAAACATTCAAAGAGGAGGAATTTAAAGAGGAAGAGACAGAAGCTTTCTAATCTCTAATTCTCATGTCTGTCAATGTGAGTTACCATGGCAGTTTTAACACACATGGAGCTTGTGGCCATTTTTATGGCTGGAAACAGGATGGGCTGAGGTGTATCAATGTTACAGAATGAGTCAGCCAACAAATCCATGCCAGGAGATTCCCTTGTGGAGTAGCTACAGCAGTCATAAAGATGTAAGCAAAGGTAGCAACAGGACTTACTTCACTGCTGAGGTGCAGCTGCCCAAGGAGTTTTGCTGGCAACAAGATCTTAGTAATGGCAGGGAGGACTTCCCAGTTTCCACTTAATAGACCCAAAACTAGTAAAATTTATAGCACAGGCTGAGCCTGAGATGTATAAAAACATAGTCACTGAAAGTTTGCAAAGCACTGGTTAAAAGGAGAAAAGTGGTTATTTAAAGAATGTCAATATTGATCAGAAATTCAGACTTTTCATTGATCCCATACTGACCCAGCAATAAAATGTCTGTTTTAAACATCACCACTTCATAGGTCTGAACAGAGTAACACAACTTCAACTTCTTCTAAGCATTCATTTGCAATCAAATGACAAACAAACAGGTAAATTAGGTGTGTCCTGTACAGAAAACACATGGAAGTGATGCACATCATATATAAATGAGATCTATTTTATTCTTCCAATTACCTTCAGATGCAGTGATAACTAACCAGAGAAAAGGTATTCCTGCATGCAAGCACTGTCAAGATGCAAGACCATTTTGAATATTTAAAGCAGCTCACAATTTTAAAGTCGCTGGCAGTAGAAAGACAGAGAAAAAAAAAATGGGAGAATTTTACTGCTAAGGGACCTGAACAATATTCTGACACAAGTTTCCTTGTTGCTTTTAACTAAAGCACAGAAAAATAAAATGGTTACAGTAACAATTGGTAATCATTAGGCCTATTTTTCTTTAATCCTGAGCAGAAAAAGAACATTCCCTCAAGTATTTTTTGGGAGGGCACTGAACAACTGCTAAAACCACCCACTCCTGTTTCTGCCTAGATGAGTTTGGTGCTGTTCAGAGTTAAATGGTAAAGCATTAGCATTTACACAGTTTTATATCTTCAAGCATTGGTACGACCTGAAGGGATTTTTTTCAGCCTTTTGTAGGTGTGTGATAGATACACAATGCAGAAATACAGGCTGCTGAACACTAATTAAAAACAAACCCTTAAAATACATATTCCATTTGCTTTAGAGCATCAATTATAAAACCAGATGTTCGAGCCAGATGTCAAAGAATTATTTTTCATAAGCCACAGCTTGTAGCCATGTAGCCTCCATTTATCATCTCAGATGGGAACATTTAA
Source organism: Agelaius tricolor (assembly GCF_023055355.1). Lineage (NCBI taxonomy): Eukaryota > Metazoa > Chordata > Aves > Passeriformes > Icteridae > Agelaius > Agelaius tricolor. The sequence continues at coordinate 129,071 of NW_027269324.1, read as the reverse complement.
TTTGACAGCACACATTTTGGTTAATAGCCAGTTTCAACATTAGCACTTGTTTTTGCAATTTTATGTAAAGGGATGCGATAAAACTGTCTATAATGAAAATTCTGTTATTTCAGTACCTCAGCATTTACAAATCATGTCTATCTGTGCACAAGCTGAAAATGTTTTACACACTTGTGAACGTCTGCAGCATGTCTCAGAGGCATAGTTCTTTCCACATGCCAGCTTATTTAATATATATCTACATGTAGGGTTTGCTCCTAGAAGCTCTGCTCCTCTTTCAAGACATTTATCTTAAGAGAACAGAAAATAAAACATCTTTGCTCCTGTGTTTCTTGAACATTACAAAACTTCACTGATTGCAGTGGATAACTTTGGTTAAAAAAAATATTGCATTCTGTTACTTTTGGTAGATGGTCTTAACAGAAATTTGGGCCTAGAGCTCTCATCACAGCATATATTTAGCAATACAAGTCCTGTCTTCTTGTGTATTTCTTGCATTTCTAGGTAAAATCTATGCCAGGTCTTCAGCTGCTGTCAGGCTGGCACAGATCCAGTGACTTCAGCACTGTATTTAAATTTCTTTTACATTTGACAGAAAAAAAAAATCTATCTGTTCTGAAGCCAGAAATAGTAAGGCAGGCATAACTGGCATACTTTAAAAATCTGCCAATAGATATCAATCCACCCTGATTTCACCCTAAAGGTGAACAGTTCCACTGCAAGGCTTCTACTGAGAAAAACTGGGTAATCATATCAAATTATGTGACAAATTTGGGAAAAGAGCAAATTAATGTCCTTTTTGACTAAAGCCAGGATTTAACTCTCCAGATAGTGGGAAGACACAAGTTCACTATTTCAACTGTGATATTTCAGGTTTGAATTATTTTGTCCAGACAGCAAAACAGATTTTTTGGCTGCCCATCACACGTTTTCAAACCCGGACGTTCATTTTAGAATAAAATCCTGAAGAAGAAGAAAAATCAAGATGTTTAATGCAGCCCTATCAGAAAGACATATTATATGTGCTGCCTATGCTTGTGAAAAATTAGAGAATGTGCCTTTTGATTGCTCCTATTCATAAATCAAAGAATGTAAGGAACCAATACATGAAGGGACTAAAGAGGAATAGACAGTATCATCTATCAAGAAATTCCTGCAAAAGGGAAATGGAGATGAGTCATAACACACCTTTAATTCTTCAATGGGAGGCATGCCTAGATCAGGCTCCAACTGCTAATAAGAAAAACCCAGTCTCTTAACTGCAGATTAATATAGAAATCATGTCCAACATCCTTTCATGCTGACATAAAAGAAACCATACCAGCCAGCTTTACTTTTCTATTAAGGAGGACTTCAAAATGTGCCCTAAACCAGGACACAGGGGTGCTGAACACCTGTGTTAACTCCTCTGTACACTTCAGAGGCAGAAATGTAGAAGGCCTGGGTGTAACCCTGCTCAAAGAGCTGATGAGGATAGGAGGGTTAAGATTCCTTCTGTGAAATAAATGTTTTCATTGGGCGGTTTTTTTGGCTTGTTTTTTTTGGGTTGTTTTTTTTTTTGGGTTTTTTTTTTGGGGGGTGTTTTTTTTTGGTTGTTGTTGTTGTTGTTTTTGTTTTTTGTTTTGTCTTGATTTTTTTTCCTGTCTCAGAGACTGGAAGTTCCACCTATTAGAATTGGTGGAACATCAGTCTTATTCCTTCTGGTGAGTAGGCAAGCAAAACAAAAACAAGCATATTAAAAGAAGCTAGTAAATCAGAAGATACTTATGACTTCTCTTTTCAGTTCCTGAAAATAAAACAATATTGAAACATCAGAGTTACTCACACACTGAAAATTTTGATTTTTCAGAAATCAGTAGCAGTAAAGTCAGCTCAAGTCTTTTGAGAAAGTCACAGTTCCTTTCATGATTTTGGATATTTGTATACAAATACAACATGAAGAGGCTGAATTCACTACTCAACTTGTGATACACACAAAATACTTTTCAGACCCAGGAAAAAGCCTGTATACAGTAATTGTAACTATTGGTTTTAGTTGTTATGGTCTGGCAAAAGGCTTTCAGTGCTCTCATATCTGCTAGCATCACAGGAGAAGGGCATTGCAGCTTAATTAACTTGTCAACAATGCAGAGGCAATGAGAAACTAATGTTCTACCCTTTCACATAGATCAAGCATGTTCAACAGCTCTAACATTCAAATCATTAGCCACAAAAAATGTTGTTTTTCCAGTCACCGACGTCTGTGTTTTTATTTCAGCAGCCATAACACTCTAATGGCTAAATGGGTTTGCTTTCCCAGAGTGTCTGGGAAATGATTTTGCTAATCTCAGTTCACAAACTCATTAGCAAACTGAATTCCAGCATCTTTTCCAGTGTCTAGCCTGAATATCAAGTTTCAGTCACCTTTCACTACTCCTTATTTATGTAATTCTTTATTAAGCCTGCATTTTACAGCCTTTTTTTTACAACTTGGGCATATTAAGTAACAAGGTTCTGGATAACTGGAAAAAAATCAGCAGCAGCTTGGGAGGTATCTCAGATTTGGGATGGAGGTGTAAAATCATTTACAGAGCAGCAATGTACACAAGGCTGATGCAATTCATGTGGCTGCTGCTGCATGCAATCCATTGTACACAGGAAGATGTGTTACCCTTCTTCCCATCTCACCTTAGCCCAGGAATTCTTTTCTAAGGAATAACTGTTCAAGGACAATATCAAATTGCCACATCAAGGCAACCAGCACAGGAGCTAAATAATCTGCCCTTGTGAAGCACTGCAGATGTTTGAAACACCGTGCAGATAATTTAGGGAGACACAACTCCCTAAACCTTCAGCATCCCTTCCAAGGCAGGCAGGCAGAAGGGGATGCACTGCAAGCACAGTCATGTGGCAGCCAAAGGAGTAGCCCAGGCACAAGAAAACAGAGATAAACTCCTCTCAGAGGACAAGGAACAAGAGCACAGTAGATAAGAGCACAAGAGATAAATGGAAAATTACAATTAGGGAATGGGGGGAAAAGAAGGCTTTTACAGAAAGAATAGTCACACCCTGGAACAAGCTGCTTTGCTGTGGGATCTCCATCCTTGGAGCTATTTAAGGATTGCTTGGGAAAGGCCCCAGCACATCAACTGACTTCTAAGTTGCATTTACAATGCAGAAAGCTCTGCTGTGACTGCCTTGGAGCAGCCAACTTCCCCTCCCAGCCTAGATTGTTCCTTGATTTGATCTCACTTTCCACCCCACATTCAAGATTCCACAATTTGGGAACAGAAAAGGGAAACCTCAGCAGTGGAAAGGGGAGGCACATTTTCTGCCACAGAGGCTGAGCAAGGCAGAAGCAGCTTCAGCAGCACACCCAAAATTCTTTTTCCTTTTTAATGCTTGCTCTAACCTCTACCCCCTTAGAAAAAAGACAGCATGTACTAAAATCATAAACTTTATCCCTAATTTCATCTCCTCAAACAGTATTTTTCTGGAAGGGGCTACAACATGCTCAGTTTTCCATGGAATTTTCAAGGGCAACGACCTCCCTGCAAACTTGAAGAATGTCTGCAGCTGGAGGTATGCTGGATCCAGGAAGCCTTTCATATTCTACCCTAAATCCATCACAGTGGATATAGCATTTTAGAAAATTGCTAACTTTTGAAAATAGACTTTTGCCAATTAAATGTCTGGCCTGTGCTACAGCTATTAGCTGAAGATGTCTGCATTTTCTTTTTGCTCCTTCAAAATCTCATTCTTTCTTAAAATTTCAAATTATCTACCAAAATAACAAAAATTTTCAATTGTCCTAAAGAACTATCTAATTTCAATTTTACTGCTGCAGTAAAATTAACAATTCCAACCAAGCATTTCCCCTACAGTTCACAAGAAAGTTAGAATTGCATTTAAACTGTAAAAATAGTTTGCATCATATCAACCAATCTTATTAAACTAAGTAGCAAGGTTTTCTATCACATCAATGTCTATTAAAGTCCCAAAAAGAAGGGGGATTCCTAAATATTTAAAAATTGAAAAAAACATAGGACTTTGTTTCATCCTTTCCAGCTTCTAGAAGAAACTGCACAATGAACTTTAAGATACTTCAGGTTGTTTCATTTTGGCTCTAACACTATTTCATGAGTTTGTGGTGTGCTTGCTCAAGTGTAACTTCAAGAAATTTAAATCAAACACAGTAATGCAAACTGATAAACTGCAGAGTTAAAAATAGTTCATAAATTCTCACTTGCACAGAGATGGTATTCAGAAAGTTATTTCCACTTCTAATTATCACAAGCAAACAGCTGGCATGTAAAATGGTTAGTTAGTGACTAAAAGTATGCACAGACCTGTTATTTAAATTTATTTCAGAATGGAAATGGGCTCTTGGAATGAAGAAGACCTATAACTAATTGATTTATACACTCTAATTTGTTTATTTCAGTTAAAACATAAACATTTTGCACATTCCTGAAAGACCTGGCAAGGAAAGTAACTGAGAACTAATGATGTTTCTTGCTTGAGTATTTTATCATTGTTCATTTTTATTACTGCCTTTTTTTTTCCTACTGGATACATGAAATATGCAAAAGTTCCTGTTATTGTAATACAGATGCATAAACAGAGGAATTTGGCTTCTCCCTGAATCCATTGCAAAGGAAAATAAAACAGAATTTTACCTATTGTCAGAGTTAGGCACGGCTGTATTTTTTCAAAACTACATTAACTGCAGACCATATATGTGGGAATTCAGGTCAAATCTCACTCTGCCCATCCACTTTTCTTTCTGTCACACAAACTCCCTTTATTTTCTCCTGCCATTTCCCAGGCTTTCTTGACACTTGGAGCAGCACCACTGAGGGGCTGGGAGGGATTAGCCCAACCTATAACAGTGCTCCATCACAAAAATGGGCATTGCTCTAAGAACCCCTTAATGAGTAATTAACAGTACATAACCTGCAACTTGAAGTAATTATTTCCCAACATTTTAAGTTGAATTAAAAATATTTAGGTTTCTTAATACCAAGAGGGCTTGTTTTGAATAAATACCACTCTCTTTAGTCCCATTTTGGTTCATTTTTATTTCAGTTTTTTGCTTTCATTTTGCTGGTACTTGGAAAAAATCCCAACATTTTAAAGCTTATAAAGCAAAAGGCAATGGTATGCCAACATCATTCACAAAGCAACCCTTCTGCAAGACTGGTCCCACTGTTTAAGGGTTACAGAGCAAATAAACATTTTTAAACTGCAATCCAACTGTAAATATGTCTTTCTCAGTGCAGCCTGACAGTAGGTGCTGATCTTTGTATGTATATGCATAAACATTCATATAAAACTCAGAGGGAACAGCACTAAAAACATTGGGAAGATGACTAAAAGCATTGGGAAGATTCAGTAAACCTAGAGAGAATCACAAAAATCTTTTTCTAATGTCTTCAAATTCAGAAGCCAGACAAAACTGGAAGTGGCCATGTTCAATTTTTGCATAATTCTTATTTCACGTTAAGAGGATAAATTCGAGTCTAATCATTAATCTGAATCTCTCAAGAACACACCAAGCCTAAACACAGAAAGAAAACCATGCTGAGGGAGTGGCCTGAAGTTGTGTCAGGGCAAGTTTAGGGTGGATATTGAAAAAAGGTTCTCTCCCCAGAGGGTGGCAGGGCACTGAACAGGCTCCCCAGGGCAGTGGTCACCAATCTGATAGATCTTAAGGAATGTTTGGACAATGCTCTCAAGCACATGGTGGGATTCTTGGGGTGTCCTGCACAGGGCCAGGAGCTGCACTCCATGATCCCTTTGGGTCCCTTCCAGCTCTGGATATCCTGTCATTCTGTGCAGCCTCTGGGATGAACAGCAGCAGCAAGTTCCTGTATCCCTCTAAGGGGCACTGTGACTGAACACAAAATCTGAGGGCACTGCACCTATTGCACAGGCCAGAAGGGACAATCCAACCCTCCTTGGATTATAAGGACTTCTTACACCACCCATCTTCCTTATACCACCCATCCTGACCTTCACCCAGGCACACAAGCACTGAACTTTGCACCTTGTTACTACGAGGGAAGGTTGGTGGTGGTGCGTGTGATGCTGCCAGCAAAAGAATGATGCTGATAGGCTCAATAAGGAGTGAAAATCTTGATCTTTAAGGAAAAACACAATCCTGAATACTTAAAATTGGTTCAGAAGCTTCATTTGAGACTGTAGGTAGTACTCTGATTTTCCTTTAAGGAGGCTGACCCAAGCAATATGCCTGATGTATCATGGAACAACTCTGAGTTATTTTAAAGAATAAATGAATCAATTAACTGGACTCTTAGAGCTGGCAAAAGAATGAGCTAGAACTGGTTAGTATGACAATGCTCAATTGCTTAATAATTAAAAAATAGATATTATAACTGTGCTTAAACTTTTATATCTAGAGGGTTTTGGTTTCCCAAAAGTAGAAAAAGAGCAGTTAAAATTCTGGGGTTTTTTTAGGCAGACCACAATCAAAGCAAACACCCAAACCTAGCCTCAATGCCCTCAGATTTAAGAGCTTACATCCTGAATCCTGCTGGTCCCATGACAATCCCAATTCAGATCTCTCCAAGGAGAAAAGTGAGGCACTAGGAGCCCCCAGCCTCCAACAATCCCTTTCACACATTGCAGCTTCACTTTATGATGATTCTGAGCAGACACGTCCCTAAACCATGACCTCTTCCAAAATTTCAAAGCACTTCTAGAAAAATTTCAAGATTCCTGCACAATTACCTTCATTTACAAAATTCAAGATCCTTTATGCTTCCGTGCACCACCAATGACAATACTCAGATAATAAAAACCACCTTCCCAGCTCCCCAGTGGCTGGTTTTTCATGTGAACCATAAATAGAGAATATTAAAAGGAAAAAAAACAACTGAAGATCATCTAAATTTGGAGAAACCTGCAGGATAATGAGAGCAATATCAATTTTTTTGACTACAAATTCCACTAAATAATACACATTGTATACAAACATGGAGAGAGACATGAAATGAAAGAAAGACTTTTTTTTTAAAAAGTACAGCTTAGTGTTGGTTCTCTTTTTCCAAAGAAAGATTCACTTCTTGAAAGCTGTGAGAGATGTCTGATTTCTCACCCATTTACAGATCTAGCTTTGAATTTTTATGTGTTAGACAGTTTCTTTGGTTTCTCTAACTTTTCTGTAACTTTCACACACACAGGAAAAAATTAGTTCCCCCAAACAACGACTTCAAACAACTTTGCAAGCACTCAATACACTCTGCACAAAGTACAGACAGACATGGTCAGACTTCCATTTCTCCACAGTTCCACCCCAGATCAGAAAAAACATACACTGAAGTCTGTCAAAGTTTCATCTGAGTTGAAGTTTGCAAAAGTCATCAGATATTTAAAGATATTTAAAAGTCACATGCAGTACACAGCCACTTAAACATTTCTTAAATTAATTATTATGTGGAAGATTGCTGATATATTCACTTGATCTTATTTAAGTTAACCAAAACTCCAATGCACAGATTGTATGCTATAACATGTATAATTGAAAATATTTCTGAAAAACCTCTGAAATAATGACCATTTCATCCAGTTTTAAAATGCTTTCACCAAAATGTGCACCATGTCTTTGGCTAACCACAACAGTTAAAAGGCATAAAGCAAGAGGGAATTTTTTTATGACCTATGTGCCCATGAAACAAAAGTGCAAAACATCTGGAACAAGCTGGATTCTATCTGAACCTGGAGTTTGGATAAACCCCTCAAAGTAAGTGAAGGCACATGAAAATCATGGACCTAAAAGCAGTCCATACTCTGAAATTTTCGAAAATTTTAACATTAAGAGCTGCATTACAGTCACATACACTTCTTAAAATTCAACAGTCTATGATAAAAAGATGGTTTTACACTAAGAAAATGTACTCTTCATGACAAAACCACGAGTGTTTCAGTCACCATATTCTTTGGCTGTGGGTGCCTGTCCTTTAGCTATCCTAACGTTTGTCCCAGCCACCTTCCCCAAACTCCTACCCCATCATCACCATCACACAGAGACAGCCCAGTTGTCCACTGGTAAACAGATATTTATACATATTTAGACAATATGAGGAGAAAGGCCAGTACACATCCTGGGGCTCTCATGTACCGTTTTACCACTTCCATGTGAAATTTAATATGATGATGATTTCCATTTTTAAAGGGCAATTTTCTGAACTGCTATGGAGATCTGAATCATCTGTAAATAATGATGCCTTTAGCATAGCATTAGCTATCTTCTCTGCAGCACTAAGCTTTGTTCTTGCCCTAATGACTTCTCAGCCATAGTTTTCACTGACTCTGATAATACTAAATTTAGATCACCACAGATACTTTTTATTATATTCTCTGGAATCTTTGCATTACAACCATTGCCTTACATTAGCTGAAATTTTTTACCTGCATTCCCTTATTACCAAAGCTCTTTTTCCCAGAGTGCTCTAACATCAAATTATGTGAGCTAATAGATAAGAAAAAAACCCTTTTTTTTAGATGCTCACATGAATATAGTCATATTGTCAAATAGCTTTAACCTACTTTCATCCATATATGTTTTTCAAAAAGCAACAAAAATGGGATAGCTTAGTCTTCATTATCATACAGGATTACACACTTACATAAAACTGATCTTTATTTTAGACTGGAAAAGAAAAAAGAAAAAACAAAAAACAAAAAACCAAAAAAAAAAACAAAAAAAAACCCAACCCAAAAAAAACCCACAAGAAAAACCCCAGCAACAGCAACAAACTGACCTGGGAATAAGAAAACATTGAAAACTAAAAATACCCCATAGGCAAATGCAGTGATCGTCAGGAGTTTTTGACACATATTAAATTGTTAAAAACATAACAAAAGATTGACCAAAACATTGTTTCCAATTTTTGGAATTATGTCAGATGCAAAGAGCACTGAACTCAAAGCTTCTTTTTAACCAAAGGGCTCTGAATTAGAGTCTAAGTCAAAACCTGCTTTGACTTCAGTTTCATGTTCTTTTGTACATTTAAGCTAATCAACAACCACAATTCTTTGATAATGACAGTTAGGAATGACTGATTTTTAGGAAACATCTGTGTCCCTTCCTAAACATACCACAGAAAAAGAGCTACTTTTCAACTTGGTCTAACTGGAGAATTTTTTGAGAAAATTAAGCCATACAGGCCCAACATGGAATTACCTTAACATGAGAGGCCGACAACTAAGCAAAGACCTCAGACTTGACAAGTTCCACTGGGTTTTATGGGGGGGACCAATCATCACTGATGACCTGTACTAAGACCTAAGCCTACTCAACCCATCCATCTGCAGATGGACCTGTTCCCATTTCTGCTCTTCCCACTACAGCCGTGCCTGACATGGACAGAGTCCCTGCCAGCGCCCACAAGGACACCTTCCCTAAGCGAGGGGAATGGAGCCCGCAGAGATTCCTGATTGTGACACCAGAGGGACTGGAGTGACATCACCAGCCAGGCCTGAGGTACATCAGTTGTTGTGCATCAACACACCTTGCAGCTGAGGAGTGGATTGCTGAGAAGGAGCTTGCCCAAGGCTACTGAGCGAGTTTTGGTGCCTCTGAGGCGGTTCATAGGCGTCTCTCTTCACTCAAGGAAGGATCGGCACATTTTGTCAGGAGGATAAAGGCCTGCAGTGCTGCGGCACACATCCAACAGGCATTCCTCCATAGCCACGATGGTGCAGCAGAGAGCTGCTGAGAAGCGTCCTCCTGGCAAGGAGCGAGGTGAGAGCCAAGTCTCCCTCCCCACAGCTGCCCATGGCTGGCAGAGGGGGAGCAGCCAAGAGCAGCAGATAGGGGAGGCAGGAGCTCTGCAGAATCAGCCCAGAGTGGAGGCCCTCCTGTGACGGGCCAGGCTGGGCTGTGGCCTCTGGCACTTGCAGGCCCTTAAGGCAAGCCAGCAGGGCCTTGGGGACAATGCTGCAGGGACATTTCCCGAGTCCTGTGAGGTGCTCACACCACCTCCCCTCTCTCTCTCTCTCCCCAATGCACTCTGTGTCACCGGGCAGAGGCGGACGCAAAGAGAAGCGGCCGCCTCTCCGTACAGCCCAGGCCGGAGCAGAGCCGCCGCCGCTCATGGAGACAGCGGGCCCAAGACTCGGGCAGCCAGATGGGAAAACCCATCCGGCTCAACCGTGTGCCCCTGCTGCATGCTGCCATCAGCCGCCCCAGCCCCAGCACCACCACTAAGGAGGTGCCAAGGCTGGCCCGGGCCATGGGGCTGTCCCAGGCCATGGGTCTGTCCCAGGCTATGGGGCTGGTCAGCAGCAGCAGCCGCGGCCACAGCTTCCCCTGCCAAAAGCGGGCCCTGAAGCGCGGCCGCCCACAGGGAGCCAGAGAGCCGCAGGCACCCGAGAGCCCGCTGGCAAAGCGCCGCAGGATGGACGAAGTGGCAGCCCAGAGCGCTGGCACCAGCAGCCAGGTGGCAGTGCAGCTGTTCCAGGACACTCCGCCAGCCAGGAGCCAAGCACTTCTGTACATCCCAGCCTGGATCTTGCCCCGCTCCCAGGCGGGGCCCATTCGTACCAGGCAGATCTGGCAGCAGCAGCGGCGAGAGAAGAAGCCCTACAGTCGTCCCGAAAACCAGAGCAGGATCAGACAAGCACCAAGCCCTGGTGCTCACCCCCGTCACCCCTAAAAAGAAAGTTTTCTCTTTGTTTCAACTGGGAGATTCCACCTTCCTTTTTCCAGTCATCTGCAGCTGATGTCCACACAGGGGCCTCAGCTCAGTGACACACTCCAGCACGTGTGTGCCCTCAAACACCCAAGCCGTCCCACGGCAACACCCAGTGTCATCATGTCCCATGGCCTGGAGATACCAGCCCTGCTTCTGCCAGGGGAAAAACAGAACGCTGCAAAAGGGCCAAGGAGATTTTGCAAGCATTCCTGGCTCAGGCGGCCTCAAGTGGGAGGGCACAGCTCTACCTGCTGCAGGTGCCCAGGAGGGAAAATCATGGCTGCATCAGGATTATTCTTCTCCCAACACAGCCCAGGCACATTTCAATCTACCATTGCTGCCACTGAGGTTGCACGTACCAGCCTGGAGAGTAACTGGCCTAGTACAGCTCATGCTGAGAAGGCAAAACTAAGCCCAGCCCCTCCTCAGTCAAAATACACAGCATCTGAAAAAAAAATAGGCAGCACCCTCCTGTCCTCTGCAAATGGGACAAAAAGTTTAAAAAGTAGAAAAAAATTCAACAGGTTTTGCAGAAGATACAGGTCAGACTGCGTGAGGCTGGAAAAGACTGCACAAGTTCTCAGAGGAAAATTAGTAGGAAATCCCTTCTTTCTGCTATTAAAATCTCAGGCTGTTGCCATCAGACACTCAAGCCCCAAGAAAAGTGCTTCAGCACCAGCATCCAACTGAGCACCTGCTGGATGCACCTCGGTGGAAAGACATCACTTTGCAAGCAGAATTCCTCCTCTGAGTTACGCACAACCTATTTTTTCCAACTGGAAGTGCTACTGGGTTTTGTTACCCAGCATTTCATATTAAATTGTGGAAGCATTTGAAATGCAAAGGGAATGAAAACTGGCAGTATTTAAAGAAAATTGGCTGCAAAACTCCAATATTTGCACCATTCTAAAAAGGGAACCAAGGTACCACAAGTCCTAAATGACTCATCACTAGAGCTCTCTCAAACAAGGAATAAAGCCTAAGAGGGAAATGAACAGATCGATTTGAATTTTATTGGGCATTAATACAGCTTTACAAAGGATTAGGTTGTTTGCAAGACAAAGACCTTTACTTTGACTCAGAGATTAGTTTGGGTTTTCCTTCAAATTCCAGAGAGCTGGCAACAGATCTCTGCGTGGTGTCCACAGGCCAGGGCAGTCAGGGCAAGGCAAGGGCCAACAGCTCATGGGAAGCAGCAGAAAAAAGCACCATGGAATGGGCTGAAGGTGGGATGGGAACAGGATGGAGGGACCTCTGCTCCCACCTGAGCTGGCCTACAGTGGGTGTAACTGTGATGAATAAGCACCCACTTGAACCCAAAGGGAATTCTGCACTCATATCTGGGGTCCCCAGCAGAAGAACATGCACCCACTGGAGTGACTCCAGAGAAGGCTCACAGCAATGATCCAAGGGCTGCATCTTCTGCTATGGAGATGGGCTGAGAGACCTGGGCTTGTTCAGCCTGGAGAAGAGAAGGCTCCAGGGAGACATCAGAGCGCCTCTCAGTGCCTAAAGGGCACCAACCTTCTCAAATGCTGCCATGCTTACCCACTCCAATCCTGCAATGTTCCACTGCCTCAGAAACTGGGCATGGCTGCTTGTCACAGCACATGTCCCAGTTGAGACAGCCACAACACACACAGTTCCACCACACCATTTCAGAAGGTTTGAAGCTTTTTCCAATCCACAGGAACACCTTTCCTCATCAGAAGGCTTCTGGTGTCTGCCCACACAGAGTAGCACCACATCACTTCAGAAGGCTGCAAGGATCTGCCCTTCTTGTCCTTCAGCCCAGCCTTTTATCCCCTCCTGTTGATGCCCTGCACCTGTGTGCCCCCTGCTCCCTTTGGTGCTTGCTCAGTGCCCCTGGGCACTCCTTGCCTTCAATGCTGCTCACCTGTTCTGCACAGCTGTAGCCAATTAGGGGTGAGGCTTGGCCACGGCCCCACCCCAATTCCCACAAACCGTGTGCCTACCACTGCTCTGCCAAAATCCTGCCATCTTCCCATATCACTTTGCTCCTTGTGCTCTCAGGATTTTTCTTTTCAATACCCTTTTACCACACTTCTTTTGGCCTTTAGGAAGCCCTTCAGTCATCAAGAATTCCAAAGTTTTGTGACTTTGAACAAAGCAAACATTGGGCCCTGGAACATTTGCACACAAAAGCATCTGTTCTACAGCATTATGGATTAAAAGGTTTCTTCTAACTCCCATCTACTGTCCAAACCAAGATGCATCATCTTATTTGCCACCTACTATCTTTCTGGAATCCAGTAGTGTAACCATGAACACACATGGGGAAAGGCCTAAACTCCAGTGTTACCCCAATTCCTTGTGGTTCTTAATCATAGATTAGCTTTTGAGCTTCAGCATTGCCCAGAGCTACAAACAAGTTGTCCTGCTTTGAAAGAGTTTAAAGAGGTGGGAACTCTGAAATGGGTAACCTCCCCTAGATTCCAACCAATCCCTTTCTACCAATAAGGAACAAGTGAATAGATAGATGCGATAAGATAGAATTGAAAAAAAAAAATCCAAAACCAAAACCAACCAAACAAAAAAACCAAACAACCAAAAAACCCACAAAAAAAAAAACCCAGCAACAGCAACAAACTGACCTGGGAATAAGAAAACATTGAAAACTAAAAAAACCCCATAGGCAAATGCAGTGATCCTCAGGAGTTTTTGACACATATTAAATTGTTAAAAACATAACAAAAGATTGACCAAAACATTGTTTCCAATTTTTGGAATTATGTCAGATGCAAAGAGCACTGAACTCAAAGCTTCTTTTTAACCAAAGGGCTCTGAATTAGAGTCTAAGTAAAAACCTGCTTTGACTTCAGTTTCATGTTCTTTTGTACATTTAAGCTAATCAACAACCACAATTCTTTGATAATGACAGTTAGGAATGACTGATTTTTAGGAAACATCTGTGTCCCTTCCTAAACATACCACAGTAAAAGAGCTACTTTTCAACTTGGTCTAACTGGACAAGTTTTTGAGAAAATTAAGCCATACAGGCCCAACATGGAATTCCCTTAACATGAGAGGCCTACAACTAAGCAAAGACCTCAGACTTGACAAGTTCCACTGGGTTTTATGGGGGGGACCAATCATCACTGATGACCTGTACTAAGACCTAAGCCTACTCAACCCATCCATCTGCTGATGGAGCTGTTCCCATTTCTGCTCTTCCCACTACAGCCGTGCCTGACATGGACAGAGTCCCTGCCAGCGCCCACAAGGACACCTTCCCTAAGCGAGGGGAATGGAGCCCGCAGAGATTCCTGATTGTGACACCAGAGGGACTGGAGTGACATCACCAGCCAGGCCTGAGGTACATCAGTTGTTGTGCATCAACACACCTTGCAGTTGAGGAGTGGATTGCTGAGAAGGAGCTTGCCCAAGGCTACTGAGCGAGTTTTGGTGCCTCTGAGGCGGTTCATAGGCGTCTCTCTTCACTCAAGGAAGGATCGGCACATTTTGTCAGGAGGATAAAGGCCTGCCGTGCTGCGGCACACATCCAACAGGCATTCCTCCATAGCCACGATGGTGCAGCAGAGAGCTGCTGAGAAGCGTCCTCCTGGCAAGGAGCGAGGTGAGAGCCAAGTCTCCCTCCCCACAGCTGCCCATGGCTGGCAGAGGGGGAGCAGCCAAGAGCAGCAGATAGGGGAGGCAGGAGCTCTGCAGAATCAGCCCAGAGTGGAGGCCCTCCTGTGACGGGCCAGGCTGGGCTGTGGCCTCTGGCACTTGCAGGCCCTTAAGGCAAGCCAGCAGGGCCTTGGGGACAATGCTGCAGGGACATTTCCCGAGTCCTGTGAGGTGCTCACACCACCTCCCCTCTCTCTCTCTCTCCCCAATGCACTCTGTGTCACCGGGCAGAGGCAGACGCAAAGAGAAGCGGCCGCCTCTCCGTACAGCCCAGGCCGGAGCAGAGCCGCCGCCGCTCATGGAGACAGCGGGCCCAAGACTCGGGCAGCCAGATGGGAAAACCCATCCGGCTCAACCGTGTGCCCCTGCTGCGTGCTGCCATCAGCCGCCCCAGCCCCAGCACCACCACTAAGGAGGTGCCAAGGCTGTCCCGGGCCATGGGTCTGTCCCGGGCCATGGGGCTGTCCCGGGCCATGGGGCTGTCCCAGGCCATGGGGCTGGTCAGCAGCAGCAGCCGCGGCCGCAGCTTCCCCTGCCAAAAGCGGGCCCTGAAGCGCGGCCGCCCACAGGGAGCCAGAGAGCCGCAGGCACCCGAGAGCCCGCTGGCAAAGCGCCGCAGGATGGACGAAGTGGCAGCCCAGAGCGCTGGCACCAGCAGCCAGGTGGCAGTGCAGCTGTTGCAGGACACTCCGCCAGCCAGGAGCCAAGCACTTCTGTACATCCCAGCCTGGATCTTGCCCCGCTCCCAGGCGGGGCCCATTCGTACCAGGCAGATCTGGCAGCAGCAGCGGCGAGAGAAGAAGCCCTACAGTCGTCCCGAAAACCAGAGCAGGATCAGACAAGCACCAAGCCCTGGTGCTCACCCCCGTCACCCCTAAAAAGAAAGTTTTCTCTTTGTTTCAACTGGGACATTCCACCTTCCTTTTTCCAGTCATCTGCAGCTGATGTCCACACAGGGGCCTCAGCTCAGTGACACACTCCAGCACGTGTGTGCCCTCAAACACCCAAGCCGTCCCACGGCAACACCCAGTGTCATCATGTCCCATGGCCTGGAGATACCAGCCCTGCTTCTGCCAGGGGAAAAACAGAACGCTGCAAAAGGGCCAAGGAGATTTTGCAAGCATTCCTGGCTCAGGCGGCCTCAAGTGGGAGGGCACAGCTCTACCTGCTGCAGGTGCCCAGGAGGGAAAATCATGGCTGCATCAGGATTATTCTTCTCCCAACACAGCCCAGGCACATTTCAATCTACCATTGCTGCCACTGAGGTTGCACGTACCAGCCTGGAGAGTAACTGGCCTAGTACAGCTCATGCTGAGAAGGCAAAACTAAGCCCAGCCCCTCCTCAGTCAAAATACACAGCATCTGAAAAAAAAATAGGCAGCACCCTCCTGTCCTCTGCAAATGGGACAAAAAGTTTAAAAAGTAGAAAAAAATTCAACAGGTTTTGCAGAAGATACAGGTCAGACTGCGTGAGGCTGGAAAAGACTGCACAAGTTCTCAGAGGAAAATTAGTAGGAAATCCCTTCTTTCTGCTATTAAAATCTCAGGCTGTTGCCATCAGACACTCAAGCCCCAAGAAAAGTGCTTCAGCACCAGCATCCAACTGAGCACCTGCTGGATGCACCTCGGTGGAAAGACATCACTTTGCAAGCAGAATTCCTCCTCTGAGTTACGCACAACCTATTTTTTCCAACTGGAAGTGCTACTGGGTTTTGTTACCCAGCATTTCATATTAAATTGTGGAAGCATTTGAAATGCAAAGGGAATGAAAACTGGCAGGATTTAAAGAAAATTGGCTGCAAAACTCCAATATTTGCACCATTCTAAAAAGGGAACCAAGGTACCACAAGTCCTAAATGACTCATCACTAGAGCTCTCTCAAACAAGGAATAAAGCCTAAGAGGGAAATGAACAGATAGATTTGAATTTTATTGGGCATTAATACAGCTTTACAAAGGATTAGGTTGTTTGCAAGACAAAGACCTTTACTTTGACTCAGAGATTAGTTTGGGTTTTCCTTCAAATTCCAGAGAGCTGGCAACAGATCTCTGCGTGGTGTCCACAGGCCAGGGCAGTCAGGGCAAGGCAAGGGCCAACAGCTCATGGGAAGCAGCAGAAAAAAGCACCATGGAATGGGCTGAAGGTGGGATGGGAACAGGATGGAGGGACCTCTGCTCCCACCTGAGCTGGCCTACAGTGGGTGTAACTGTGAGGAATAAGCACCCACTTGAACCCAAAGGGAATTCTGCACTCATATCTGGGGTCCCCAGCATAAGAACATGCACCCACTGGAGTGACTCCAGAGAAGGCTCACAGCAATGATCCAAGGGCTGCATCTTCTGCTATGGAGATGGGCTGAGAGACCTGGGCTTGTTCAGCCTGGAGAAGGCTCCAGGGAGACATCAGAGCGCCTCTCAGTGCCTAAAGGGCACCAACCTTCTCAAATGCTGCCATGCTTACCCACTCCAATCCTGCAATGTTCCACTGCCTCAGAAACTGGACATGGCTGCTTGTCACAGCACATGTCACAGTTGAGACAGCCACAACACACACAGTTCCACCACACCATTTCAGAAGGTTTGAAGCTTTTTCCAATCCACAGGAACACCTTTCCTCATCAGAAGGCTTCTGGTGTCTGCCCACACAGAGTAGCACCACATCACTTCAGAAGGCTGCAAGGATCTGCCCTTCTTGTCCTTCAGCCCAGCCTTTTATCCCCTCCTGTTGATGCCCTGCACCTGTGTGCCCCCTGCTCCCTTTGGTGCTTGCTCAGTGCCCCTGGGCACTCCTTGCCTTCAATGCTGCTCACCTGTTCTGCACAGCTGTAGCCAATTAGGGGTGAGGCTTGGCCACGGCCCCACCCCAATTCCCACAAACGCTGTGCCTACCACTGCTCTGCCAAAATCCTGCCATCTTCCCATATCACTTTGCTCCTTGTGCTCTCAGGATTTTTCTTTTCAATACCCTTTTACCACACTTCTTTTGGCCTTTAGGAAGCCCTTCAGTCATCAAGAATTCCAAAGTTTTGTGACTTTGAACAAAGCAAACATTGGGCCCTGGAACATTTGCACACAAAAGCATCTGTTCTACAGCATTATGGATTAAAAGGTTTCTTCTAACTCCCATCTACTGTCCAAACCAAGATGCATCATCTTATTTGCCACCTACTATCTTTCTGGAATCCAGTAGTGTAACCATGAACACACATGGGGAAAGGCCTAAACTCCAGTGTTACCCCAATTCCTTGTGGTTCTTAATCATAGATTAGCTTTTGAGCTTCAGCATTGCCCAGAGCTACAAACAAGTTGTCCTGCTTTGAAAGAGTTTAAAGAGGTGGGAACTCTGAAATGGGTAACCTCCCCTAGATTCCAACCAATCCCTTTCTACCAATAAGGAACAAGTGAATAGATAGATGCGATAAGATAGAATTGAAAAAAAAAATCCAAAACCAAAACCAAACAAACAAAAAAACCAAACAACCAAAAAACCCACCAAAAAAACCCCCAGCAACAGCAACAAACTGACCTGGGAATAAGAAAACATTGAAAACTAAAAATACCCCATAGGCAAATGCAGTGATCCTCAGGAGTTTTTGACACATATTAAATTGTTAAAAACATAACAAAAGATTGACCAAAACATTGTTTCCAATTTTTGGAATTATGTCAGATGCAAAGAGCACTGAACTCAAAGCTTCTTTTTAACCAAAGGGCTCTGAATTAGAGTCTAAGTAAAAACCTGCTTTGACTTCAGTTTCATGTTCTTTTGTACATTTAAGCTAATCAACAACCACAATTCTTTGATAATGACAGTTAGGAATGACTGATTTTTAGGAAACATCTGTGTCCCTTCCTAAACATACCACAGTAAAAGAGCTACTTTTCAACTTGGTCTAACTGGAGAATTTTTTGAGAAAATTAAGCCATACAGGCCCAACATGGAATTCCCTTAACATGAGAGGCCTACAACTAAGCAAAGACCTCAGACTTGACAAGTTCCACTGGGTTTTATGGGGGGGACCAATCATCACTGATGACCTGTACTAAGACCTAAGCCTACTCAACCCATCCATCTGCTGATGGAGCTGTTCCCATTTCTGCTCTTCCCACTACAGCCGTGCCTGACATGGACAGAGTCCCTGCCAGCGCCCACAAGGACACCTTCCCTAAGCGAGGGGAATGGAGCCCGCAGAGATTCCTGATTGTGACACCAGAGGGACTGGAGTGACATCACCAGCCAGGCCTGAGGTACATCAGTTGTTGTGCATCAACACACCTTGCAGTTGAGGAGTGGATTGCTGAGAAGGAGCTTGCCCAAGGCTACTGAGCGAGTTTTGGTGCCTCTGAGGCGGTTCATAGGCGTCTCTCTTCACTCAAGGAAGGATCGGCACATTTTGTCAGGAGGATAAAGGCCTGCCGTGCTGCGGCACACATCCAACAGGCATTCCTCCGGAGCCACGATGGTGCAGCAGAGAGCTGCTGAGAAGCGTCCTCCTGGCAAGGAGCGAGGTGAGAGCCAAGTCTCCCTCCCCACAGCTGCCCATGGCTGGCAGAGGGGGAGCAGCCAAGAGCAGCAGATAGGGGAGGCAGGAGCTCTGCAGAATCAGCCCAGAGTGGAGGCCCTCCTGTGACGGGCCAGGCTGGGCTGTGGCCTCTGGCACTTGCAGGCCCTTAAGGCAAGCCAGCAGGGCCTTGGGGACAATGCTGCAGGGACATTTCCCGAGTCCTGTGAGGTGCTCACACCACCTCCCCTCTCTCTCTCTCTCCCCAATGCACTCTGTGTCACCGGGCAGAGGCAGACGCAAAGAGAAGCGGCCGCCTCTCCGTACAGCCCAGGCCGGAGCAGAGCCGCCGCCGCTCATGGAGACAGCGGGCCCAAGACTCGGGCAGCCAGATGGGAAAACCCATCCGGCTCAACCGTGTGCCCCTGCTGCGTGCTGCCATCAGCCGCCCCAGCCCCAGCACCACCACTAAGGAGGTGCCAAGGCTGTCCCGGGCCATGGGTCTGTCCCGGGCCATGGGGCTGTCCCGGGCCATGGGGCTGTCCCAGGCCATGGGGCTGGTCAGCAGCAGCAGCCGCGGCCGCAGCTTCCCCTGCCAAAAGCGGGCCCTGAAGCGCGGCCGCCCACAGGGAGCCAGAGAGCCGCAGGCACCCGAGAGCCCGCTGGCAAAGCGCCGCAGGATGGACGAAGTGGCAGCCCAGAGCGCTGGCACCAGCAGCCAGGTGGCAGTGCAGCTGTTCCAGGACACTCCGCCAGCCAGGAGCCAAGCACTTCTGTACATCCCAGCCTGGATCTTGCCCCGCTCCCAGGCGGGGCCCATTCGTACCAGGCAGATCTGGCAGCAGCAGCGGCGAGAGAAGAAGCCCTACAGTCGTCCCGAAAACCAGAGCAGGATCAGACAAGCACCAAGCCCTGGTGCTCACCCCCGTCACCCCTAAAAAGAAAGTTTTCTCTTTGTTTCAACTGGGACATTCCACCTTCCTTTTTCCAGTCATCTGCAGCTGATGTCCACACAGGGGCCTCAGCTCAGTGACACACTCCAGCACGTGTGTGCCCTCAAACACCCAAGCCGTCCCACGGCAACACCCAGTGTCATCATGTCCCATGGCCTGGAGATACCAGCCCTGCTTCTGCCAGGGGAAAAACAGAACGCTGCAAAAGGGCCAAGGAGATTTTGCAAGCATTCCTGGCTCAGGCGGCCTCAAGTGGGAGGGCACAGCTCTACCTGCTGCAGGTGCCCAGGAGGGAAAATCATGGCTGCATCAGGATTATTCTTCTCCCAACACAGCCCAGGCACATTTCAATCTACCATTGCTGCCACTGAGGTTGCACGTACCAGCCTGGAGAGTAACTGGCCTAGTACAGCTCATGCTGAGAAGGCAAAACTAAGCCCAGCCCCTCCTCAGTCAAAATACACAGCATCTGAAAAAAAAATAGGCAGCACCCTCCTGTCCTCTGCAAATGGGACAAAAAGTTTAAAAAGTAGAAAAAAATTCAACAGGTTTTGCAGAAGATACAGGTCAGACTGCGTGAGGCTGGAAAAGACTGCACAAGTTCTCAGAGGAAAATTAGTAGGAAATCCCTTCTTTCTGCTATTAAAATCTCAGGCTGTTGCCATCAGACACTCAAGCCCCAAGAAAAGTGCTTCAGCACCAGCATCCAACTGAGCACCTGCTGGATGCACCTCGGTGGAAAGACATCACTTTGCAAGCAGAATTCCTCCTCTGAGTTACGCACAACCTATTTTTTCCAACTGGAAGTGCTACTGGGTTTTGTTACCCAGCATTTCATATTAAATTGTGGAAGCATTTGAAATGCAAAGGGAATGAAAACTGGCAGTATTTAAAGAAAATTGGCTGCAAAACTCCAATATTTGCACCATTCTAAAAAGGGAACCAAGGTACCACAAGTCCTAAATGACTCATCACTAGAGCTCTCTCAAACAAGGAATAAAGCCTAAGAGGGAAATGAACAGATCGATTTGAATTTTATTGGGCATTAATACAGCTTTACAAAGGATTAGGTTGTTTGCAAGACAAAGACCTTTACTTTGACTCAGAGATTAGTTTGGGTTTTCCTTCAAATTCCAGAGAGCTGGCAACAGATCTCTGCGTGGTGTCCACAGGCCAGGGCAGTCAGGGCAAGGCAAGGGCCAACAGCTCATGGGAAGCAGCAGAAAAAAGCACCATGGAATGGGCTGAAGGTGGGATGGGAACAGGATGGAGGGACCTCTGCTCCCACCTGAGCTGGCCTACAGTGGGTGTAACTGTGAGGAATAAGCACCCACTTGAACCCAAAGGGAATTCTGCACTCATATCTGGGGTCCCCAGCATAAGAACATGCACCCACTGGAGTGACTCCAGAGAAGGCTCACAGCAATGATCCAAGGGCTGCATCTTCTGCTATGGAGATGGGCTGAGAGACCTGGGCTTGTTCAGCCTGGAGAAGGCTCCAGGGAGACATCAGAGCGCCTCTCAGTGCCTAAAGGGCACCAACCTTCTCAAATGCTGCCATGCTTACCCACTCCAATCCTGCAATGTTCCACTGCCTCAGAAACTGGACATGGCTGCTTGTCACAGCACATGTCACAGTTGAGACAGCCACAACACACACAGTTCCACCACACCATTTCAGAAGGTTTGAAGCTTTTTCCAATCCACAGGAACACCTTTCCTCATCAGAAGGCTTCTGGTGTCTGCCCACACAGAGTAGCACCACATCACTTCAGAAGGCTGCAAGGATCTGCCCTTCTTGTCCTTCAGCCCAGCCTTTTATCCCCTCCTGTTGATGCCCTGCACCTGTGTGCCCCCTGCTCCCTTTGGTGCTTGCTCAGTGCCCCTGGGCACTCCTTGCCTTCAATGCTGCTCACCTGTTCTGCACAGCTGTAGCCAATTAGGGGTGAGGCTTGGCCACGGCCCCACCCCAATTCCCACAAACGCTGTGCCTACCACTGCTCTGCCAAAATCCTGCCATCTTCCCATATCACTTTGCTCCTTGTGCTCTCAGGATTTTTCTTTTCAATACCCTTTTACCACACTTCTTTTGGCCTTTAGGAAGCCCTTCAGTCATCAAGAATTCCAAAGTTTTGTGACTTTGAACAAAGCAAACATTGGGCCCTGGAACATTTGCACACAAAAGCATCTGTTCTACAGCATTATGGATTAAAAGGTTTCTTCTAACTCCCATCTACTGTCCAAACCAAGATGCATCATCTTATTTGCCACCTACTATCTTTCTGGAATCCAGTAGTGTAACCATGAACACACATGGGGAAAGGCCTAAACTCCAGTGTTACCCCAATTCCTTGTGGTTCTTAATCATAGATTAGCTTTTGAGCTTCAGCATTGCCCAGAGCTACAAACAAGTTGTCCTGCTTTGAAAGAGTTTAAAGAGGTGGGAACTCTGAAATGGGTAACCTCCCCTAGATTCCAACCAATCCCTTTCTACCAATAAGGAACAAGTGAATAGATAGATGCGATAAGATAGAATTGAAAAAAAAAATCCAAAACCAAAACCAAACAAACAAAAAAACCAAACAACCAAAAAACCCACCAAAAAAACCCCCAGCAACAGCAACAAACTGACCTGGGAATAAGAAAACATTGAAAACTAAAAATACCCCATAGGCAAATGCAGTGATCCTCAGGAGTTTTTGACACATATTAAATTGTTAAAAACATAACAAAAGATTGACCAAAACATTGTTTCCAATTTTTGGAATTATGTCAGATGCAAAGAGCACTGAACTCAAAGCTTCTTTTTAACCAAAGGGCTCTGAATTAGAGTCTAAGTAAAAACCTGCTTTGACTTCAGTTTCATGTTCTTTTGTACATTTAAGCTAATCAACAACCACAATTCTTTGATAATGACAGTTAGGAATGACTGATTTTTAGGAAACATCTGTGTCCCTTCCTAAACATACCACAGTAAAAGAGCTACTTTTCAACTTGGTCTAACTGGAGAATTTTTTGAGAAAATTAAGCCATACAGGCCCAACATGGAATTCCCTTAACATGAGAGGCCTACAACTAAGCAAAGACCTCAGACTTGACAAGTTCCACTGGGTTTTATGGGGGGGACCAATCATCACTGATGACCTGTACTAAGACCTAAGCCTACTCAACCCATCCATCTGCTGATGGAGCTGTTCCCATTTCTGCTCTTCCCACTACAGCCGTGCCTGACATGGACAGAGTCCCTGCCAGCGCCCACAAGGACACCTTCCCTAAGCGAGGGGAATGGAGCCCGCAGAGATTCCTGATTGTGACACCAGAGGGACTGGAGTGACATCACCAGCCAGGCCTGAGGTACATCAGTTGTTGTGCATCAACACACCTTGCAGTTGAGGAGTGGATTGCTGAGAAGGAGCTTGCCCAAGGCTACTGAGCGAGTTTTGGTGCCTCTGAGGCGGTTCATAGGCGTCTCTCTTCACTCAAGGAAGGATCGGCACATTTTGTCAGGAGGATAAAGGCCTGCCGTGCTGCGGCACACATCCAACAGGCATTCCTCCGGAGCCACGATGGTGCAGCAGAGAGCTGCTGAGAAGCGTCCTCCTGGCAAGGAGCGAGGTGAGAGCCAAGTCTCCCTCCCCACAGCTGCCCATGGCTGGCAGAGGGGGAGCAGCCAAGAGCAGCAGATAGGGGAGGCAGGAGCTCTGCAGAATCAGCCCAGAGTGGAGGCCCTCCTGTGACGGGCCAGGCTGGGCTGTGGCCTCTGGCACTTGCAGGCCCTTAAGGCAAGCCAGCAGGGCCTTGGGGACAATGCTGCAGGGACATTTCCCGAGTCCTGTGAGGTGCTCACACCACCTCCCCTCTCTCTCTCTCTCCCCAATGCACTCTGTGTCACCGGGCAGAGGCAGACGCAAAGAGAAGCGGCCGCCTCTCCGTACAGCCCAGGCCGGAGCAGAGCCGCCGCCGCTCATGGAGACAGCGGGCCCAAGACTCGGGCAGCCAGATGGGAAAACCCATCCGGCTCAACCGTGTGCCCCTGCTGCGTGCTGCCATCAGCCGCCCCAGCCCCAGCACCACCACTAAGGAGGTGCCAAGGCTGTCCCGGGCCATGGGTCTGTCCCGGGCCATGGGGCTGTCCCGGGCCATGGGGCTGTCCCAGGCCATGGGGCTGGTCAGCAGCAGCAGCCGCGGCCGCAGCTTCCCCTGCCAAAAGCGGGCCCTGAAGCGCGGCCGCCCACAGGGAGCCAGAGAGCCGCAGGCACCCGAGAGCCCGCTGGCAAAGCGCCGCAGGATGGACGAAGTGGCAGCCCAGAGCGCTGGCACCAGCAGCCAGGTGGCAGTGCAGCTGTTGCAGGACACTCCGCCAGCCAGGAGCCAAGCACTTCTGTACATCCCAGCCTGGATCTTGCCCCGCTCCCAGGCGGGGCCCATTCGTACCAGGCAGATCTGGCAGCAGCAGCGGCGAGAGAAGAAGCCCTACAGTCGTCCCGAAAACCAGAGCAGGATCAGACAAGCACCAAGCCCTGGTGCTCACCCCCGTCACCCCTAAAAAGAAAGTTTTCTCTTTGTTTCAACTGGGACATTCCACATTCCTTTTTCCACTCATCTGCAGCTGATGTCCACACAGGGGCCTCAGCTCAGTGACACACTCCAGCACGTGTGTGCCCTCAAACACCCAAGCCGTCCCACGGCAACACCCAGTGTCATCATGTCCCATGGCCTGGAGATACCAGCCCTGCTTCTGCCAGGGGAAAAACAGAACGCTGCAAAAGGGCCAAGGAGATTTTGCAAGCATTCCTGGCTCAGGCGGCCTCAAGTGGGAGGGCACAGCTCTACCTGCTGCAGGTGCCCAGGAGGGAAAATCATGGCTGCATCAGGATTATTCTTCTCCCAACACAGCCCAGGCACATTTCAATCTACCATTGCTGCCACTGAGGTTGCACGTACCAGCCTGGAGAGTAACTGGCCTAGTACAGCTCATGCTGAGAAGGCAAAACTAAGCCCAGCCCCTCCTCAGTCAAAATACACAGCATCTGAAAAAAAAATAGGCAGCACCCTCCTGTCCTCTGCAAATGGGACAAAAAGTTTAAAAAGTAGAAAAAAATTCAACAGGTTTTGCAGAAGATACAGGTCAGACCGCGTGAGGCTGGAAAAGACTGCACAAGTTCTCAGAGGAAAATTAGTAGGAAATCCCTTCTTTCTGCTATTAAAATCTCAGGCTGTTGCCATCAGACACTCAAGCCCCAAGAAAAGTGCTTCAGCACCAGCATCCAACTGAGCACCTGCTGGATGCACCTCGGTGGAAAGACATCACTTTGCAAGCAGAATTCCTCCTCTGAGTTACGCACAACCTATTTTTTCCAACTGGAAGTGCTACTGGGTTTTGTTACCCAGCATTTCATATTAAATTGTGGAAGCATTTGAAATGCAAAGGGAATGAAAACTGGCAGTATTTAAAGAAAATTGGCTGCAAAACTCCAATATTTGCACCATTCTAAAAAGGGAACCAAGGTACCACAAGTCCTAAATGACTCATCACTAGAGCTCTCTCAAACAAGGAATAAAGCCTAAGAGGGAAATGAACAGATCGATTTGAATTTTATTGGGCATTAATACAGCTTTACAAAGGATTAGGTTGTTTGCAAGACAAAGACCTTTACTTTGACTCAGAGATTAGTTTGGGTTTTCCTTCAAATTCCAGAGAGCTGGCAACAGATCTCTGCGTGGTGTCCACAGGCCAGGGCAGTCAGGGCAAGGCAAGGGCCAACAGCTCATGGGAAGCAGCAGAAAAAAGCACCATGGAATGGGCTGAAGGTGGGATGGGAACAGGATGGAGGGACCTCTGCTCCCACCTGAGCTGGCCTACAGTGGGTGTAACTGTGAGGAATAAGCACCCACTTGAACCCAAAGGGAATTCTGCACTCATATCTGGGGTCCCCAGCAGAAGAACATGCACCCACTGGAGTGACTCCAGAGAAGGCTCACAGCAATGATCCAAGGGCTGCATCTTCTGCTATGGAGATGGGCTGAGAGACCTGGG
Organism: Agelaius tricolor; assembly: GCF_023055355.1. Classification (NCBI taxonomy): domain Eukaryota; kingdom Metazoa; phylum Chordata; class Aves; order Passeriformes; family Icteridae; genus Agelaius; species Agelaius tricolor. Next base: position 103,229 of record NW_027269324.1, on the reverse strand, counting down.
CTTGTTCAGCCTGGAGAAGGCTCCAGGGAGACATCAGAGCGCCTCTCAGTGCCTAAAGGGCACCAACCTTCTCAAATGCTGCCATGCTTACCCACTCCAATCCTGCAATGTTCCACTGCCTCAGAAACTGGACATGGCTGCTTGTCACAGCACATGTCCCAGTTGAGACAGCCACAACACACACAGTTCCACCACACCATTTCAGAAGGTTTGAAGCTTTTTCCAATCCACAGGAACACCTTTCCTCATCAGAAGGCTTCTGGTGTCTGCCCACACAGAGTAGCACCACATCACTTCAGAAGGCTGCAAGGATCTGCCCTTCTTGTCCTTCAGCCCAGCCTTTTATCCCCTCCTGTTGATGCCCTGCACCTGTGTGCCCCCTGCTCCCTTTGGTGCTTGCTCAGTGCCCCTGGGCACTCCTTGCCTTCAATGCTGCTCACCTGTTCTGCACAGCTGTAGCCAATTAGGGGTGAGGCTTGGCCACGGCCCCACCCCAATTCCCACAAACGCTGTGCCTACCACTGCTCTGCCAAAATCCTGCCATCTTCCCATATCACTTTGCTCCTTGTGCTCTCAGGATTTTTCTTTTCAATACCCTTTTACCACACTTCTTTTGGCCTTTAGGAAGCCCTTCAGTCATCAAGAATTCCAAAGTTTTGTGACTTTGAACAAAGCAAACATTGGGCCCTGGAACATTTGCACACAAAAGCATCTGTTCTACAGCATTATGGATTAAAAGGTTTCTTCTAACTCCCATCTACTGTCCAAACCAAGATGCATCATCTTATTTGCCACCTACTATCTTTCTGGAATCCAGTATTGTAACCATGAACACACATGGGGAAAGGCCTAAACTCCAGTGTTACCCCAATTCCTTGTGGTTCTTAATCATAGATTAGCTTTTGAGCTTCAGCATTGCCCAGAGCTACAAACAAGTTGTCCTGCTTTGAAAGAGTTTAAAGAGGTGGGAACTCTGAAATGGGTAACCTCCCCTAGATTCCAACCAATCCCTTTCTACCAATAAGGAACAAGTGAATAGATAGATGCGATAAGATAGAATTGAAAAAAAAAAATCCAAAACCAAAACCAAACAAACAAAAAAACCAAACAACCAAAAAACCCACAAAAAAAAAAACCCAGCAACAGCAACAAACTGACCTGGGAATAAGAAAACATTGAAAACTAAAAATACCCCATAGGCAAATGCAGTGATCCTCAGGAGTTTTTGACACATATTAAATTGTTAAAAACATAACAAAAGATTGACCAAAACATTGTTTCCAATTTTTGGAATTATGTCAGATGCAAAGAGCACTGAACTCAAAGCTTCTTTTTAACCAAAGGGCTCTGAATTAGAGTCTAAGTAAAAACCTGCTTTGACTTCAGTTTCATGTTCTTTTGTACATTTAAGCTAATCAACAACCACAATTCTTTGATAATGACAGTTAGGAATGACTGATTTTTAGGAAACATCTGTGTCCCTTCCTAAACATACCACAGTAAAAGAGCTACTTTTCAACTTGGTCTAACTGGAGAATTTTTTGAGAAAATTAAGCCATACAGGCCCAACATGGAATTCCCTTAACATGAGAGGCCTACAACTAAGCAAAGACCTCAGACTTGACAAGTTCCACTGGGTTTTATGGGGGGGACCAATCATCACTGATGACCTGTACTAAGACCTAAGCCTACTCAACCCATCCATCTGCTGATGGAGCTGTTCCCATTTCTGCTCTTCCCACTACAGCCGTGCCTGACATGGACAGAGTCCCTGCCAGCGCCCACAAGGACACCTTCCCTAAGCGAGGGGAATGGAGCCCGCAGAGATTCCTGATTGTGACACCAGAGGGACTGGAGTGACATCACCAGCCAGGCCTGAGGTACATCAGTTGTTGTGCATCAACACACCTTGCAGTTGAGGAGTGGATTGCTGAGAAGGAGCTTGCCCAAGGCTACTGAGCGAGTTTTGGTGCCTCTGAGGCGGTTCATAGGCGTCTCTCTTCACTCAAGGAAGGATCGGCACATTTTGTCAGGAGGATAAAGGCCTGCCGTGCTGCGGCACACATCCAACAGGCATTCCTCCGGAGCCACGATGGTGCAGCAGAGAGCTGCTGAGAAGCGTCCTCCTGGCAAGGAGCGAGGTGAGAGCCAAGTCTCCCTCCCCACAGCTGCCCATGGCTGGCAGAGGGGGAGCAGCCAAGAGCAGCAGATAGGGGAGGCAGGAGCTCTGCAGAATCAGCCCAGAGTGGAGGCCCTCCTGTGACGGGCCAGGCTGGGCTGTGGCCTCTGGCACTTGCAGGCCCTTAAGGCAAGCCAGCAGGGCCTTGGGGACAATGCTGCAGGGACATTTCCCGAGTCCTGTGAGGTGCTCACACCACCTCCCCTCTCTCTCTCTCTCCCCAATGCACTCTGTGTCACCGGGCAGAGGCAGACGCAAAGAGAAGCGGCCGCCTCTCCGTACAGCCCAGGCCGGAGCAGAGCCGCCGCCGCTCATGGAGACAGCGGGCCCAAGACTCGGGCAGCCAGATGGGAAAACCCATCCGGCTCAACCGTGTGCCCCTGCTGCGTGCTGCCATCAGCCGCCCCAGCCCCAGCACCACCACTAAGGAGGTGCCAAGGCTGTCCCGGGCCATGGGTCTGTCCTGGGCCATGGGGCTGTCCCGGGCCATGGGGCTGTCCCAGGCCATGGGGCTGGTCAGCAGCAGCAGCCGCGGCCGCAGCTTCCCCTGCCAAAAGCGGGCCCTGAAGCGCGGCCGCCCACAGGGAGCCAGAGAGCCGCAGGCACCCGAGAGCCCGCTGGCAAAGCGCCGCAGGATGGACGAAGTGGCAGCCCAGAGCGCTGGCACCAGCAGCCAGGTGGCAGTGCAGCTGTTCCAGGACACTCCGCCAGCCAGGAGCCAAGCACTTCTGTACATCCCAGCCTGGATCTTGCCCCGCTCCCAGGCGGGGCCCATTCGTACCAGGCAGATCTGGCAGCAGCAGCGGCGAGAGAAGAAGCCCTACAGTCGTCCCGAAAACCAGAGCAGGATCAGACAAGCACCAAGCCCTGGTGCTCACCCCCGTCACCCCTAAAAAGAAAGTTTTCTCTTTGTTTCAACTGGGACATTCCACCTTCCTTTTTCCAGTCATCTGCAGCTGATGTCCACACAGGGGCCTCAGCTCAGTGACACACTCCAGCACGTGTGTGCCCTCAAACACCCAAGCCGTCCCACGGCAACACCCAGTGTCATCATGTCCCATGGCCTGGAGATACCAGCCCTGCTTCTGCCAGGGGAAAAACAGAACGCTGCAAAAGGGCCAAGGAGATTTTGCAAGCATTCCTGGCTCAGGCGGCCTCAAGTGGGAGGGCACAGCTCTACCTGCTGCAGGTGCCCAGGAGGGAAAATCATGGCTGCATCAGGATTATTCTTCTCCCAACACAGCCCAGGCACATTTCAATCTACCATTGCTGCCACTGAGGTTGCACGTACCAGCCTGGAGAGTAACTGGCCTAGTACAGCTCATGCTGAGAAGGCAAAACTAAGCCCAGCCCCTCCTCAGTCAAAATACACAGCATCTGAAAAAAAAATAGGCAGCACCCTCCTGTCCTCTGCAAATGGGACAAAAAGTTTAAAAAGTAGAAAAAAATTCAACAGGTTTTGCAGAAGATACAGGTCAGACCGCGTGAGGCTGGAAAAGACTGCACAAGTTCTCAGAGGAAAATTAGTAGGAAATCCCTTCTTTCTGCTATTAAAATCTCAGGCTGTTGCCATCAGACACTCAAGCCCCAAGAAAAGTGCTTCAGCACCAGCATCCAACTGAGCACCTGCTGGATGCACCTCGGTGGAAAGACATCACTTTGCAAGCAGAATTCCTCCTCTGAGTTACGCACAACCTATTTTTTCCAACTGGAAGTGCTACTGGGTTTTGTTACCCAGCATTTCATATTAAATTGTGGAAGCATTTGAAATGCAAAGGGAATGAAAACTGGCAGTATTTAAAGAAAATTGGCTGCAAAACTCCAATATTTGCACCATTCTAAAAAGGGAACCAAGGTACCACAAGTCCTAAATGACTCATCACTAGAGCTCTCTCAAACAAGGAATAAAGCCTAAGAGGGAAATGAACAGATCGATTTGAATTTTATTGGGCATTAATACAGCTTTACAAAGGATTAGGTTGTTTGCAAGACAAAGACCTTTACTTTGACTCAGAGATTAGTTTGGGTTTTCCTTCAAATTCCAGAGAGCTGGCAACAGATCTCTGCGTGGTGTCCACAGGCCAGGGCAGTCAGGGCAAGGCAAGGGCCAACAGCTCATGGGAAGCAGCAGAAAAAAGCACCATGGAATGGGCTGAAGGTGGGATGGGAACAGGATGGAGGGACCTCTGCTCCCACCTGAGCTGGCCTACAGTGGGTGTAACTGTGATGAATAAGCACCCACTTGAACCCAAAGGGAATTCTGCACTCATATCTGGGGTCCCCAGCAGAAGAACATGCACCCACTGGAGTGACTCCAGAGAAGGCTCACAGCAATGATCCAAGGGCTGCATCTTCTGCTATGGAGATGGGCTGAGAGACCTGGGCTTGTTCAGCCTGGAGAAGGCTCCAGGGAGACATCAGAGCGCCTCTCAGTGCCTAAAGGGCACCAACCTTCTCAAATGCTGCCATGCTTACCCACTCCAATCCTGCAATGTTCCACTGCCTCAGAAACTGGGCATGGCTGCTTGTCACAGCACATGTCCCAGTTGAGACAGCCACAACACACACAGTTCCACCACACCATTTCAGAAGGTTTGAAGCTTTTTCCAATCCACAGGAACACCTTTCCTCATCAGAAGGCTTCTGGTGTCTGCCCACACAGAGTAGCACCACATCACTTCAGAAGGCTGCAAGGATCTGCCCTTCTTGTCCTTCAGCCCAGCCTTTTATCCCCTCCTGTTGATGCCCTGCACCTGTGTGCCCCCTGCTCCCTTTGGTGCTTGCTCAGTGCCCCTGGGCACTCCTTGCCTTCAATGCTGCTCACCTGTTCTGCACAGCTGTAGCCAATTAGGGGTGAGGCTTGGCCACGGCCCCACCCCAATTCCCACAAACCGTGTGCCTACCACTGCTCTGCCAAAATCCTGCCATCTTCCCATATCACTTTGCTCCTTGTGCTCTCAGGATTTTTCTTTTCAATACCCTTTTACCACACTTCTTTTGGCCTTTAGGAAGCCCTTCAGTCATCAAGAATTCCAAAGTTTTGTGACTTTGAACAAAGCAAACATTGGGCCCTGGAACATTTGCACACAAAAGCATCTGTTCTACAGCATTATGGATTAAAAGGTTTCTTCTAACTCCCATCTACTGTCCAAACCAAGATGCATCATCTTATTTGCCACCTACTATCTTTCTGGAATCCAGTATTGTAACCATGAACACACATGGGGAAAGGCCTAAACTCCAGTGTTACCCCAATTCCTTGTGGTTCTTAATCATAGATTAGCTTTTGAGCTTCAGCATTGCCCAGAGCTACAAACAAGTTGTCCTGCTTTGAAAGAGTTTAAAGAGGTGGGAACTCTGAAATGGGTAACCTCCCCTAGATTCCAACCAATCCCTTTCTACCAATAAGGAACAAGTGAATAGATAGATGCGATAAGATAGAATTGAAAAAAAAAAATCCAAAACCAAAACCAAACAAACAAAAAAACCAAACAACCAAAAAACCCACAAAAAAAAAAACCCAGCAACAGCAACAAACTGACCTGGGAATAAGAAAACATTGAAAACTAAAAATACCCCATAGGCAAATGCAGTGATCCTCAGGAGTTTTTGACACATATTAAATTGTTAAAAACATAACAAAAGATTGACCAAAACATTGTTTCCAATTTTTGGAATTATGTCAGATGCAAAGAGCACTGAACTCAAAGCTTCTTTTTAACCAAAGGGCTCTGAATTAGAGTCTAAGTAAAAACCTGCTTTGACTTCAGTTTCATGTTCTTTTGTACATTTAAGCTAATCAACAACCACAATTCTTTGATAATGACAGTTAGGAATGACTGATTTTTAGGAAACATCTGTGTCCCTTCCTAAACATACCACAGTAAAAGAGCTACTTTTCAACTTGGTCTAACTGGAGAATTTTTTGAGAAAATTAAGCCATACAGGCCCAACATGGAATTCCCTTAACATGAGAGGCCTACAACTAAGCAAAGACCTCAGACTTGACAAGTTCCACTGGGTTTTATGGGGGGGACCAATCATCACTGATGACCTGTACTAAGACCTAAGCCTACTCAACCCATCCATCTGCTGATGGAGCTGTTCCCATTTCTGCTCTTCCCACTACAGCCGTGCCTGACATGGACAGAGTCCCTGCCAGCGCCCACAAGGACACCTTCCCTAAGCGAGGGGAATGGAGCCCGCAGAGATTCCTGATTGTGACACCAGAGGGACTGGAGTGACATCACCAGCCAGGCCTGAGGTACATCAGTTGTTGTGCATCAACACACCTTGCAGTTGAGGAGTGGATTGCTGAGAAGGAGCTTGCCCAAGGCTACTGAGCGAGTTTTGGTGCCTCTGAGGCGGTTCATAGGCGTCTCTCTTCACTCAAGGAAGGATCGGCACATTTTGTCAGGAGGATAAAGGCCTGCCGTGCTGCGGCACACATCCAACAGGCATTCCTCCGGAGCCACGATGGTGCAGCAGAGAGCTGCTGAGAAGCGTCCTCCTGGCAAGGAGCGAGGTGAGAGCCAAGTCTCCCTCCCCACAGCTGCCCATGGCTGGCAGAGGGGGAGCAGCCAAGAGCAGCAGATAGGGGAGGCAGGAGCTCTGCAGAATCAGCCCAGAGTGGAGGCCCTCCTGTGACGGGCCAGGCTGGGCTGTGGCCTCTGGCACTTGCAGGCCCTTAAGGCAAGCCAGCAGGGCCTTGGGGACAATGCTGCAGGGACATTTCCCGAGTCCTGTGAGGTGCTCACACCACCTCCCCTCTCTCTCTCTCTCCCCAATGCACTCTGTGTCACCGGGCAGAGGCAGACGCAAAGAGAAGCGGCCGCCTCTCCGTACAGCCCAGGCCGGAGCAGAGCCGCCGCCGCTCATGGAGACAGCGGGCCCAAGACTCGGGCAGCCAGATGGGAAAACCCATCCGGCTCAACCGTGTGCCCCTGCTGCGTGCTGCCATCAGCCGCCCCAGCCCCAGCACCACCACTAAGGAGGTGCCAAGGCTGTCCCGGGCCATGGGTCTGTCCCGGGCCATGGGGCTGTCCCGGGCCATGGGGCTGTCCCAGGCCATGGGGCTGGTCAGCAGCAGCAGCCGCGGCCGCAGCTTCCCCTGCCAAAAGCGGGCCCTGAAGCGCGGCCGCCCACAGGGAGCCAGAGAGCCGCAGGCACCTGAGAGCCCGCTGGCAAAGCGCCGCAGGATGGACGAAGTGGCAGCCCAGAGCGCTGGCACCAGCAGCCAGGTGGCAGTGCAGCTGTTCCAGGACACTCCGCCAGCCAGGAGCCAAGCACTTCTGTACATCCCAGCCTGGATCTTGCCCCGCTCCCAGGCGGGGCCCATTCGTACCAGGCAGATCTGGCAGCAGCAGCGGCGAGAGAAGAAGCCCTACAGTCGTCCCGAAAACCAGAGCAGGATCAGACAAGCACCAAGCCCTGGTGCTCACCCCCGTCACCCCTAAAAAGAAAGTTTTCTCTTTGTTTCAACTGGGACATTCCACCTTCCTTTTTCCAGTCATCTGCAGCTGATGTCCACACAGGGGCCTCAGCTCAGTGACACACTCCAGCACGTGTGTGCCCTGAAACACCCAAGCCGTCCCACGGCAACACCCAGTGTCATCATGTCCCATGGCCTGGAGATACCAGCCCTGCTTCTGCCAGGGGAAAAACAGAACGCTGCAAAAGGGCCAAGGAGATTTTGCAAGCATTCCTGGCTCAGGCGGCCTCAAGTGGGAGGGCACAGCTCTACCTGCTGCAGGTGCCCAGGAGGGAAAATCATGGCTGCATCAGGATTATTCTTCTCCCAACACAGCCCAGGCACATTTCAATCTACCATTGCTGCCACTGAGGTTGCACGTACCAGCCTGGAGAGTAACTGGCCTAGTACAGCTCATGCTGAGAAGGCAAAACTAAGCCCAGCCCCTCCTCAGTCAAAATACACAGCATCTGAAAAAAAAATAGGCAGCACCCTCCTGTCCTCTGCAAATGGGACAAAAAGTTTAAAAAGTAGAAAAAAATTCAACAGGTTTTGCAGAAGATACAGGTCAGACCGCGTGAGGCTGGAAAAGACTGCACAAGTTCTCAGAGGAAAATTAGTAGGAAATCCCTTCTTTCTGCTATTAAAATCTCAGGCTGTTGCCATCAGACACTCAAGCCCCAAGAAAAGTGCTTCAGCACCAGCATCCAACTGAGCACCTGCTGGATGCACCTCGGTGGAAAGACATCACTTTGCAAGCAGAATTCCTCCTCTGAGTTACGCACAACCTATTTTTTCCAACTGGAAGTGCTACTGGGTTTTGTTACCCAGCATTTCATATTAAATTGTGGAAGCATTTGAAATGCAAAGGGAATGAAAACTGGCAGTATTTAAAGAAAATTGGCTGCAAAACTCCAATATTTGCACCATTCTAAAAAGGGAACCAAGGTACCACAAGTCCTAAATGACTCATCACTAGAGCTCTCTCAAACAAGGAATAAAGCCTAAGAGGGAAATGAACAGATCGATTTGAATTTTATTGGGCATTAATACAGCTTTACAAAGGATTAGGTTGTTTGCAAGACAAAGACCTTTACTTTGACTCAGAGATTAGTTTGGGTTTTCCTTCAAATTCCAGAGAGCTGGCAACAGATCTCTGCGTGGTGTCCACAGGCCAGGGCAGTCAGGGCAAGGCAAGGGCCAACAGCTCATGGGAAGCAGCAGAAAAAAGCACCATGGAATGGGCTGAAGGTGGGATGGGAACAGGATGGAGGGACCTCTGCTCCCACCTGAGCTGGCCTACAGTGGGTGTAACTGTGATGAATAAGCACCCACTTGAACCCAAAGGGAATTCTGCACTCATATCTGGGGTCCCCAGCAGAAGAACATGCACCCACTGGAGTGACTCCAGAGAAGGCTCACAGCAATGATCCAAGGGCTGCATCTTCTGCTATGGAGATGGGCTGAGAGACCTGGGCTTGTTCAGCCTGGAGAAGAGAAGGCTCCAGGGAGACATCAGAGCGCCTCTCAGTGCCTAAAGGGCACCAACCTTCTCAAATGCTGCCATGCTTACCCACTCCAATCCTGCAATCTTCCACTGCCTCAGAAACTGGGCATGGCTGCTTGTCACAGCACATGTCCCAGTTGAGACAGCCACAACACACACAGTTCCACCACACCATTTCAGAAGGTTTGAAGCTTTTTCCAATCCACAGGAACACCTTTCCTCATCAGAAGGCTTCTGGTGTCTGCCCACACAGAGTAGCACCACATCACTTCAGAAGGCTGCAAGGATCTGCCCTTCTTGTCCTTCAGCCCAGCCTTTTATCCCCTCCTGTTGATGCCCTGCACCTGTGTGCCCCCTGCTCCCTTTGGTGCTTGCTCAGTGCCCCTGGGCACTCCTTGCCTTCAATGCTGCTCACCTGTTCTGCACAGCTGTAGCCAATTAGGGGTGAGGCTTGGCCACGGCCCCACCCCAATTCCCACAAACCGTGTGCCTACCACTGCTCTGCCAAAATCCTGCCATCTTCCCATATCACTTTGCTCCTTGTGCTCTCAGGATTTTTCTTTTCAATACCCTTTTACCACACTTCTTTTGGCCTTTAGGAAGCCCTTCAGTCATCAAGAATTCCAAAGTTTTGTGACTTTGAACAAAGCAAACATTGGGCCCTGGAACATTTGCACACAAAAGCATCTGTTCTACAGCATTATGGATTAAAAGGTTTCTTCTAACTCCCATCTACTGTCCAAACCAAGATGCATCATCTTATTTGCCACCTACTATCTTTCTGGAATCCAGTAGTGTAACCATGAACACACATGGGGAAAGGCCTAAACTCCAGTGTTACCCCAATTCCTTGTGGTTCTTAATCATAGATTAGCTTTTGAGCTTCAGCATTGCCCAGAGCTACAAACAAGTTGTCCTGCTTTGAAAGAGTTTAAAGAGGTGGGAACTCTGAAATGGGTAACCTCCCCTAGATTCCAACCAATCCCTTTCTACCAATAAGGAACAAGTGAATAGATAGATGCGATAAGATAGAATTGAAAAAAAAAAATCCAAAACCAAAACCAAACAAACAAAAAAACCAAACAACCAAAAAACCCACAAAAAAAAAAACCCAGCAACAGCAACAAACTGACCTGGGAATAAGAAAACATTGAAAACTAAAAATACCCCATAGGCAAATGCAGTGATCCTCAGGAGTTTTTGACACATATTAAATTGTTAAAAACATAACAAAAGATTGACCAAAACATTGTTTCCAATTTTTGGAATTATGTCAGATGCAAAGAGCACTGAACTCAAAGCTTCTTTTTAACCAAAGGGCTCTGAATTAGAGTCTAAGTAAAAACCTGCTTTGACTTCAGTTTCATGTTCTTTTGTACATTTAAGCTAATCAACAACCACAATTCTTTGATAATGACAGTTAGGAATGACTGATTTTTAGGAAACATCTGTGTCCCTTCCTAAACATACCACAGTAAAAGAGCTACTTTTCAACTTGGTCTAACTGGACAAGTTTTTGAGAAAATTAAGCCATACAGGCCCAACATGGAATTCCCTTAACATGAGAGGCCTACAACTAAGCAAAGACCTCAGACTTGACAAGTTCCACTGGGTTTTATGGGGGGGACCAATCATCACTGATGACCTGTACTAAGACCTAAGCCTACTCAACCCATCCATCTGCTGATGGAGCTGTTCCCATTTCTGCTCTTCCCACTACAGCCGTGCCTGACATGGACAGAGTCCCTGCCAGCGCCCACAAGGACACCTTCCCTAAGCGAGGGGAATGGAGCCCGCAGAGATTCCTGATTGTGACACCAGAGGGACTGGAGTGACATCACCAGCCAGGCCTGAGGTACATCAGTTGTTGTGCATCAACACACCTTGCAGTTGAGGAGTGGATTGCTGAGAAGGAGCTTGCCCAAGGCTACTGAGCGAGTTTTGGTGCCTCTGAGGCGGTTCATAGGCGTCTCTCTTCACTCAAGGAAGGATCGGCACATTTTGTCAGGAGGATAAAGGCCTGCCGTGCTGCGGCACACATCCAACAGGCATTCCTCCGGAGCCACGATGGTGCAGCAGAGAGCTGCTGAGAAGCGTCCTCCTGGCAAGGAGCGAGGTGAGAGCCAAGTCTCCCTCCCCACAGCTGCCCATGGCTGGCAGAGGGGGAGCAGCCAAGAGCAGCAGATAGGGGAGGCAGGAGCTCTGCAGAATCAGCCCAGAGTGGAGGCCCTCCTCTGACGGGCCAGGCTGGGCTGTGGCCTCTGGCACTTGCAGGCCCTTAAGGCAAGCCAGCAGGGCCTTGGGGACAATGCTGCAGGGACATTTCCCGAGTCCTGTGAGGTGCTCACACCACCTCCCCTCTCTCTCTCTCTCCCCAATGCACTCTGTGTCACCGGGCAGAGGCAGACGCAAAGAGAAGCGGCCGCCTCTCCGTACAGCCCAGGCCGGAGCAGAGCCGCCGCCGCTCATGGAGACAGCGGGCCCAAGACTCGGGCAGCCAGATGGGAAAACCCATCCGGCTCAACCGTGTGCCCCTGCTGCGTGCTGCCATCAGCCGCCCCAGCCCCAGCACCACCACTAAGGAGGTGCCAAGGCTGTCCCGGGCCATGGGTCTGTCCCGGGCCATGGGGCTGTCCCGGGCCATGGGGCTGTCCCAGGCCATGGGGCTGGTCAGCAGCAGCAGCCGCGGCCGCAGCTTCCCCTGCCAAAAGCGGGCCCTGAAGCGCGGCCGCCCACAGGGAGCCAGAGAGCCGCAGGCACCCGAGAGCCCGCTGGCAAAGCGCCGCAGGATGGACGAAGTGGCAGCCCAGAGCGCTGGCACCAGCAGCCAGGTGGCAGTGCAGCTGTTCCAGGACACTCCGCCAGCCAGGAGCCAAGCACTTCTGTACATCCCAGCCTGGATCTTGCCCCGCTCCCAGGCGGGGCCCATTCGTACCAGGCAGATCTGGCAGCAGCAGCGGCGAGAGAAGAAGCCCTACAGTCGTCCCGAAAACCAGAGCAGGATCAGACAAGCACCAAGCCCTGGTGCTCACCCCCGTCACCCCTAAAAAGAAAGTTTTCTCTTTGTTTCAACTGGGACATTCCACCTTCCTTTTTCCAGTCATCTGCAGCTGATGTCCACACAGGGGCCTCAGCTCAGTGACACACTCCAGCACGTGTGTGCCCTCAAACACCCAAGCCGTCCCACGGCAACACCCAGTGTCATCATGTCCCATGGCCTGGAGATACCAGCCCTGCTTCTGCCAGGGGAAAAACAGAACGCTGCAAAAGGGCCAAGGAGATTTTGCAAGCATTCCTGGCTCAGGCGGCCTCAAGTGGGAGGGCACAGCTCTACCTGCTGCAGGTGCCCAGGAGGGAAAATCATGGCTGCATCAGGATTATTCTTCTCCCAACACAGCCCAGGCACATTTCAATCTACCATTGCTGCCACTGAGGTTGCACGTACCAGCCTGGAGAGTAACTGGCCTAGTACAGCTCATGCTGAGAAGGCAAAACTAAGCCCAGCCCCTCCTCAGTCAAAATACACAGCATCTGAAAAAAAAATAGGCAGCACCCTCCTGTCCTCTGCAAATGGGACAAAAAGTTTAAAAAGTAGAAAAAAATTCAACAGGTTTTGCAGAAGATACAGGTCAGACTGCGTGAGGCTGGAAAAGACTGCACAAGTTCTCAGAGGAAAATTAGTAGGAAATCCCTTCTTTCTGCTATTAAAATCTCAGGCTGTTGCCATCAGACACTCAAGCCCCAAGAAAAGTGCTTCAGCACCAGCATCCAACTGAGCACCTGCTGGATGCACCTCGGTGGAAAGACATCACTTTGCAAGCAGAATTCCTCCTCTGAGTTACGCACAACCTATTTTTTCCAACTGGAAGTGCTACTGGGTTTTGTTACCCAGCATTTCATATTAAATTGTGGAAGCATTTGAAATGCAAAGGGAATGAAAACTGGCAGTATTTAAAGAAAATTGGCTGCAAAACTCCAATATTTGCACCATTCTAAAAAGGGAACCAAGGTACCACAAGTCCTAAATGACTCATCACTAGAGCTCTCTCAAACAAGGAATAAAGCCTAAGAGGGAAATGAACAGATCGATTTGAATTTTATTGGGCATTAATACAGCTTTACAAAGGATTAGGTTGTTTGCAAGACAAAGACCTTTACTTTGACTCAGAGATTAGTTTGGGTTTTCCTTCAAATTCCAGAGAGCTGGCAACAGATCTCTGCGTGGTGTCCACAGGCCAGGGCAGTCAGGGCAAGGCAAGGGCCAACAGCTCATGGGAAGCAGCAGAAAAAAGCACCATGGAATGGGCTGAAGGTGGGATGGGAACAGGATGGAGGGACCTCTGCTCCCACCTGAGCTGGCCTACAGTGGGTGTAACTGTGATGAATAAGCACCCACTTGAACCCAAAGGGAATTCTGCACTCATATCTGGGGTCCCCAGCAGAAGAACATGCACCCACTGGAGTGACTCCAGAGAAGGCTCACAGCAATGATCCAAGGGCTGCATCTTCTGCTATGGAGATGGGCTGAGAGACCTGGGCTTGTTCAGCCTGGAGAAGAGAAGGCTCCAGGGAGACATCAGAGCGCCTCTCAGTGCCTAAAGGGCACCAACCTTCTCAAATGCTGCCATGCTTACCCACTCCAATCCTGCAATGTTCCACTGCCTCAGAAACTGGGCATGGCTGCTTGTCACAGCACATGTCCCAGTTGAGACAGCCACAACACACACAGTTCCACCACACCATTTCAGAAGGTTTGAAGCTTTTTCCAATCCACAGGAACACCTTTCCTCATCAGAAGGCTTCTGGTGTCTGCCCACACAGAGTAGCACCACATCACTTCAGAAGGCTGCAAGGATCTGCCCTTCTTGTCCTTCAGCCCAGCCTTTTATCCCCTCCTGTTGATGCCCTGCACCTGTGTGCCCCCTGCTCCCTTTGGTGCTTGCTCAGTGCCCCTGGGCACTCCTTGCCTTCAATGCTGCTCACCTGTTCTGCACAGCTGTAGCCAATTAGGGGTGAGGCTTGGCCACGGCCCCACCCCAATTCCCACAAACCGTGTGCCTACCACTGCTCTGCCAAAATCCTGCCATCTTCCCATATCACTTTGCTCCTTGTGCTCTCAGGATTTTTCTTTTCAATACCCTTTTACCACACTTCTTTTGGCCTTTAGGAAGCCCTTCAGTCATCAAGAATTCCAAAGTTTTGTGACTTTGAACAAAGCAAACATTGGGCCCTGGAACATTTGCACACAAAAGCATCTGTTCTACAGCATTATGGATTAAAAGGTTTCTTCTAACTCCCATCTACTGTCCAAACCAAGATGCATCATCTTATTTGCCACCTACTATCTTTCTGGAATCCAGTAGTGTAACCATGAACACACATGGGGAAAGGCCTAAACTCCAGTGTTACCCCAATTCCTTGTGGTTCTTAATCATAGATTAGCTTTTGAGCTTCAGCATTGCCCAGAGCTACAAACAAGTTGTCCTGCTTTGAAAGAGTTTAAAGAGGTGGGAACTCTGAAATGGGTAACCTCCCCTAGATTCCAACCAATCCCTTTCTACCAATAAGGAACAAGTGAATAGATAGATGCGATAAGATAGAATTGAAAAAAAAAAATCCAAAACCAAAACCAAACAAACAAAAAAACCAAACAACCAAAAAACCCACAAAAAAAAAAACCCAGCAACAGCAACAAACTGACCTGGGAATAAGAAAACATTGAAAACTAAAAAAACCCCATAGGCAAATGCAGTGATCCTCAGGAGTTTTTGACACATATTAAATTGTTAAAAACATAACAAAAGATTGACCAAAACATTGTTTCCAATTTTTGGAATTATGTCAGATGCAAAGAGCACTGAACTCAAAGCTTCTTTTTAACCAAAGGGCTCTGAATTAGAGTCTAAGTAAAAACCTGCTTTGACTTCAGTTTCATGTTCTTTTGTACATTTAAGCTAATCAACAACCACAATTCTTTGATAATGACAGTTAGGAATGACTGATTTTTAGGAAACATCTGTGTCCCTTCCTAAACATACCACAGTAAAAGAGCTACTTTTCAACTTGGTCTAACTGGACAAGTTTTTGAGAAAATTAAGCCATACAGGCCCAACATGGAATTCCCTTAACATGAGAGGCCTACAACTAAGCAAAGACCTCAGACTTGACAAGTTCCACTGGGTTTTATGGGGGGGACCAATCATCACTGATGACCTGTACTAAGACCTAAGCCTACTCAACCCATCCATCTGCTGATGGACCTGTTCCCATTTCTGCTCTTCCCACTACAGCCGTGCCTGACATGGACAGAGTCCCTGCCAGCGCCCACAAGGACACCTTCCCTAAGCGAGGGGAATGGAGCCCGCAGAGATTCCTGATTGTGACACCAGAGGGACTGGAGTGACATCACCAGCCAGGCCTGAGGTACATCAGTTGTTGTGCATCAACACACCTTGCAGTTGAGGAGTGGATTGCTGAGAAGGAGCTTGCCCAAGGCTACTGAGCGAGTTTTGGTGCCTCTGAGGCGGTTCATAGGCGTCTCTCTTCACTCAAGGAAGGATCGGCACATTTTGTCAGGAGGATAAAGGCCTGCCGTGCTGCGGCACACATCCAACAGGCATTCCTCCGGAGCCACGATGGTGCAGCAGAGAGCTGCTGAGAAGCGTCCTCCTGGCAAGGAGCGAGGTGAGAGCCAAGTCTCCCTCCCCACAGCTGCCCATGGCTGGCAGAGGGGGAGCAGCCAAGAGCAGCAGATAGGGGAGGCAGGAGCTCTGCAGAATCAGCCCAGAGTGGAGGCCCTCCTGTGACGGGCCAGGCTGGGCTGTGGCCTCTGGCACTTGCAGGCCCTTAAGGCAAGCCAGCAGGGCCTTGGGGACAATGCTGCAGGGACATTTCCCGAGTCCTGTGAGGTGCTCACACCACCTCCCCTCTCTCTCTCTCTCCCCAATGCACTCTGTGTCACCGGGCAGAGGCAGACGCAAAGAGAAGCGGCCGCCTCTCCGTACAGCCCAGGCCGGAGCAGAGCCGCCGCCGCTCATGGAGACAGCGGGCCCAAGACTCGGGCAGCCAGATGGGAAAACCCATCCGGCTCAACCGTGTGCCCCTGCTGCGTGCTGCCATCAGCCGCCCCAGCCCCAGCACCACCACTAAGGAGGTGCCAAGGCTGTCCCGGGCCATGGGTCTGTCCCGGGCCATGGGGCTGTCCCGGGCCATGGGGCTGTCCCAGGCCATGGGGCTGGTCAGCAGCAGCAGCCGCGGCCGCAGCTTCCCCTGCCAAAAGCGGGCCCTGAAGCGCGGCCGCCCACAGGGAGCCAGAGAGCCGCAGGCACCCGAGAGCCCGCTGGCAAAGCGCCGCAGGATGGACGAAGTGGCAGCCCAGAGCGCTGGCACCAGCAGCCAGGTGGCAGTGCAGCTGTTGCAGGACACTCCGCCAGCCAGGAGCCAAGCACTTCTGTACATCCCAGCCTGGATCTTGCCCCGCTCCCAGGCGGGGCCCATTCGTACCAGGCAGATCTGGCAGCAGCAGCGGCGAGAGAAGAAGCCCTACAGTCGTCCCGAAAACCAGAGCAGGATCAGACAAGCACCAAGCCCTGGTGCTCACCCCCGTCACCCCTAAAAAGAAAGTTTTCTCTTTGTTTCAACTGGGACATTCCACCTTCCTTTTTCCAGTCATCTGCAGCTGATGTCCACACAGGGGCCTCAGCTCAGTGACACACTCCAGCACGTGTGTGCCCTCAAACACCCAAGCCGTCCCACGGCAACACCCAGTGTCATCATGTCCCATGGCCTGGAGATACCAGCCCTGCTTCTGCCAGGGGAAAAACAGAACGCTGCAAAAGGGCCAAGGAGATTTTGCAAGCATTCCTGGCTCAGGCGGCCTCAAGTGGGAGGGCACAGCTCTACCTGCTGCAGGTGCCCAGGAGGGAAAATCATGGCTGCATCAGGATTATTCTTCTCCCAACACAGCCCAGGCACATTTCAATCTACCATTGCTGCCACTGAGGTTGCACGTACCAGCCTGGAGAGTAACTGGCCTAGTACAGCTCATGCTGAGAAGGCAAAACTAAGCCCAGCCCCTCCTCAGTCAAAATACACAGCATCTGAAAAAAAAATAGGCAGCACCCTCCTGTCCTCTGCAAATGGGACAAAAAGTTTAAAAAGTAGAAAAAAATTCAACAGGTTTTGCAGAAGATACAGGTCAGACCGCGTGAGGCTGGAAAAGACTGCACAAGTTCTCAGAGGAAAATTAGTAGGAAATCCCTTCTTTCTGCTATTAAAATCTCAGGCTGTTGCCATCAGACACTCAAGCCCCAAGAAAAGTGCTTCAGCACCAGCATCCAACTGAGCACCTGCTGGATGCACCTCGGTGGAAAGACATCACTTTGCAAGCAGAATTCCTCCTCTGAGTTACGCACAACCTATTTTTTCCAACTGGAAGTGCTACTGGGTTTTGTTACCCAGCATTTCATATTAAATTGTGGAAGCATTTGAAATGCAAAGGGAATGAAAACTGGCAGTATTTAAAGAAAATTGGCTGCAAAACTCCAATATTTGCACCATTCTAAAAAGGGAACCAAGGTACCACAAGTCCTAAATGACTCATCACTAGAGCTCTCTCAAACAAGGAATAAAGCCTAAGAGGGAAATGAACAGATCGATTTGAATTTTATTGGGCATTAATACAGCTTTACAAAGGATTAGGTTGTTTGCAAGACAAAGACCTTTACTTTGACTCAGAGATTAGTTTGGGTTTTCCTTCAAATTCCAGAGAGCTGGCAACAGATCTCTGCGTGGTGTCCACAGGCCAGGGCAGTCAGGGCAAGGCAAGGGCCAACAGCTCATGGGAAGCAGCAGAAAAAAGCACCATGGAATGGGCTGAAGGTGGGATGGGAACAGGATGGAGGGACCTCTGCTCCCACCTGAGCTGGCCTACAGTGGGTGTAACTGTGATGAATAAGCACCCACTTGAACCCAAAGGGAATTCTGCACTCATATCTGGGGTCCCCAGCAGAAGAACATGCACCCACTGGAGTGACTCCAGAGAAGGCTCACAGCAATGATCCAAGGGCTGCATCTTCTGCTATGGAGATGGGCTGAGAGACCTGGGCTTGTTCAGCCTGGAGAAGAGAAGGCTCCAGGGAGACATCAGAGCGCCTCTCAGTGCCTAAAGGGCACCAACCTTCTCAAATGCTGCCATGCTTACCCACTCCAATCCTGCAATCTTCCACTGCCTCAGAAACTGGGCATGGCTGCTTGTCACAGCACATGTCCCAGTTGAGACAGCCACAACACACACAGTTCCACCACACCATTTCAGAAGGTTTGAAGCTTTTTCCAATCCACAGGAACACCTTTCCTCATCAGAAGGCTTCTGGTGTCTGCCCACACAGAGTAGCACCACATCACTTCAGAAGGCTGCAAGGATCTGCCCTTCTTGTCCTTCAGCCCAGCCTTTTATCCCCTCCTGTTGATGCCCTGCACCTGTGTGCCCCCTGCTCCCTTTGGTGCTTGCTCAGTGCCCCTGGGCACTCCTTGCCTTCAATGCTGCTCACCTGTTCTGCACAGCTGTAGCCAATTAGGGGTGAGGCTTGGCCACGGCCCCACCCCAATTCCCACAAACCGTGTGCCTACCACTGCTCTGCCAAAATCCTGCCATCTTCCCATATCACTTTGCTCCTTGTGCTCTCAGGATTTTTCTTTTCAATACCCTTTTACCACACTTCTTTTGGCCTTTAGGAAGCCCTTCAGTCATCAAGAATTCCAAAGTTTTGTGACTTTGAACAAAGCAAACATTGGGCCCTGGAACATTTGCACACAAAAGCATCTGTTCTACAGCATTATGGATTAAAAGGTTTCTTCTAACTCCCATCTACTGTCCAAACCAAGATGCATCATCTTATTTGCCACCTACTATCTTTCTGGAATCCAGTAGTGTAACCATGAACACACATGGGGAAAGGCCTAAACTCCAGTGTTACCCCAATTCCTTGTGGTTCTTAATCATAGATTAGCTTTTGAGCTTCAGCATTGCCCAGAGCTACAAACAAGTTGTCCTGCTTTGAAAGAGTTTAAAGAGGTGGGAACTCTGAAATGGGTAACCTCCCCTAGATTCCAACCAATCCCTTTCTACCAATAAGGAACAAGTGAATAGATAGATGCGATAAGATAGAATTGAAAAAAAAAAATCCAAAACCAAAACCAAACAAACAAAAAAACCAAACAACCAAAAAACCCACAAAAAAAAAAACCCAGCAACAGCAACAAACTGACCTGGGAATAAGAAAACATTGAAAACTAAAAATACCCCATAGGCAAATGCAGTGATCCTCAGGAGTTTTTGACACATATTAAATTGTTAAAAACATAACAAAAGATTGACCAAAACATTGTTTCCAATTTTTGGAATTATGTCAGATGCAAAGAGCACTGAACTCAAAGCTTCTTTTTAACCAAAGGGCTCTGAATTAGAGTCTAAGTAAAAACCTGCTTTGACTTCAGTTTCATGTTCTTTTGTACATTTAAGCTAATCAACAACCACAATTCTTTGATAATGACAGTTAGGAATGACTGATTTTTAGGAAACATCTGTGTCCCTTCCTAAACATACCACAGTAAAAGAGCTACTTTTCAACTTGGTCTAACTGGAGAATTTTTTGAGAAAATTAAGCCATACAGGCCCAACATGGAATTCCCTTAACATGAGAGGCCTACAACTAAGCAAAGACCTCAGACTTGACAAGTTCCACTGGGTTTTATGGGGGGGACCAATCATCACTGATGACCTGTACTAAGACCTAAGCCTACTCAACCCATCCATCTGCTGATGGAGCTGTTCCCATTTCTGCTCTTCCCACTACAGCCGTGCCTGACATGGACAGAGTCCCTGCCAGCGCCCACAAGGACACCTTCCCTAAGCGAGGGGAATGGAGCCCGCAGAGATTCCTGATTGTGACACCAGAGGGACTGGAGTGACATCACCAGCCAGGCCTGAGGTACATCAGTTGTTGTGCATCAACACACCTTGCAGTTGAGGAGTGGATTGCTGAGAAGGAGCTTGCCCAAGGCTACTGAGCGAGTTTTGGTGCCTCTGAGGCGGTTCATAGGCGTCTCTCTTCACTCAAGGAAGGATCGGCACATTTTGTCAGGAGGATAAAGGCCTGCCGTGCTGCGGCACACATCCAACAGGCATTCCTCCGGAGCCACGATGGTGCAGCAGAGAGCTGCTGAGAAGCGTCCTCCTGGCAAGGAGCGAGGTGAGAGCCAAGTCTCCCTCCCCACAGCTGCCCATGGCTGGCAGAGGGGGAGCAGCCAAGAGCAGCAGATAGGGGAGGCAGGAGCTCTGCAGAATCAGCCCAGAGTGGAGGCCCTCCTCTGACGGGCCAGGCTGGGCTGTGGCCTCTGGCACTTGCAGGCCCTTAAGGCAAGCCAGCAGGGCCTTGGGGACAATGCTGCAGGGACATTTCCCGAGTCCTGTGAGGTGCTCACACCACCTCCCCTCTCTCTCTCTCTCCCCAATGCACTCTGTGTCACCGGGCAGAGGCAGACGCAAAGAGAAGCGGCCGCCTCTCCGTACAGCCCAGGCCGGAGCAGAGCCGCCGCCGCTCATGGAGACAGCGGGCCCAAGACTCGGGCAGCCAGATGGGAAAACCCATCCGGCTCAACCGTGTGCCCCTGCTGCGTGCTGCCATCAGCCGCCCCAGCCCCAGCACCACCACTAAGGAGGTGCCAAGGCTGTCCCGGGCCATGGGTCTGTCCCGGGCCATGGGGCTGTCCCGGGCCATGGGGCTGTCCCAGGCCATGGGGCTGGTCAGCAGCAGCAGCCGCGGCCGCAGCTTCCCCTGCCAAAAGCGGGCCCTGAAGCGCGGCCGCCCACAGGGAGCCAGAGAGCCGCAGGCACCCGAGAGCCCGCTGGCAAAGCGCCGCAGGATGGACGAAGTGGCAGCCCAGAGCGCTGGCACCAGCAGCCAGGTGGCAGTGCAGCTGTTCCAGGACACTCCGCCAGCCAGGAGCCAAGCACTTCTGTACATCCCAGCCTGGATCTTGCCCCGCTCCCAGGCGGGGCCCATTCGTACCAGGCAGATCTGGCAGCAGCAGCGGCGAGAGAAGAAGCCCTACAGTCGTCCCGAAAACCAGAGCAGGATCAGACAAGCACCAAGCCCTGGTGCTCACCCCCGTCACCCCTAAAAAGAAAGTTTTCTCTTTGTTTCAACTGGGACATTCCACCTTCCTTTTTCCAGTCATCTGCAGCTGATGTCCACACAGGGGCCTCAGCTCAGTGACACACTCCAGCACGTGTGTGCCCTCAAACACCCAAGCCGTCCCACGGCAACACCCAGTGTCATCATGTCCCATGGCCTGGAGATACCAGCCCTGCTTCTGCCAGGGGAAAAACAGAACGCTGCAAAAGGGCCAAGGAGATTTTGCAAGCATTCCTGGCTCAGGCGGCCTCAAGTGGGAGGGCACAGCTCTACCTGCTGCAGGTGCCCAGGAGGGAAAATCATGGCTGCATCAGGATTATTCTTCTCCCAACACAGCCCAGGCACATTTCAATCTACCATTGCTGCCACTGAGGTTGCACGTACCAGCCTGGAGAGTAACTGGCCTAGTACAGCTCATGCTGAGAAGGCAAAACTAAGCCCAGCCCCTCCTCAGTCAAAATACACAGCATCTGAAAAAAAAATAGGCAGCACCCTCCTGTCCTCTGCAAATGGGACAAAAAGTTTAAAAAGTAGAAAAAAATTCAACAGGTTTTGCAGAAGATACAGGTCAGACTGCGTGAGGCTGGAAAAGACTGCACAAGTTCTCAGAGGAAAATTAGTAGGAAATCCCTTCTTTCTGCTATTAAAATCTCAGGCTGTTGCCATCAGACACTCAAGCCCCAAGAAAAGTGCTTCAGCACCAGCATCCAACTGAGCACCTGCTGGATGCACCTCGGTGGAAAGACATCACTTTGCAAGCAGAATTCCTCCTCTGAGTTACGCACAACCTATTTTTTCCAACTGGAAGTGCTACTGGGTTTTGTTACCCAGCATTTCATATTAAATTGTGGAAGCATTTGAAATGCAAAGGGAATGAAAACTGGCAGTATTTAAAGAAAATTGGCTGCAAAACTCCAATATTTGCACCATTCTAAAAAGGGAACCAAGGTACCACAAGTCCTAAATGACTCATCACTAGAGCTCTCTCAAACAAGGAATAAAGCCTAAGAGGGAAATGAACAGATCGATTTGAATTTTATTGGGCATTAATACAGCTTTACAAAGGATTAGGTTGTTTGCAAGACAAAGACCTTTACTTTGACTCAGAGATTAGTTTGGGTTTTCCTTCAAATTCCAGAGAGCTGGCAACAGATCTCTGCGTGGTGTCCACAGGCCAGGGCAGTCAGGGCAAGGCAAGGGCCAACAGCTCATGGGAAGCAGCAGAAAAAAGCACCATGGAATGGGCTGAAGGTGGGATGGGAACAGGATGGAGGGACCTCTGCTCCCACCTGAGCTGGCCTACAGTGGGTGTAACTGTGATGAATAAGCACCCACTTGAACCCAAAGGGAATTCTGCACTCATATCTGGGGTCCCCAGCAGAAGAACATGCACCCACTGGAGTGACTCCAGAGAAGGCTCACAGCAATGATCCAAGGGCTGCATCTTCTGCTATGGAGATGGGCTGAGAGACCTGGGCTTGTTCAGCCTGGAGAAGAGAAGGCTCCAGGGAGACATCAGAGCGCCTCTCAGTGCCTAAAGGGCACCAACCTTCTCAAATGCTGCCATGCTTACCCACTCCAATCCTGCAATGTTCCACTGCCTCAGAAACTGGGCATGGCTGCTTGTCACAGCACATGTCCCAGTTGAGACAGCCACAACACACACAGTTCCACCACACCATTTCAGAAGGTTTGAAGCTTTTTCCAATCCACAGGAACACCTTTCCTCATCAGAAGGCTTCTGGTGTCTGCCCACACAGAGTAGCACCACATCACTTCAGAAGGCTGCAAGGATCTGCCCTTCTTGTCCTTCAGCCCAGCCTTTTATCCCCTCCTGTTGATGCCCTGCACCTGTGTGCCCCCTGCTCCCTTTGGTGCTTGCTCAGTGCCCCTGGGCACTCCTTGCCTTCAATGCTGCTCACCTGTTCTGCACAGCTGTAGCCAATTAGGGGTGAGGCTTGGCCACGGCCCCACCCCAATTCCCACAAACCGTGTGCCTACCACTGCTCTGCCAAAATCCTGCCATCTTCCCATATCACTTTGCTCCTTGTGCTCTCAGGATTTTTCTTTTCAATACCCTTTTACCACACTTCTTTTGGCCTTTAGGAAGCCCTTCAGTCATCAAGAATTCCAAAGTTTTGTGACTTTGAACAAAGCAAACATTGGGCCCTGGAACATTTGCACACAAAAGCATCTGTTCTACAGCATTATGGATTAAAAGGTTTCTTCTAACTCCCATCTACTGTCCAAACCAAGATGCATCATCTTATTTGCCACCTACTATCTTTCTGGAATCCAGTAGTGTAACCATGAACACACATGGGGAAAGGCCTAAACTCCAGTGTTACCCCAATTCCTTGTGGTTCTTAATCATAGATTAGCTTTTGAGCTTCAGCATTGCCCAGAGCTACAAACAAGTTGTCCTGCTTTGAAAGAGTTTAAAGAGGTGGGAACTCTGAAATGGGTAACCTCCCCTAGATTCCAACCAATCCCTTTCTACCAATAAGGAACAAGTGAATAGATAGATGCGATAAGATAGAATTGAAAAAAAAAAATCCAAAACCAAAACCAAACAAACAAAAAAACCAAACAACCAAAAAACCCACAAAAAAAAAAACCCAGCAACAGCAACAAACTGACCTGGGAATAAGAAAACATTGAAAACTAAAAATACCCCATAGGCAAATGCAGTGATCCTCAGGAGTTTTTGACACATATTAAATTGTTAAAAACATAACAAAAGATTGACCAAAACATTGTTTCCAATTTTTGGAATTATGTCAGATGCAAAGAGCACTGAACTCAAAGCTTCTTTTTAACCAAAGGGCTCTGAATTAGAGTCTAAGTAAAAACCTGCTTTGACTTCAGTTTCATGTTCTTTTGTACATTTAAGCTAATCAACAACCACAATTCTTTGATAATGACAGTTAGGAATGACTGATTTTTAGGAAACATCTGTGTCCCTTCCTAAACATACCACAGTAAAAGAGCTACTTTTCAACTTGGTCTAACTGGACAAGTTTTTGAGAAAATTAAGCCATACAGGCCCAACATGGAATTCCCTTAACATGAGAGGCCTACAACTAAGCAAAGACCTCAGACTTGACAAGTTCCACTGGGTTTTATGGGGGGGACCAATCATCACTGATGACCTGTACTAAGACCTAAGCCTACTCAACCCATCCATCTGCTGATGGAGCTGTTCCCATTTCTGCTCTTCCCACTACAGCCGTGCCTGACATGGACAGAGTCCCTGCCAGCGCCCACAAGGACACCTTCCCTAAGCGAGGGGAATGGAGCCCGCAGAGATTCCTGATTGTGACACCAGAGGGACTGGAGTGACATCACCAGCCAGGCCTGAGGTACATCAGTTGTTGTGCATCAACACACCTTGCAGTTGAGGAGTGGATTGCTGAGAAGGAGCTTGCCCAAGGCTACTGAGCGAGTTTTGGTGCCTCTGAGGCGGTTCATAGGCGTCTCTCTTCACTCAAGGAAGGATCGGCACATTTTGTCAGGAGGATAAAGGCCTGCCGTGCTGCGGCACACATCCAACAGGCATTCCTCCGGAGCCACGATGGTGCAGCAGAGAGCTGCTGAGAAGCGTCCTCCTGGCAAGGAGCGAGGTGAGAGCCAAGTCTCCCTCCCCACAGCTGCCCATGGCTGGCAGAGGGGGAGCAGCCAAGAGCAGCAGATAGGGGAGGCAGGAGCTCTGCAGAATCAGCCCAGAGTGGAGGCCCTCCTGTGACGGGCCAGGCTGGGCTGTGGCCTCTGGCACTTGCAGGCCCTTAAGGCAAGCCAGCAGGGCCTTGGGGACAATGCTGCAGGGACATTTCCCGAGTCCTGTGAGGTGCTCACACCACCTCCCCTCTCTCTCTCTCTCCCCAATGCACTCTGTGTCACCGGGCAGAGGCAGACGCAAAGAGAAGCGGCCGCCTCTCCGTACAGCCCAGGCCGGAGCAGAGCCGCCGCCGCTCATGGAGACAGCGGGCCCAAGACTCGGGCAGCCAGATGGGAAAACCCATCCGGCTCAACCGTGTGCCCCTGCTGCGTGCTGCCATCAGCCGCCCCAGCCCCAGCACCACCACTAAGGAGGTGCCAAGGCTGTCCCGGGCCATGGGTCTGTCCCGGGCCATGGGGCTGTCCCGGGCCATGGGGCTGTCCCAGGCCATGGGGCTGGTCAGCAGCAGCAGCCGCGGCCGCAGCTTCCCCTGCCAAAAGCGGGCCCTGAAGCGCGGCCGCCCACAGGGAGCCAGAGAGCCGCAGGCACCCGAGAGCCCGCTGGCAAAGCGCCGCAGGATGGACGAAGTGGCAGCCCAGAGCGCTGGCACCAGCAGCCAGGTGGCAGTGCAGCTGTTGCAGGACACTCCGCCAGCCAGGAGCCAAGCACTTCTGTACATCCCAGCCTGGATCTTGCCCCGCTCCCAGGCGGGGCCCATTCGTACCAGGCAGATCTGGCAGCAGCAGCGGCGAGAGAAGAAGCCCTACAGTCGTCCCGAAAACCAGAGCAGGATCAGACAAGCACCAAGCCCTGGTGCTCACCCCCGTCACCCCTAAAAAGAAAGTTTTCTCTTTGTTTCAACTGGGACATTCCACCTTCCTTTTTCCAGTCATCTGCAGCTGATGTCCACACAGGGGCCTCAGCTCAGTGACACACTCCAGCACGTGTGTGCCCTCAAACACCCAAGCCGTCCCACGGCAACACCCAGTGTCATCATGTCCCATGGCCTGGAGATACCAGCCCTGCTTCTGCCAGGGGAAAAACAGAACGCTGCAAAAGGGCCAAGGAGATTTTGCAAGCATTCCTGGCTCAGGCGGCCTCAAGTGGGAGGGCACAGCTCTACCTGCTGCAGGTGCCCAGGAGGGAAAATCATGGCTGCATCAGGATTATTCTTCTCCCAACACAGCCCAGGCACATTTCAATCTACCATTGCTGCCACTGAGGTTGCACGTACCAGCCTGGAGAGTAACTGGCCTAGTACAGCTCATGCTGAGAAGGCAAAACTAAGCCCAGCCCCTCCTCAGTCAAAATACACAGCATCTGAAAAAAAAATAGGCAGCACCCTCCTGTCCTCTGCAAATGGGACAAAAAGTTTAAAAAGTAGAAAAAAATTCAACAGGTTTTGCAGAAGATACAGGTCAGACTGCGTGAGGCTGGAAAAGACTGCACAAGTTCTCAGAGGAAAATTAGTAGGAAATCCCTTCTTTCTGCTATTAAAATCTCAGGCTGTTGCCATCAGACACTCAAGCCCCAAGAAAAGTGCTTCAGCACCAGCATCCAACTGAGCACCTGCTGGATGCACCTCGGTGGAAAGACATCACTTTGCAAGCAGAATTCCTCCTCTGAGTTACGCACAACCTATTTTTTCCAACTGGAAGTGCTACTGGGTTTTGTTACCCAGCATTTCATATTAAATTGTGGAAGCATTTGAAATGCAAAGGGAATGAAAACTGGCAGTATTTAAAGAAAATTGGCTGCAAAACTCCAATATTTGCACCATTCTAAAAAGGGAACCAAGGTACCACAAGTCCTAAATGACTCATCACTAGAGCTCTCTCAAACAAGGAATAAAGCCTAAGAGGGAAATGAACAGATCGATTTGAATTTTATTGGGCATTAATACAGCTTTACAAAGGATTAGGTTGTTTGCAAGACAAAGACCTTTACTTTGACTCAGAGATTAGTTTGGGTTTTCCTTCAAATTCCAGAGAGCTGGCAACAGATCTCTGCGTGGTGTCCACAGGCCAGGGCAGTCAGGGCAAGGCAAGGGCCAACAGCTCATGGGAAGCAGCAGAAAAAAGCACCATGGAATGGGCTGAAGGTGGGATGGGAACAGGATGGAGGGACCTCTGCTCCCACCTGAGCTGGCCTACAGTGGGTGTAACTGTGATGAATAAGCACCCACTTGAACCCAAAGGGAATTCTGCACTCATATCTGGGGTCCCCAGCAGAAGAACATGCACCCACTGGAGTGACTCCAGAGAAGGCTCACAGCAATGATCCAAGGGCTGCATCTTCTGCTATGGAGATGGGCTGAGAGACCTGGGCTTGTTCAGCCTGGAGAAGAGAAGGCTCCAGGGAGACATCAGAGCGCCTCTCAGTGCCTAAAGGGCACCAACCTTCTCAAATGCTGCCATGCTTACCCACTCCAATCCTGCAATGTTCCACTGCCTCAGAAACTGGGCATGGCTGCTTGTCACAGCACATGTCCCAGTTGAGACAGCCACAACACACACAGTTCCACCACACCATTTCAGAAGGTTTGAAGCTTTTTCCAATCCACAGGAACACCTTTCCTCATCAGAAGGCTTCTGGTGTCTGCCCACACAGAGTAGCACCACATCACTTCAGAAGGCTGCAAGGATCTGCCCTTCTTGTCCTTCAGCCCAGCCTTTTATCCCCTCCTGTTGATGCCCTGCACCTGTGTGCCCCCTGCTCCCTTTGGTGCTTGCTCAGTGCCCCTGGGCACTCCTTGCCTTCAATGCTGCTCACCTGTTCTGCACAGCTGTAGCCAATTAGGGGTGAGGCTTGGCCACGGCCCCACCCCAATTCCCACAAACCGTGTGCCTACCACTGCTCTGCCAAAATCCTGCCATCTTCCCATATCACTTTGCTCCTTGTGCTCTCAGGATTTTTCTTTTCAATACCCTTTTACCACACTTCTTTTGGCCTTTAGGAAGCCCTTCAGTCATCAAGAATTCCAAAGTTTTGTGACTTTGAACAAAGCAAACATTGGGCCCTGGAACATTTGCACACAAAAGCATCTGTTCTACAGCATTATGGATTAAAAGGTTTCTTCTAACTCCCATCTACTGTCCAAACCAAGATGCATCATCTTATTTGCCACCTACTATCTTTCTGGAATCCAGTATTGTAACCATGAACACACATGGGGAAAGGCCTAAACTCCAGTGTTACCCCAATTCCTTGTGGTTCTTAATCATAGATTAGCTTTTGAGCTTCAGCATTGCCCAGAGCTACAAACAAGTTGTCCTGCTTTGAAAGAGTTTAAAGAGGTGGGAACTCTGAAATGGGTAACCTCCCCTAGATTCCAACCAATCCCTTTCTACCAATAAGGAACAAGTGAATAGATAGATGCGATAAGATAGAATTGAAAAAAAAAAATCCAAAACCAAAACCAAACAAACAAAAAAACCAAACAACCAAAAAACCCACAAAAAAAAAACCCCAGCAACAGCAACAAACTGACCTGGGAATAAGAAAACATTGAAAACTAAAAATACCCCATAGGCAAATGCAGTGATCCTCAGGAGTTTTTGACACATATTAAATTGTTAAAAACATAACAAAAGATTGACCAAAACATTGTTTCCAATTTTTGGAATTATGTCAGATGCAAAGAGCACTGAACTCAAAGCTTCTTTTTAACCAAAGGGCTCTGAATTAGAGTCTAAGTAAAAACCTGCTTTGACTTCAGTTTCATGTTCTTTTGTACATTTAAGCTAATCAACAACCACAATTCTTTGATAATGACAGTTAGGAATGACTGATTTTTAGGAAACATCTGTGTCCCTTCCTAAACATACCACAGTAAAAGAGCTACTTTTCAACTTGGTCTAACTGGACAAGTTTTTGAGAAAATTAAGCCATACAGGCCCAACATGGAATTCCCTTAACATGAGAGGCCTACAACTAAGCAAAGACCTCAGACTTGACAAGTTCCACTGGGTTTTATGGGGGGGACCAATCATCACTGATGACCTGTACTAAGACCTAAGCCTACTCAACCCATCCATCTGCTGATGGAGCTGTTCCCATTTCTGCTCTTCCCACTACAGCCGTGCCTGACATGGACAGAGTCCCTGCCAGCGCCCACAAGGACACCTTCCCTAAGCGAGGGGAATGGAGCCCGCAGAGATTCCTGATTGTGACACCAGAGGGACTGGAGTGACATCACCAGCCAGGCCTGAGGTACATCAGTTGTTGTGCATCAACACACCTTGCAGTTGAGGAGTGGATTGCTGAGAAGGAGCTTGCCCAAGGCTACTGAGCGAGTTTTGGTGCCTCTGAGGCGGTTCATAGGCGTCTCTCTTCACTCAAGGAAGGATCGGCACATTTTGTCAGGAGGATAAAGGCCTGCCGTGCTGCGGCACACATCCAACAGGCATTCCTCCGGAGCCACGATGGTGCAGCAGAGAGCTGCTGAGAAGCGTCCTCCTGGCAAGGAGCGAGGTGAGAGCCAAGTCTCCCTCCCCACAGCTGCCCATGGCTGGCAGAGGGGGAGCAGCCAAGAGCAGCAGATAGGGGAGGCAGGAGCTCTGCAGAATCAGCCCAGAGTGGAGGCCCTCCTGTGACGGGCCAGGCTGGGCTGTGGCCTCTGGCACTTGCAGGCCCTTAAGGCAAGCCAGCAGGGCCTTGGGGACAATGCTGCAGGGACATTTCCCGAGTCCTGTGAGGTGCTCACACCACCTCCCCTCTCTCTCTCTCTCCCCAATGCACTCTGTGTCACCGGGCAGAGGCAGACGCAAAGAGAAGCGGCCGCCTCTCCGTACAGCCCAGGCCGGAGCAGAGCCGCTGCCGCTCATGGAGACAGCGGGCCCAAGACTCGGGCAGCCAGATGGGAAAACCCATCCGGCTCAACCGTGTGCCCCTGCTGCGTGCTGCCATCAGCCGCCCCAGCCCCAGCACCACCACTAAGGAGGTGCCAAGGCTGTCCCGGGCCATGGGTCTGTCCCGGGCCATGGGGCTGTCCCGGGCCATGGGGCTGTCCCAGGCCATGGGGCTGGTCAGCAGCAGCAGCCGCGGCCGCAGCTTCCCCTGCCAAAAGCGGGCCCTGAAGCGCGGCCGCCCACAGGGAGCCAGAGAGCCGCAGGCACCCGAGAGCCCGCTGGCAAAGCGCCGCAGGATGGACGAAGTGGCAGCCCAGAGCGCTGGCACCAGCAGCCAGGTGGCAGTGCAGCTGTTGCAGGACACTCCGCCAGCCAGGAGCCAAGCACTTCTGTACATCCCAGCCTGGATCTTGCCCCGCTCCCAGGCGGGGCCCATTCGTACCAGGCAGATCTGGCAGCAGCAGCGGCGAGAGAAGAAGCCCTACAGTCGTCCCGAAAACCAGAGCAGGATCAGACAAGCACCAAGCCCTGGTGCTCACCCCCGTCACCCCTAAAAAGAAAGTTTTCTCTTTGTTTCAACTGGGACATTCCACATTCCTTTTTCCAGTCATCTGCAGCTGATGTCCACACAGGGGCCTCAGCTCAGTGACACACTCCAGCACGTGTGTGCCCTCAAACACCCAAGCCGTCCCACGGCAACACCCAGTGTCATCATGTCCCATGGCCTGGAGATACCAGCCCTGCTTCTGCCAGGGGAAAAACAGAACGCTGCAAAAGGGCCAAGGAGATTTTGCAAGCATTCCTGGCTCAGGCGGCCTCAAGTGGGAGGGCACAGCTCTACCTGCTGCAGGTGCCCAGGAGGGAAAATCATGGCTGCATCAGGATTATTCTTCTCCCAACACAGCCCAGGCACATTTCAATCTACCATTGCTGCCACTGAGGTTGCACGTACCAGCCTGGAGAGTAACTGGCCTAGTACAGCTCATGCTGAGAAGGCAAAACTAAGCCCAGCCCCTCCTCAGTCAAAATACACAGCATCTGAAAAAAAAATAGGCAGCACCCTCCTGTCCTCTGCAAATGGGACAAAAAGTTTAAAAAGTAGAAAAAAATTCAACAGGTTTTGCAGAAGATACAGGTCAGACTGCGTGAGGCTGGAAAAGACTGCACAAGTTCTCAGAGGAAAATTAGTAGGAAATCCCTTCTTTCTGCTATTAAAATCTCAGGCTGTTGCCATCAGACACTCAAGCCCCAAGAAAAGTGCTTCAGCACCAGCATCCAACTGAGCACCTGCTGGATGCACCTCGGTGGAAAGACATCACTTTGCAAGCAGAATTCCTCCTCTGAGTTACGCACAACCTATTTTTTCCAACTGGAAGTGCTACTGGGTTTTGTTACCCAGCATTTCATATTAAATTGTGGAAGCATTTGAAATGCAAAGGGAATGAAAACTGGCAGTATTTAAAGAAAATTGGCTGCAAAACTCCAATATTTGCACCATTCTAAAAAGGGAACCAAGGTACCACAAGTCCTAAATGACTCATCACTAGAGCTCTCTCAAACAAGGAATAAAGCCTAAGAGGGAAATGAACAGATCGATTTGAATTTTATTGGGCATTAATACAGCTTTACAAAGGATTAGGTTGTTTGCAAGACAAAGACCTTTACTTTGACTCAGAGATTAGTTTGGGTTTTCCTTCAAATTCCAGAGAGCTGGCAACAGATCTCTGCGTGGTGTCCACAGGCCAGGGCAGTCAGGGCAAGGCAAGGGCCAACAGCTCATGGGAAGCAGCAGAAAAAAGCACCATGGAATGGGCTGAAGGTGGGATGGGAACAGGATGGAGGGACCTCTGCTCCCACCTGAGCTGGCCTACAGTGGGTGTAACTGTGATGAATAAGCACCCACTTGAACCCAAAGGGAATTCTGCACTCATATCTGGGGTCCCCAGCAGAAGAACATGCACCCACTGGAGTGACTCCAGAGAAGGCTCACAGCAATGATCCAAGGGCTGCATCTTCTGCTATGGAGATGGGCTGAGAGACCTGGGCTTGTTCAGCCTGGAGAAGAGAAGGCTCCAGGGAGACATCAGAGCGCCTCTCAGTGCCTAAAGGGCACCAACCTTCTCAAATGCTGCCATGCTTACCCACTCCAATCCTGCAATGTTCCACTGCCTCAGAAACTGGGCATGGCTGCTTGTCACAGCACATGTCCCAGTTGAGACAGCCACAACACACACAGTTCCACCACACCATTTCAGAAGGTTTGAAGCTTTTTCCAATCCACAGGAACACCTTTCCTCATCAGAAGGCTTCTGGTGTCTGCCCACACAGAGTAGCACCACATCACTTCAGAAGGCTGCAAGGATCTGCCCTTCTTGTCCTTCAGCCCAGCCTTTTATCCCCTCCTGTTGATGCCCTGCACCTGTGTGCCCCCTGCTCCCTTTGGTGCTTGCTCAGTGCCCCTGGGCACTCCTTGCCTTCAATGCTGCTCACCTGTTCTGCACAGCTGTAGCCAATTAGGGGTGAGGCTTGGCCACGGCCCCACCCCAATTCCCACAAACCGTGTGCCTACCACTGCTCTGCCAAAATCCTGCCATCTTCCCATATCACTTTGCTCCTTGTGCTCTCAGGATTTTTCTTTTCAATACCCTTTTACCACACTTCTTTTGGCCTTTAGGAAGCCCTTCAGTCATCAAGAATTCCAAAGTTTTGTGACTTTGAACAAAGCAAACATTGGGCCCTGGAACATTTGCACACAAAAGCATCTGTTCTACAGCATTATGGATTAAAAGGTTTCTTCTAACTCCCATCTACTGTCCAAACCAAGATGCATCATCTTATTTGCCACCTACTATCTTTCTGGAATCCAGTATTGTAACCATGAACACACATGGGGAAAGGCCTAAACTCCAGTGTTACCCCAATTCCTTGTGGTTCTTAATCATAGATTAGCTTTTGAGCTTCAGCATTGCCCAGAGCTACAAACAAGTTGTCCTGCTTTGAAAGAGTTTAAAGAGGTGGGAACTCTGAAATGGGTAACCTCCCCTAGATTCCAACCAATCCCTTTCTACCAATAAGGAACAAGTGAATAGATAGATGCGATAAGATAGAATTGAAAAAAAAAAATCCAAAACCAAAACCAAACAAACAAAAAAACCAAACAACCAAAAAACCCACAAAAAAAAAACCCCAGCAACAGCAACAAACTGACCTGGGAATAAGAAAACATTGAAAACTAAAAATACCCCATAGGCAAATGCAGTGATCCTCAGGAGTTTTTGACACATATTAAATTGTTAAAAACATAACAAAAGATTGACCAAAACATTGTTTCCAATTTTTGGAATTATGTCAGATGCAAAGAGCACTGAACTCAAAGCTTCTTTTTAACCAAAGGGCTCTGAATTAGAGTCTAAGTAAAAACCTGCTTTGACTTCAGTTTCATGTTCTTTTGTACATTTAAGCTAATCAACAACCACAATTCTTTGATAATGACAGTTAGGAATGACTGATTTTTAGGAAACATCTGTGTCCCTTCCTAAACATACCACAGTAAAAGAGCTACTTTTCAACTTGCTCTAACTGGACAAGTTTTTGAGAAAATTAAGCCATACAGGCCCAACATGGAATTCCCTTAACATGAGAGGCCTACAACTAAGCAAAGACCTCAGACTTGACAAGTTCCACTGGGTTTTATGGGGGGGACCAATCATCACTGATGACCTGTACTAAGACCTAAGCCTACTCAACCCATCCATCTGCTGATGGAGCTGTTCCCATTTCTGCTCTTCCCACTACAGCCGTGCCTGACATGGACAGAGTCCCTGCCAGCGCCCACAAGGACACCTTCCCTAAGCGAGGGGAATGGAGCCCGCAGAGATTCCTGATTGTGACACCAGAGGGACTGGAGTGACATCACCAGCCAGGCCTGAGGTACATCAGTTGTTGTGCATCAACACACCTTGCAGTTGAGGAGTGGATTGCTGAGAAGGAGCTTGCCCAAGGCTACTGAGCGAGTTTTGGTGCCTCTGAGGCGGTTCATAGGCGTCTCTCTTCACTCAAGGAAGGATCGGCACATTTTGTCAGGAGGATAAAGGCCTGCCGTGCTGCGGCACACATCCAACAGGCATTCCTCCGGAGCCACGATGGTGCAGCAGAGAGCTGCTGAGAAGCGTCCTCCTGGCAAGGAGCGAGGTGAGAGCCAAGTCTCCCTCCCCACAGCTGCCCATGGCTGGCAGAGGGGGAGCAGCCAAGAGCAGCAGATAGGGGAGGCAGGAGCTCTGCAGAATCAGCCCAGAGTGGAGGCCCTCCTGTGACGGGCCAGGCTGGGCTGTGGCCTCTGGCACTTGCAGGCCCTTAAGGCAAGCCAGCAGGGCCTTGGGGACAATGCTGCAGGGACATTTCCCGAGTCCTGTGAGGTGCTCACACCACCTCCCCTCTCTCTCTCTCTCCCCAATGCACTCTGTGTCACCGGGCAGAGGCGGACGCAAAGAGAAGCGGCCGCCTCTCCGTACAGCCCAGGCCGGAGCAGAGCCGCCGCCGCTCATGGAGACAGCGGGCCCAAGACTCGGGCAGCCAGATGGGAAAACCCATCCGGCTCAACCGTGTGCCCCTGCTGCATGCTGCCATCAGCCGCCCCAGCCCCAGCACCACCACTAAGGAGGTGCCAAGGCTGGCCCGGGCCATGGGGCTGTCCCAGGCCATGGGTCTGTCCCAGGCTATGGGGCTGGTCAGCAGCAGCAGCCGCGGCCACAGCTTCCCCTGCCAAAAGCGGGCCCTGAAGCGCGGCCGCCCACAGGGAGCCAGAGAGCCGCAGGCACCCGAGAGCCCGCTGGCAAAGCGCCGCAGGATGGACGAAGTGGCAGCCCAGAGCGCTGGCACCAGCAGCCAGGTGGCAGTGCAGCTGTTGCAGGACACTCCGCCAGCCAGGAGCCAAGCACTTCTGTACATCCCAGCCTGGATCTTGCCCCGCTCCCAGGCGGGGCCCATTCGTACCAGGCAGATCTGGCAGCAGCAGCGGCGAGAGAAGAAGCCCTACAGTCGTCCCGAAAACCAGAGCAGGATCAGACAAGCACCAAGCCCTGGTGCTCACCCCCGTCACCCCTAAAAAGAAAGTTTTCTCTTTGTTTCAACTGGGACATTCCACATTCCTTTTTCCAGTCATCTGCAGCTGATGTCCACACAGGGGCCTCAGCTCAGTGACACACTCCAGCACGTGTGTGCCCTCAAACACCCAAGCCGTCCCACGGCAACACCCAGTGTCATCATGTCCCATGGCCTGGAGATACCAGCCCTGCTTCTGCCAGGGGAAAAACAGAACGCTGCAAAAGGGCCAAGGAGATTTTGCAAGCATTCCTGGCTCAGGCGGCCTCAAGTGGGAGGGCACAGCTCTACCTGCTGCAGGTGCCCAGGAGGGAAAATCATGGCTGCATCAGGATTATTCTTCTCCCAACACAGCCCAGGCACATTTCAATCTACCATTGCTGCCACTGAGGTTGCACGTACCAGCCTGGAGAGTAACTGGCCTAGTACAGCTCATGCTGAGAAGGCAAAACTAAGCCCAGCCCCTCCTCAGTCAAAATACACAGCATCTGAAAAAAAAATAGGCAGCACCCTCCTGTCCTCTGCAAATGGGACAAAAAGTTTAAAAAGTAGAAAAAAATTCAACAGGTTTTGCAGAAGATACAGGTCAGACCGCGTGAGGCTGGAAAAGACTGCACAAGTTCTCAGAGGAAAATTAGTAGGAAATCCCTTCTTTCTGCTATTAAAATCTCAGGCTGTTGCCATCAGACACTCAAGCCCCAAGAAAAGTGCTTCAGCACCAGCATCCAACTGAGCACCTGCTGGATGCACCTCGGTGGAAAGACATCACTTTGCAAGCAGAATTCCTCCTCTGAGTTACGCACAACCTATTTTTTCCAACTGGAAGTGCTACTGGGTTTTGTTACCCAGCATTTCATATTAAATTGTGGAAGCATTTGAAATGCAAAGGGAATGAAAACTGGCAGGATTTAAAGAAAATTGGCTGCAAAACTCCAATATTTGCACCATTCTAAAAAGGGAACCAAGGTACCACAAGTCCTAAATGACTCATCACTAGAGCTCTCTCAAACAAGGAATAAAGCCTAAGAGGGAAATGAACAGATCGATTTGAATTTTATTGGGCATTAATACAGCTTTACAAAGGATTAGGTTGTTTGCAAGACAAAGACCTTTACTTTGACTCAGAGATTAGTTTGGGTTTTCCTTCAAATTCCAGAGAGCTGGCAACAGATCTCTGCGTGGTGTCCACAGGCCA
Source organism: Agelaius tricolor (assembly GCF_023055355.1). Taxonomy (NCBI): domain Eukaryota; kingdom Metazoa; phylum Chordata; class Aves; order Passeriformes; family Icteridae; genus Agelaius; species Agelaius tricolor. The sequence goes on along the minus strand of NW_027269324.1, from coordinate 67,013 downwards.
GGGCAGGGCAAGGCAAGGGCCAACAGCTCATGGGAAGCAGCAGAAAAAAGCACCATGGAATGGGCTGAAGGTGGGATGGGAACAGGATGGAGGGACCTCTGCTCCCACCTGAGCTGGCCTACAGTGGGTGTAACTGTGAGGAATAAGCACCCACTTGAACCCAAAGGGAATTCTGCACTCATATCTGGGGTCCCCAGCAGAAGAACATGCACCCACTGGAGTGACTCCAGAGAAGGCTCACAGCAATGATCCAAGGGCTGCATCTTCTGCTATGGAGATGGGCTGAGAGACCTGGGCTTGTTCAGCCTGGAGAAGGCTCCAGGGAGACATCAGAGCGCCTCTCAGTGCCTAAAGGGCACCAACCTTCTCAAATGCTGCCATGCTTACCCACTCCAATCCTGCAATCTTCCACTGCCTCAGAAACTGGACATGGCTGCTTGTCACAGCACATGTCCCAGTTGAGACAGCCACAACACACACAGTTCCACCACACCATTTCAGAAGGTTTGAAGCTTTTTCCAATCCACAGGAACACCTTTCCTCATCAGAAGGCTTCTGGTGTCTGCCCACACAGAGTAGCACCACATCACTTCAGAAGGCTGCAAGGATCTGCCCTTCTTGTCCTTCAGCCCAGCCTTTTATCCCCTCCTGTTGATGCCCTGCACCTGTGTGCCCCCTGCTCCCTTTGGTGCTTGCTCAGTGCCCCTGGGCACTCCTTGCCTTCAATGCTGCTCACCTGTTCTGCACAGCTGTAGCCAATTAGGGGTGAGGCTTGGCCACGGCCCCACCCCAATTCCCACAAACGCTGTGCCTACCACTGCTCTGCCAAAATCCTGCCATCTTCCCATATCACTTTGCTCCTTGTGCTCTCAGGATTTTTCTTTTCAATACCCTTTTACCACACTTCTTTTGGCCTTTAGGAAGCCCTTCAGTCATCAAGAATTCCAAAGTTTTGTGACTTTGAACAAAGCAAAAATTGGGCCCTGGAACATTTGCACACAAAAGCATCTGTTCTACAGCATTATGGATTAAAAGGTTTCTTCTAACTCCCATCTACTGTCCAAACCAAGATGCATCATCTTATTTGCCACCTACTATCTTTCTGGAATCCAGTAGTGTAACCATGAACACACATGGGGAAAGGCCTAAACTCCAGTGTTACCCCAATTCCTTGTGGTTCTTAATCATAGATTAGCTTTTGAGCTTCAGCATTGCCCAGAGCTACAAACAAGTTGTCCTGCTTTGAAAGAGTTTAAAGAGGTGGGAACTCTGAAATGGGTAACCTCCCCTAGATTCCAACCAATCCCTTTCTACCAATAAGGAACAAGTGAATAGATAGATTCGATAAGATAGAATTGAAAAAAAAAAATCCAAAACCAAAACCAAACAAACAAAAAAACCAAACAACCAAAAAACCCACCAAAAAAAACCCCAGCAACAGCAACAAACTGACCTGGGAATAAGAAAACATTGAAAACTAAAAATACCCCATAGGCAAATGCAGTGATCCTCAGGAGTTTTTGACACATATTAAATTGTTAAAAACATAACAAAAGATTGACCAAAACATTGTTTCCAATTTTTGGAATTATGTCAGATGCAAAGAGCACTGAACTCAAAGCTTCTTTTTAACCAAAGGGCTCTGAATTAGAGTCTAAGTAAAAACCTGCTTTGACTTCAGTTTCATGTTCTTTTGTACATTTAAGCTAATCAACAACCACAATTCTTTGATAATGACAGTTAGGAATGACTGATTTTTAGGAAACATCTGTGTCCCTTCCTAAACATACCACAGTAAAAGAGCTACTTTTCAACTTGGTCTAACTGGACAAGTTTTTGAGAAAATTAAGCCATACAGGCCCAACATGGAATTCCCTTAACATGAGAGGCCTACAACTAAGCAAAGACCTCAGACTTGACAAGTTCCACTGGGTTTTATGGGGGGGACCAATCATCACTGATGACCTGTACTAAGACCTAAGCCTACTCAACCCATCCATCTGCTGATGGAGCTGTTCCCATTTCTGCTCTTCCCACTACAGCCGTGCCTGACATGGACAGAGTCCCTGCCAGCGCCCACAAGGACACCTTCCCTAAGCGAGGGGAATGGAGCCCGCAGAGATTCCTGATTGTGACACCAGAGGGACTGGAGTGACATCACCAGCCAGGCCTGAGGTACATCAGTTGTTGTGCATCAACACACCTTGCAGTTGAGGAGTGGATTGCTGAGAAGGAGCTTGCCCAAGGCTACTGAGCGAGTTTTGGTGCCTCTGAGGCGGTTCATAGGCGTCTCTCTTCACTCAAGGAAGGATCGGCACATTTTGTCAGGAGGATAAAGGCCTGCCGTGCTGCGGCACACATCCAACAGGCATTCCTCCGGAGCCACGATGGTGCAGCAGAGAGCTGCTGAGAAGCGTCCTCCTGGCAAGGAGCGAGGTGAGAGCCAAGTCTCCCTCCCCACAGCTGCCCATGGCTGGCAGAGGGGGAGCAGCCAAGAGCAGCAGATAGGGGAGGCAGGAGCTCTGCAGAATCAGCCCAGAGTGGAGGCCCTCCTGTGACGGGCCAGGCTGGGCTGTGGCCTCTGGCACTTGCAGGCCCTTAAGGCAAGCCAGCAGGGCCTTGGGGACAATGCTGCAGGGACATTTCCCGAGTCCTGTGAGGTGCTCACACCACCTCCCCTCTCTCTCTCTCTCCCCAATGCACTCTGTGTCACCGGGCAGAGGCAGACGCAAAGAGAAGCGGCCGCCTCTCCGTACAGCCCAGGCCGGAGCAGAGCCGCTGCCGCTCATGGAGACAGCGGGCCCAAGACTCGGGCAGCCAGATGGGAAAACCCATCCGGCTCAACCGTGTGCCCCTGCTGCGTGCTGCCATCAGCCGCCCCAGCCCCAGCACCACCACTAAGGAGGTGCCAAGGCTGTCCCGGGCCATGGGTCTGTCCCGGGCCATGGGGCTGTCCCGGGCCATGGGTCTGTCCCGGGCCATGGGGCTGTCCCGGGCCATGGGGCTGTCCCGGGCCGTGGGGCTGGTCAGCAGCAGCAGCCGCGGCCGCAGCTTCCCCTGCCAAAAGCGGGCCCTGAAGCGCGGCCGCCCACAGGGAGCCAGAGAGCCGCAGGCACCCGAGAGCCCGCTGGCAAAGCGCCGCAGGATGGACGAAGTGGCAGCCCAGAGCGCTGGCACCAGCAGCCAGGTGGCAGTGCAGCTGTTGCAGGACACTCCGCCAGCCAGGAGCCAAGCACTTCTGTACATCCCAGCCTGGATCTTGCCCCGCTCCCAGGCGGGGCCCATTCGTACCAGGCAGATCTGGCAGCAGCAGCGGCGAGAGAAGAAGCCCTACAGTCGTCCCGAAAACCAGAGCAGGATCAGACAAGCACCAAGCCCTGGTGCTCACCCCCGTCACCCCTAAAAAGAAAGTTTTCTCTTTGTTTCAACTGGGACATTCCACCTTCCTTTTTCCAGTCATCTGCAGCTGATGTCCACACAGGGGCCTCAGCTCAGTGACACACTCCAGCACGTGTGTGCCCTCAAACACCCAAGCCGTCCCACGGCAACACCCAGTGTCATCATGTCCCATGGCCTGGAGATACCAGCCCTGCTTCTGCCAGGGGAAAAACAGAACGCTGCAAAAGGGCCAAGGAGATTTTGCAAGCATTCCTGGCTCAGGCGGCCTCAAGTGGGAGGGCACAGCTCTACCTGCTGCAGGTGCCCAGGAGGGAAAATCATGGCTGCATCAGGATTATTCTTCTCCCAACACAGCCCAGGCACATTTCAATCTACCATTGCTGCCACTGAGGTTGCACGTACCAGCCTGGAGAGTAACTGGCCTAGTACAGCTCATGCTGAGAAGGCAAAACTAAGCCCAGCCCCTCCTCAGTCAAAATACACAGCATCTGAAAAAAAAATAGGCAGCACCCTCCTGTCCTCTGCAAATGGGACAAAAAGTTTAAAAAGTAGAAAAAAATTCAACAGGTTTTGCAGAAGATACAGGTCAGACCGCGTGAGGCTGGAAAAGACTGCACAAGTTCTCAGAGGAAAATTAGTAGGAAATCCCTTCTTTCTGCTATTAAAATCTCAGGCTGTTGCCATCAGACACTCAAGCCCCAAGAAAAGTGCTTCAGCACCAGCATCCAACTGAGCACCTGCTGGATGCACCTCGGTGGAAAGACATCACTTTGCAAGCAGAATTCCTCCTCTGAGTTACGCACAACCTATTTTTTCCAACTGGAAGTGCTACTGGGTTTTGTTACCCAGCATTTCATATTAAATTGTGGAAGCATTTGAAATGCAAAGGGAATGAAAACTGGCAGGATTTAAAGAAAATTGGCTGCAAAACTCCAATATTTGCACCATTCTAAAAAGGGAACCAAGGTACCACAAGTCCTAAATGACTCATCACTAGAGCTCTCTCAAACAAGGAATAAAGCCTAAGAGGGAAATGAACAGATCGATTTGAATTTTATTGGGCATTAATACAGCTTTACAAAGGATTAGGTTGTTTGCAAGACAAAGACCTTTACTTTGACTCAGAGATTAGTTTGGGTTTTCCTTCAAATTCCAGAGAGCTGGCAACAGATCTCTGCGTGGTGTCCACAGGCCAGGGCAGGGCAAGGCAAGGGCCAACAGCTCATGGGAAGCAGCAGAAAAAAGCACCATGGAATGGGCTGAAGGTGGGATGGGAACAGGATGGAGGGACCTCTGCTCCCACCTGAGCTGGCCTACAGTGGGTGTAACTGTGAGGAATAAGCACCCACTTGAACCCAAAGGGAATTCTGCACTCATATCTGGGGTCCCCAGCAGAAGAACATGCACCCACTGGAGTGACTCCAGAGAAGGCTCACAGCAATGATCCAAGGGCTGCATCTTCTGCTATGGAGATGGGCTGAGAGACCTGGGCTTGTTCAGCCTGGAGAAGGCTCCAGGGAGACATCAGAGCGCCTCTCAGTGCCTAAAGGGCACCAACCTTCTCAAATGCTGCCATGCTTACCCACTCCAATCCTGCAATCTTCCACTGCCTCAGAAACTGGACATGGCTGCTTGTCACAGCACATGTCCCAGTTGAGACAGCCACAACACACACAGTTCCACCACACCATTTCAGAAGGTTTGAAGCTTTTTCCAATCCACAGGAACACCTTTCCTCATCAGAAGGCTTCTGGTGTCTGCCCACACAGAGTAGCACCACATCACTTCAGAAGGCTGCAAGGATCTGCCCTTCTTGTCCTTCAGCCCAGCCTTTTATCCCCTCCTGTTGATGCCCTGCACCTGTGTGCCCCCTGCTCCCTTTGGTGCTTGCTCAGTGCCCCTGGGCACTCCTTGCCTTCAATGCTGCTCACCTGTTCTGCACAGCTGTAGCCAATTAGGGGTGAGGCTTGGCCACGGCCCCACCCCAATTCCCACAAACGCTGTGCCTACCACTGCTCTGCCAAAATCCTGCCATCTTCCCATATCACTTTGCTCCTTGTGCTCTCAGGATTTTTCTTTTCAATACCCTTTTACCACACTTCTTTTGGCCTTTAGGAAGCCCTTCAGTCATCAAGAATTCCAAAGTTTTGTGACTTTGAACAAAGCAAAAATTGGGCCCTGGAACATTTGCACACAAAAGCATCTGTTCTACAGCATTATGGATTAAAAGGTTTCTTCTAACTCCCATCTACTGTCCAAACCAAGATGCATCATCTTATTTGCCACCTACTATCTTTCTGGAATCCAGTAGTGTAACCATGAACACACATGGGGAAAGGCCTAAACTCCAGTGTTACCCCAATTCCTTGTGGTTCTTAATCATAGATTAGCTTTTGAGCTTCAGCATTGCCCAGAGCTACAAACAAGTTGTCCTGCTTTGAAAGAGTTTAAAGAGGTGGGAACTCTGAAATGGGTAACCTCCCCTAGATTCCAACCAATCCCTTTCTACCAATAAGGAACAAGTGAATAGATAGATGCGATAAGATAGAATTGAAAAAAAAAAATCCAAAACCAAAACCAAACAAACAAAAAAACCAAACAACCAAAAAACCCACCAAAAAAAACCCCAGCAACAGCAACAAACTGACCTGGGAATAAGAAAACATTGAAAACTAAAAATACCCCATAGGCAAATGCAGTGATCCTCAGGAGTTTTTGACACATATTAAATTGTTAAAAACATAACAAAAGATTGACCAAAACATTGTTTCCAATTTTTGGAATTATGTCAGATGCAAAGAGCACTGAACTCAAAGCTTCTTTTTAACCAAAGGGCTCTGAATTAGAGTCTAAGTAAAAACCTGCTTTGACTTCAGTTTCATGTTCTTTTGTACATTTAAGCTAATCAACAACCACAATTCTTTGATAATGACAGTTAGGAATGACTGATTTTTAGGAAACATCTGTGTCCCTTCCTAAACATACCACAGTAAAAGAGCTACTTTTCAACTTGGTCTAACTGGACAAGTTTTTGAGAAAATTAAGCCATACAGGCCCAACATGGAATTCCCTTAACATGAGAGGCCTACAACTAAGCAAAGACCTCAGACTTGACAAGTTCCACTGGGTTTTATGGGGGGGACCAATCATCACTGATGACCTGTACTAAGACCTAAGCCTACTCAACCCATCCATCTGCTGATGGACCTGTTCCCATTTCTGCTCTTCCCACTACAGCCGTGCCTGACATGGACAGAGTCCCTGCCAGCGCCCACAAGGACACCTTCCCTAAGCGAGGGGAATGGAGCCCGCAGAGATTCCTGATTGTGACACCAGAGGGACTGGAGTGACATCACCAGCCAGGCCTGAGGTACATCAGTTGTTGTGCATCAACACACCTTGCAGTTGAGGAGTGGATTGCTGAGAAGGAGCTTGCCCAAGGCTACTGAGCGAGTTTTGGTGCCTCTGAGGCGGTTCATAGGCGTCTCTCTTCACTCAAGGAAGGATCGGCACATTTTGTCAGGAGGATAAAGGCCTGCCGTGCTGCGGCACACATCCAACAGGCATTCCTCCGGAGCCACGATGGTGCAGCAGAGAGCTGCTGAGAAGCGTCCTCCTGGCAAGGAGCGAGGTGAGAGCCAAGTCTCCCTCCCCACAGCTGCCCATGGCTGGCAGAGGGGGAGCAGCCAAGAGCAGCAGATAGGGGAGGCAGGAGCTCTGCAGAATCAGCCCAGAGTGGAGGCCCTCCTGTGACGGGCCAGGCTGGGCTGTGGCCTCTGGCACTTGCAGGCCCTTAAGGCAAGCCAGCAGGGCCTTGGGGACAATGCTGCAGGGACATTTCCCGAGTCCTGTGAGGTGCTCACACCACCTCCCCTCTCTCTCTCTCTCCCCAATGCACTCTGTGTCACCGGGCAGAGGCAGACGCAAAGAGAAGCGGCCGCCTCTCCGTACAGCCCAGGCCGGAGCAGAGCCGCCGCCGCTCATGGAGACAGCGGGCCCAAGACTCGGGCAGCCAGATGGGAAAACCCATCCGGCTCAACCGTGTGCCCCTGCTGCGTGCTGCCATCAGCCGCCCCAGCCCCAGCACCACCACTAAGGAGGTGCCAAGGCTGTCCCGGGCCATGGGTCTGTCCCGGGCCATGGGGCTGTCCCGGGCCATGGGTCTGTCCCGGGCCATGGGGCTGTCCCGGGCCATGGGGCTGTCCCGGGCCGTGGGGCTGGTCAGCAGCAGCAGCCGCGGCCGCAGCTTCCCCTGCCAAAAGCGGGCCCTGAAGCGCGGCCGCCCACAGGGAGCCAGAGAGCCGCAGGCACCCGAGAGCCCGCTGGCAAAGCGCCGCAGGATGGACGAAGTGGCAGCCCAGAGCGCTGGCACCAGCAGCCAGGTGGCAGTGCAGCTGTTGCAGGACACTCCGCCAGCCAGGAGCCAAGCACTTCTGTACATCCCAGCCTGGATCTTGCCCCGCTCCCAGGCGGGGCCCATTCGTACCAGGCAGATCTGGCAGCAGCAGCGGCGAGAGAAGAAGCCCTACAGTCGTCCCGAAAACCAGAGCAGGATCAGACAAGCACCAAGCCCTGGTGCTCACCCCCGTCACCCCTAAAAAGAAAGTTTTCTCTTTGTTTCAACTGGGAGATTCCACATTCCTTTTTCCAGTCATCTGCAGCTGATGTCCACACAGGGGCCTCAGCTCAGTGACACACTCCAGCACGTGTGTGCCCTCAAACACCCAAGCCGTCCCACGGCAACACCCAGTGTCATCATGTCCCATGGCCTGGAGATACCAGCCCTGCTTCTGCCAGGGGAAAAACAGAACGCTGCAAAAGGGCCAAGGAGATTTTGCAAGCATTCCTGGCTCAGGCGGCCTCAAGTGGGAGGGCACAGCTCTACCTGCTGCAGGTGCCCAGGAGGGAAAATCATGGCTGCATCAGGATTATTCTTCTCCCAACACAGCCCAGGCACATTTCAATCTACCATTGCTGCCACTGAGGTTGCACGTACCAGCCTGGAGAGTAACTGGCCTAGTACAGCTCATGCTGAGAAGGCAAAACTAAGCCCAGCCCCTCCTCAGTCAAAATACACAGCATCTGAAAAAAAAATAGGCAGCACCCTCCTGTCCTCTGCAAATGGGACAAAAAGTTTAAAAAGTAGAAAAAAATTCAACAGGTTTTGCAGAAGATACAGGTCAGACCGCGTGAGGCTGGAAAAGACTGCACAAGTTCTCAGAGGAAAATTAGTAGGAAATCCCTTCTTTCTGCTATTAAAATCTCAGGCTGTTGCCATCAGACACTCAAGCCCCAAGAAAAGTGCTTCAGCACCAGCATCCAACTGAGCACCTGCTGGATGCACCTCGGTGGAAAGACATCACTTTGCAAGCAGAATTCCTCCTCTGAGTTACGCACAACCTATTTTTTCCAACTGGAAGTGCTACTGGGTTTTGTTACCCAGCATTTCATATTAAATTGTGGAAGCATTTGAAATGCAAAGGGAATGAAAACTGGCAGTATTTAAAGAAAATTGGCTGCAAAACTCCAATATTTGCACCATTCTAAAAAGGGAACCAAGGTACCACAAGTCCTAAATGACTCATCACTAGAGCTCTCTCAAACAAGGAATAAAGCCTAAGAGGGAAATGAACAGATAGATTTGAATTTTATTGGGCATTAATACAGCTTTACAAAGGATTAGGTTGTTTGCAAGACAAAGACCTTTACTTTGACTCAGAGATTAGTTTGGGTTTTCCTTCAAATTCCAGAGAGCTGGCAACAGATCTCTGCGTGGTGTCCACAGGCCAGGGCAGTCAGGGCAAGGCAAGGGCCAACAGCTCATGGGAAGCAGCAGAAAAAAGCACCATGGAATGGGCTGAAGGTGGGATGGGAACAGGATGGAGGGACCTCTGCTCCCACCTGAGCTGGCCTACAGTGGGTGTAACTGTGATGAATAAGCACCCACTTGAACCCAAAGGGAATTCTGCACTCATATCTGGGGTCCCCAGCAGAAGAACATGCACCCCCTGGAGTGACTCCAGAGAAGGCTCACAGCAATGATCCAAGGGCTGCATCTTCTGCTATGGAGATGGGCTGAGAGACCTGGGCTTGTTCAGCCTGGAGAAGAGAAGGCTCCAGGGAGACATCAGAGCGCCTCTCAGTGCCTAAAGGGCACCAACCTTCTCAAATGCTGCCATGCTTACCCACTCCAATCCTGCAATGTTCCACTGCCTCAGAAACTGGACATGGCTGCTTGTCACAGCACATGTCCCAGTTGAGACAGCCACAACACACACAGTTCCACCACACCATTTCAGAAGGTTTGAAGCTTTTTCCAATCCACAGGAACACCTTTCCTCATCAGAAGGCTTCTGGTGTCTGCCCACACAGAGTAGCACCACATCACTTCAGAAGGCTGCAAGGATCTGCCCTTCTTGTCCTTCAGCCCAGCCTTTTATCCCCTCCTGTTGATGCCCTGCACCTGTGTGCCCCCTGCTCCCTTTGGTGCTTGCTCAGTGCCCCTGGGCACTCCTTGCCTTCAATGCTGCTCACCTGTTCTGCACAGCTGTAGCCAATTAGGGGTGAGGCTTGGCCACGGCCCCACCCCAATTCCCACAAACGCTGTGCCTACCACTGCTCTGCCAAAATCCTGCCATCTTCCCATATCACTTTGCTCCTTGTGCTCTCAGGATTTTTCTTTTCAATACCCTTTTACCACACTTCTTTTGGCCTTTAGGAAGCCCTTCAGTCATCAAGAATTCCAAAGTTTTGTGACTTTGAACAAAGCAAACATTGGGCCCTGGAACATTTGCACACAAAAGCATCTGTTCTACAGCATTATGGATTAAAAGGTTTCTTCTAACTCCCATCTACTGTCCAAACCAAGATGCATCATCTTATTTGCCACCTACTATCTTTCTGGAATCCAGTAGTGTAACCATGAACACACATGGGGAAAGGCCTAAACTCCAGTGTTACCCCAATTCCTTGTGGTTCTTAATCATAGATTAGCTTTTGAGCTTCAGCATTGCCCAGAGCTACAAACAAGTTGTCCTGCTTTGAAAGAGTTTAAAGAGGTGGGAACTCTGAAATGGGTAACCTCCCCTAGATTCCAACCAATCCCTTTCTACCAATAAGGAACAAGTGAATAGATAGATGCGATAAGATAGAATTGAAAAAAAAAAATCCAAAACCAAAACCAAACAAACAAAAAAACCAAACAACCAAAAAACCCACCAAAAAAAACCCCAGCAACAGCAACAAACTGACCTGGGAATAAGAAAACATTGAAAACTAAAAATACCCCATAGGCAAATGCAGTGATCCTCAGGAGTTTTTGACACATATTAAATTGTTAAAAACATAACAAAAGATTGACCAAAACATTGTTTCCAATTTTTGGAATTATGTCAGATGCAAAGAGCACTGAACTCAAAGCTTCTTTTTAACCAAAGGGCTCTGAATTAGAGTCTAAGTAAAAACCTGCTTTGACTTCAGTTTCATGTTCTTTTGTACATTTAAGCTAATCAACAACCACAATTCTTTGATAATGACAGTTAGGAATGACTGATTTTTAGGAAACATCTGTGTCCCTTCCTAAACATACCACAGTAAAAGAGCTACTTTTCAACTTGCTCTAACTGGACAAGTTTTTGAGAAAATTAAGCCATACAGGCCCAACATGGAATTCCCTTAACATGAGAGGCCTACAACTAAGCAAAGACCTCAGACTTGACAAGTTCCACTGGGTTTTATGGGGGGGACCAATCATCACTGATGACCTGTACTAAGACCTAAGCCTACTCAACCCATCCATCTGCTGATGGACCTGTTCCCATTTCTGCTCTTCCCACTACAGCCGTGCCTGACATGGACAGAGTCCCTGCCAGCGCCCACAAGGACACCTTCCCTAAGCGAGGGGAATGGAGCCCGCAGAGATTCCTGATTGTGACACCAGAGGGACTGGAGTGACATCACCAGCCAGGCCTGAGGTACATCAGTTGTTGTGCATCAACACACCTTGCAGTTGAGGAGTGGATTGCTGAGAAGGAGCTTGCCCAAGGCTACTGAGCGAGTTTTGGTGCCTCTGAGGCGGTTCATAGGCGTCTCTCTTCACTCAAGGAAGGATCGGCACATTTTGTCAGGAGGATAAAGGCCTGCCGTGCTGCGGCACACATCCAACAGGCATTCCTCCGGAGCCACGATGGTGCAGCAGAGAGCTGCTGAGAAGCGTCCTCCTGGCAAGGAGCGAGGTGAGAGCCAAGTCTCCCTCCCCACAGCTGCCCATGGCTGGCAGAGGGGGAGCAGCCAAGAGCAGCAGATAGGGGAGGCAGGAGCTCTGCAGAATCAGCCCAGAGTGGAGGCCCTCCTGTGACGGGCCAGGCTGGGCTGTGGCCTCTGGCACTTGCAGGCCCTTAAGGCAAGCCAGCAGGGCCTTGGGGACAATGCTGCAGGGACATTTCCCGAGTCCTGTGAGGTGCTCACACCACCTCCCCTCTCTCTCTCTCTCCCCAATGCACTCTGTGTCACCGGGCAGAGGCAGACGCAAAGAGAAGCGGCCGCCTCTCCGTACAGCCCAGGCCGGAGCAGAGCCGCCGCCGCTCATGGAGACAGCGGGCCCAAGACTCGGGCAGCCAGATGGGAAAACCCATCCGGCTCAACCGTGTGCCCCTGCTGCGTGCTGCCATCAGCCGCCCCAGCCCCAGCACCACCACTAAGGAGGTGCCAAGGCTGTCCCGGGCCATGGGTCTGTCCCGGGCCATGGGGCTGTCCCGGGCCATGGGTCTGTCCCGGGCCATGGGGCTGTCCCGGGCCATGGGGCTGTCCCGGGCCGTGGGGCTGGTCAGCAGCAGCAGCCGCGGCCGCAGCTTCCCCTGCCAAAAGCGGGCCCTGAAGCGCGGCCGCCCACAGGGAGCCAGAGAGCCGCAGGCACCCGAGAGCCCGCTGGCAAAGCGCCGCAGGATGGACGAAGTGGCAGCCCAGAGCGCTGGCACCAGCAGCCAGGTGGCAGTGCAGCTGTTGCAGGACACTCCGCCAGCCAGGAGCCAAGCACTTCTGTACATCCCAGCCTGGATCTTGCCCCGCTCCCAGGCGGGGCCCATTCGTACCAGGCAGATCTGGCAGCAGCAGCGGCGAGAGAAGAAGCCCTACAGTCGTCCCGAAAACCAGAGCAGGATCAGACAAGCACCAAGCCCTGGTGCTCACCCCCGTCACCCCTAAAAAGAAAGTTTTCTCTTTGTTTCAACTGGGAGATTCCACATTCCTTTTTCCAGTCATCTGCAGCTGATGTCCACACAGGGGCCTCAGCTCAGTGACACACTCCAGCACGTGTGTGCCCTCAAACACCCAAGCCGTCCCACGGCAACACCCAGTGTCATCATGTCCCATGGCCTGGAGATACCAGCCCTGCTTCTGCCAGGGGAAAAACAGAACGCTGCAAAAGGGCCAAGGAGATTTTGCAAGCATTCCTGGCTCAGGCGGCCTCAAGTGGGAGGGCACAGCTCTACCTGCTGCAGGTGCCCAGGAGGGAAAATCATGGCTGCATCAGGATTATTCTTCTCCCAACACAGCCCAGGCACATTTCAATCTACCATTGCTGCCACTGAGGTTGCACGTACCAGCCTGGAGAGTAACTGGCCTAGTACAGCTCATGCTGAGAAGGCAAAACTAAGCCCAGCCCCTCCTCAGTCAAAATACACAGCATCTGAAAAAAAAATAGGCAGCACCCTCCTGTCCTCTGCAAATGGGACAAAAAGTTTAAAAAGTAGAAAAAAATTCAACAGGTTTTGCAGAAGATACAGGTCAGACCGCGTGAGGCTGGAAAAGACTGCACAAGTTCTCAGAGGAAAATTAGTAGGAAATCCCTTCTTTCTGCTATTAAAATCTCAGGCTGTTGCCATCAGACACTCAAGCCCCAAGAAAAGTGCTTCAGCACCAGCATCCAACTGAGCACCTGCTGGATGCACCTCGGTGGAAAGACATCACTTTGCAAGCAGAATTCCTCCTCTGAGTTACGCACAACCTATTTTTTCCAACTGGAAGTGCTACTGGGTTTTGTTACCCAGCATTTCATATTAAATTGTGGAAGCATTTGAAATGCAAAGGGAATGAAAACTGGCAGTATTTAAAGAAAATTGGCTGCAAAACTCCAATATTTGCACCATTCTAAAAAGGGAACCAAGGTACCACAAGTCCTAAATGACTCATCACTAGAGCTCTCTCAAACAAGGAATAAAGCCTAAGAGGGAAATGAACAGATAGATTTGAATTTTATTGGGCATTAATACAGCTTTACAAAGGATTAGGTTGTTTGCAAGACAAAGACCTTTACTTTGACTCAGAGATTAGTTTGGGTTTTCCTTCAAATTCCAGAGAGCTGGCAACAGATCTCTGCGTGGTGTCCACAGGCCAGGGCAGTCAGGGCAAGGCAAGGGCCAACAGCTCATGGGAAGCAGCAGAAAAAAGCACCATGGAATGGGCTGAAGGTGGGATGGGAACAGGATGGAGGGACCTCTGCTCCCACCTGAGCTGGCCTACAGTGGGTGTAACTGTGATGAATAAGCACCCACTTGAACCCAAAGGGAATTCTGCACTCATATCTGGGGTCCCCAGCAGAAGAACATGCACCCCCTGGAGTGACTCCAGAGAAGGCTCACAGCAATGATCCAAGGGCTGCATCTTCTGCTATGGAGATGGGCTGAGAGACCTGGGCTTGTTCAGCCTGGAGAAGAGAAGGCTCCAGGGAGACATCAGAGCGCCTCTCAGTGCCTAAAGGGCACCAACCTTCTCAAATGCTGCCATGCTTACCCACTCCAATCCTGCAATGTTCCACTGCCTCAGAAACTGGACATGGCTGCTTGTCACAGCACATGTCCCAGTTGAGACAGCCACAACACACACAGTTCCACCACACCATTTCAGAAGGTTTGAAGCTTTTTCCAATCCACAGGAACACCTTTCCTCATCAGAAGGCTTCTGGTGTCTGCCCACACAGAGTAGCACCACATCACTTCAGAAGGCTGCAAGGATCTGCCCTTCTTGTCCTTCAGCCCAGCCTTTTATCCCCTCCTGTTGATGCCCTGCACCTGTGTGCCCCCTGCTCCCTTTGGTGCTTGCTCAGTGCCCCTGGGCACTCCTTGCCTTCAATGCTGCTCACCTGTTCTGCACAGCTGTAGCCAATTAGGGGTGAGGCTTGGCCACGGCCCCACCCCAATTCCCACAAACGCTGTGCCTACCACTGCTCTGCCAAAATCCTGCCATCTTCCCATATCACTTTGCTCCTTGTGCTCTCAGGATTTTTCTTTTCAATACCCTTTTACCACACTTCTTTTGGCCTTTAGGAAGCCCTTCAGTCATCAAGAATTCCAAAGTTTTGTGACTTTGAACAAAGCAAACATTGGGCCCTGGAACATTTGCACACAAAAGCATCTGTTCTACAGCATTATGGATTAAAAGGTTTCTTCTAACTCCCATCTACTGTCCAAACCAAGATGCATCATCTTATTTGCCACCTACTATCTTTCTGGAATCCAGTAGTGTAACCATGAACACACATGGGGAAAGGCCTAAACTCCAGTGTTACCCCAATTCCTTGTGGTTCTTAATCATAGATTAGCTTTTGAGCTTCAGCATTGCCCAGAGCTACAAACAAGTTGTCCTGCTTTGAAAGAGTTTAAAGAGGTGGGAACTCTGAAATGGGTAACCTCCCCTAGATTCCAACCAATCCCTTTCTACCAATAAGGAACAAGTGAATAGATAGATGCGATAAGATAGAATTGAAAAAAAAAAATCCAAAACCAAAACCAAACAAACAAAAAAACCAAACAACCAAAAAACCCACAAAAAAAAACCCCAGCAACAGCAACAAACTGACCTGGGAATAAGAAAACATTGAAAACTAAAAATACCCCATAGGCAAATGCAGTGATCCTCAGGAGTTTTTGACACATATTAAATTGTTAAAAACATAACAAAAGATTGACCAAAACATTGTTTCCAATTTTTGGAATTATGTCAGATGCAAAGAGCACTGAACTCAAAGCTTCTTTTTAACCAAAGGGCTCTGAATTAGAGTCTAAGTAAAAACCTGCTTTGACTTCAGTTTCATGTTCTTTTGTACATTTAAGCTAATCAACAACCACAATTCTTTGATAATGACAGTTAGGAATGACTGATTTTTAGGAAACATCTGTGTCCCTTCCTAAACATACCACAGTAAAAGAGCTACTTTTCAACTTGCTCTAACTGGACAAGTTTTTGAGAAAATTAAGCCATACAGGCCCAACATGGAATTCCCTTAACATGAGAGGCCTACAACTAAGCAAAGACCTCAGACTTGACAAGTTCCACTGGGTTTTATGGGGGGGACCAATCATCACTGATGACCTGTACTAAGACCTAAGCCTACTCAACCCATCCATCTGCTGATGGACCTGTTCCCATTTCTGCTCTTCCCACTACAGCCGTGCCTGACATGGACAGAGTCCCTGCCAGCGCCCACAAGGACACCTTCCCTAAGCGAGGGGAATGGAGCCCGCAGAGATTCCTGATTGTGACACCAGAGGGACTGGAGTGACATCACCAGCCAGGCCTGAGGTACATCAGTTGTTGTGCATCAACACACCTTGCAGTTGAGGAGTGGATTGCTGAGAAGGAGCTTGCCCAAGGCTACTGAGCGAGTTTTGGTGCCTCTGAGGCGGTTCATAGGCGTCTCTCTTCACTCAAGGAAGGATCGGCACATTTTGTCAGGAGGATAAAGGCCTGCCGTGCTGCGGCACACATCCAACAGGCATTCCTCCGGAGCCACGATGGTGCAGCAGAGAGCTGCTGAGAAGCGTCCTCCTGGCAAGGAGCGAGGTGAGAGCCAAGTCTCCCTCCCCACAGCTGCCCATGGCTGGCAGAGGGGGAGCAGCCAAGAGCAGCAGATAGGGGAGGCAGGAGCTCTGCAGAATCAGCCCAGAGTGGAGGCCCTCCTGTGACGGGCCAGGCTGGGCTGTGGCCTCTGGCACTTGCAGGCCCTTAAGGCAAGCCAGCAGGGCCTTGGGGACAATGCTGCAGGGACATTTCCCGAGTCCTGTGAGGTGCTCACACCACCTCCCCTCTCTCTCTCTCTCCCCAATGCACTCTGTGTCACCGGGCAGAGGCAGACGCAAAGAGAAGCGGCCGCCTCTCCGTACAGCCCAGGCCGGAGCAGAGCCGCTGCTGCTCATGGAGACAGCGGGCCCAAGACTCAGGCAGCCAGATGGGAAAACCCATCCGGCTCAACCGTGTGCCCCTGCTGCGTGCTGCCATCAGCCGCCCCAGCCCCAGCACCACCACTAAGGAGGTGCCAAGGCTGTCCCGGGCCATGGGTCTGTCCCGGGCCATGGGGCTGTCCCGGGCCATGGGTCTGTCCCGGGCCATGGGGCTGTCCCGGGCCATGGGGCTGTCCCGGGCCGTGGGGCTGGTCAGCAGCAGCAGCCGCGGCCGCAGCTTCCCCTGCCAAAAGCGGGCCCTGAAGCGCGGCCGCCCACAGGGAGCCAGAGAGCCGCAGGCACCCGAGAGCCCGCTGGCAAAGCGCCGCAGGATGGACGAAGTGGCAGCCCAGAGCGCTGGCACCAGCAGCCAGGTGGCAGTGCAGCTGTTGCAGGACACACCGCCAGCCAGGAGCCAAGCACTTCTGTACATCCCAGCCTGGATCTTGCCCCGCTCCCAGGCGGGGCCCATTCGTACCAGGCAGATCTGGCAGCAGCAGCGGCGAGAGAAGAAGCCCTACAGTCGTCCCGAAAACCAGAGCAGGATCAGACAAGCACCAAGCCCTGGTGCTCACCCCCGTCACCCCTAAAAAGAAAGTTTTCTCTTTGTTTCAACTGGGACATTCCACCTTCCTTTTTCCAGTCATCTGCAGCTGATGTCCACACAGGGGCCTCAGCTCAGTGACACACTCCAGCACGTGTGTGCCCTCAAACACCCAAGCCGTCCCACGGCAACACCCAGTGTCATCATGTCCCATGGCCTGGAGATACCAGCCCTGCTTCTGCCAGGGGAAAAACAGAACGCTGCAAAAGGGCCAAGGAGATTTTGCAAGCATTCCTGGCTCAGGCGGCCTCAAGTGGGAGGGCACAGCTCTACCTGCTGCAGGTGCCCAGGAGGGAAAATCATGGCTGCATCAGGATTATTCTTCTCCCAACACAGCCCAGGCACATTTCAATCTACCATTGCTGCCACTGAGGTTGCACGTACCAGCCTGGAGAGTAACTGGCCTAGTACAGCTCATGCTGAGAAGGCAAAACTAAGCCCAGCCCCTCCTCAGTCAAAATACACAGCATCTGAAAAAAAAATAGGCAGCACCCTCCTGTCCTCTGCAAATGGGACAAAAAGTTTAAAAAGTAGAAAAAAATTCAACAGGTTTTGCAGAAGATACAGGTCAGACCGCGTGAGGCTGGAAAAGACTGCACAAGTTCTCAGAGGAAAATTAGTAGGAAATCCCTTCTTTCTGCTATTAAAATCTCAGGCTGTTGCCATCAGACACTCAAGCCCCAAGAAAAGTGCTTCAGCACCAGCATCCAACTGAGCACCTGCTGGATGCACCTCGGTGGAAAGACATCACTTTGCAAGCAGAATTCCTCCTCTGAGTTACACACAACCTATTTTTTCCAACTGGAAGTGCTACTGGGTTTTGTTACCCAGCATTTCATATTAAATTGTGGAAGCATTTGAAATGCAAAGGGAATGAAAACTGGCAGGATTTAAAGAAAATTGGCTGCAAAACTCCAATATTTGCACCATTCTAAAAAGGGAACCAAGGTACCACAAGTCCTAAATGACTCATCACTAGAGCTCTCTCAAACAAGGAATAAAGCCTAAGAGGGAAATGAACAGATCGATTTGAATTTTATTGGGCATTAATACAGCTTTACAAAGGATTAGGTTGTTTGCAAGACAAAGACCTTTACTTTGACTCAGAGATTAGTTTGGGTTTTCCTTCAAATTCCAGAGAGCTGGCAACAGATCTCTGCGTGGTGTCCACAGGCCAGGGCAGTCAGGGCAAGGCAAGGGCCAACAGCTCATGGGAAGCAGCAGAAAAAAGCACCATGGAATGGGCTGAAGGTGGGATGGGAACAGGATGGAGGGACCTCTGCTCCCACCTGAGCTGGCCTACAGTGGGTGTAACTGTGATGAATAAGCACCCACTTGAACCCAAAGGGAATTCTGCACTCATATCTGGGGTCCCCAGCAGAAGAACATGCACCCCCTGGAGTGACTCCAGAGAAGGCTCACAGCAATGATCCAAGGGCTGCATCTTCTGCTATGGAGATGGGCTGAGAGACCTGGGCTTGTTCAGCCTGGAGAAGAGAAGGCTCCAGGGAGACATCAGAGCGCCTCTCAGTGCCTAAAGGGCACCAACCTTCTCAAATGCTGCCATGCTTACCCACTCCAATCCTGCAATCTTCCACTGCCTCAGAAACTGGACATGGCTGCTTGTCACAGCACATGTCCCAGTTGAGACAGCCACAACACACACAGTTCCACCACACCATTTCAGAAGGTTTGAAGCTTTTTCCAATCCACAGGAACACCTTTCCTCATCAGAAGGCTTCTGGTGTCTGCCCACACAGAGTAGCACCACATCACTTCAGAAGGCTGCAAGGATCTGCCTTTCTTGTCCTTCAGCCCAGCCTTTTATCCCCTCCTGTTGATGCCCTGCACCTGTGTGCCCCCTGCTCCCTTTGGTGCTTGCTCAGTGCCCCTGGGCACTCCTTGCCTTCAATGCTGCTCACCTGTTCTGCACAGCTGTAGCCAATTAGGGGTGAGGCTTGGCCACGGCCCCACCCCAATTCCCACAAACGCTGTGCCTACCACTGCTCTGCCAAAATCCTGCCATCTTCCCATATCACTTTGCTCCTTGTGCTCTCAGGATTTTTCTTTTCAATACCCTTTTACCACACTTCTTTTGGCCTTTAGGAAGCCCTTCAGTCATCAAGAATTCCAAAGTTTTGTGACTTTGAACAAAGCAAAAATTGGGCCCTGGAACATTTGCACACAAAAGCATCTGTTCTACAGCATTATGGATTAAAAGGTTTCTTCTAACTCCCATCTACTGTCCAAACCAAGATGCATCATCTTATTTGCCACCTACTATCTTTCTGGAATCCAGTATTGTAACCATGAACACACATGGGGAAAGGCCTAAACTCCAGTGTTACCCCAATTCCTTGTGGTTCTTAATCATAGATTAGCTTTTGAGCTTCAGCATTGCCCAGAGCTACAAACAAGTTGTCCTGCTTTGAAAGAGTTTAAAGAGGTGGGAACTCTGAAATGGGTAACCTCCCCTAGATTCCAACCAATCCCTTTCTACCAATAAGGAACAAGTGAATAGATAGATGCGATAAGATAGAATTGAAAAAAAAAAATCCAAAACCAAAACCAAACAAACAAAAAAACCAAACAACCAAAAAACCCACAAAAAAAAACCCCAGCAACAGCAACAAACTGACCTGGGAATAAGAAAACATTGAAAACTAAAAATACCCCATAGGCAAATGCAGTGATCCTCAGGAGTTTTTGACACATATTAAATTGTTAAAAACATAACAAAAGATTGACCAAAACATTGTTTCCAATTTTTGGAATTATGTCAGATGCAAAGAGCACTGAACTCAAAGCTTCTTTTTAACCAAAGGGCTCTGAATTAGAGTCTAAGTAAAAACCTGCTTTGACTTCAGTTTCATGTTCTTTTGTACATTTAAGCTAATCAACAACCACAATTCTTTGATAATGACAGTTAGGAATGACTGATTTTTAGGAAACATCTGTGTCCCTTCCTAAACATACCACAGTAAAAGAGCTACTTTTCAACTTGCTCTAACTGGACAAGTTTTTGAGAAAATTAAGCCATACAGGCCCAACATGGAATTCCCTTAACATGAGAGGCCTACAACTAAGCAAAGACCTCAGACTTGACAAGTTCCACTGGGTTTTATGGGGGGGACCAATCATCACTGATGACCTGTACTAAGACCTAAGCCTACTCAACCCATCCATCTGCTGATGGACCTGTTCCCATTTCTGCTCTTCCCACTACAGCCGTGCCTGACATGGACAGAGTCCCTGCCAGCGCCCACAAGGACACCTTCCCTAAGCGAGGGGAATGGAGCCCGCAGAGATTCCTGATTGTGACACCAGAGGGACTGGAGTGACATCACCAGCCAGGCCTGAGGTACATCAGTTGTTGTGCATCAACACACCTTGCAGTTGAGGAGTGGATTGCTGAGAAGGAGCTTGCCCAAGGCTACTGAGCGAGTTTTGGTGCCTCTGAGGCGGTTCATAGGCGTCTCTCTTCACTCAAGGAAGGATCGGCACATTTTGTCAGGAGGATAAAGGCCTGCCGTGCTGCGGCACACATCCAACAGGCATTCCTCCGGAGCCACGATGGTGCAGCAGAGAGCTGCTGAGAAGCGTCCTCCTGGCAAGGAGCGAGGTGAGAGCCAAGTCTCCCTCCCCACAGCTGCCCATGGCTGGCAGAGGGGGAGCAGCCAAGAGCAGCAGATAGGGGAGGCAGGAGCTCTGCAGAATCAGCCCAGAGTGGAGGCCCTCCTGTGACGGGCCAGGCTGGGCTGTGGCCTCTGGCACTTGCAGGCCCTTAAGGCAAGCCAGCAGGGCCTTGGGGACAATGCTGCAGGGACATTTCCCGAGTCCTGTGAGGTGCTCACACCACCTCCCCTCTCTCTCTCTCTCCCCAATGCACTCTGTGTCACCGGGCAGAGGCAGACGCAAAGAGAAGCGGCCGCCTCTCCGTACAGCCCAGGCCGGAGCAGAGCCGCCGCCGCTCATGGAGACAGCGGGCCCAAGACTCAGGCAGCCAGATGGGAAAACCCATCCGGCTCAACCGTGTGCCCCTGCTGCGTGCTGCCATCAGCCGCCCCAGCCCCAGCACCACCACTAAGGAGGTGCCAAGGCTGTCCCGGGCCATGGGTCTGTCCCGGGCCATGGGGCTGTCCCGGGCCATGGGTCTGTCCCGGGCCATGGGGCTGTCCCGGGCCATGGGGCTGTCCCGGGCCGTGGGGCTGGTCAGCAGCAGCAGCCGCGGCCGCAGCTTCCCCTGCCAAAAGCGGGCCCTGAAGCGCGGCCGCCCACAGGGAGCCAGAGAGCCGCAGGCACCCGAGAGCCCGCTGGCAAAGCGCCGCAGGATGGACGAAGTGGCAGCCCAGAGCGCTGGCACCAGCAGCCAGGTGGCAGTGCAGCTGTTGCAGGACACTCCGCCAGCCAGGAGCCAAGCACTTCTGTACATCCCAGCCTGGATCTTGCCCCGCTCCCAGGCGGGGCCCATTCGTACCAGGCAGATCTGGCAGCAGCAGCGGCGAGAGAAGAAGCCCTACAGTCGTCCCGAAAACCAGAGCAGGATCAGACAAGCACCAAGCCCTGGTGCTCACCCCCGTCACCCCTAAAAAGAAAGTTTTCTCTTTGTTTCAACTGGGACATTCCACCTTCCTTTTTCCAGTCATCTGCAGCTGATGTCCACACAGGGGCCTCAGCTCAGTGACACACTCCAGCACGTGTGTGCCCTCAAACACCCAAGCCGTCCCACGGCAACACCCAGTGTCATCATGTCCCATGGCCTGGAGATACCAGCCCTGCTTCTGCCAGGGGAAAAACAGAACGCTGCAAAAGGGCCAAGGAGATTTTGCAAGCATTCCTGGCTCAGGCGGCCTCAAGTGGGAGGGCACAGCTCTACCTGCTGCAGGTGCCCAGGAGGGAAAATCATGGCTGCATCAGGATTATTCTTCTCCCAACACAGCCCAGGCACATTTCAATCTACCATTGCTGCCACTGAGGTTGCACGTACCAGCCTGGAGAGTAACTGGCCTAGTACAGCTCATGCTGAGAAGGCAAAACTAAGCCCAGCCCCTCCTCAGTCAAAATACACAGCATCTGAAAAAAAAATAGGCAGCACCCTCCTGTCCTCTGCAAATGGGACAAAAAGTTTAAAAAGTAGAAAAAAATTCAACAGGTTTTGCAGAAGATACAGGTCAGACCGCGTGAGGCTGGAAAAGACTGCACAAGTTCTCAGAGGAAAATTAGTAGGAAATCCCTTCTTTCTGCTATTAAAATCTCAGGCTGTTGCCATCAGACACTCAAGCCCCAAGAAAAGTGCTTCAGCACCAGCATCCAACTGAGCACCTGCTGGATGCACCTCGGTGGAAAGACATCACTTTGCAAGCAGAATTCCTCCTCTGAGTTACGCACAACCTATTTTTTCCAACTGGAAGTGCTACTGGGTTTTGTTACCCAGCATTTCATATTAAATTGTGGAAGCATTTGAAATGCAAAGGGAATGAAAACTGGCAGGATTTAAAGAAAATTGGCTGCAAAACTCCAATATTTGCACCATTCTAAAAAGGGAACCAAGGTACCACAAGTCCTAAATGACTCATCACTAGAGCTCTCTCAAACAAGGAATAAAGCCTAAGAGGGAAATGAACAGATAGATTTGAATTTTATTGGGCATTAATACAGCTTTACAAAGGATTAGGTTGTTTGCAAGACAAAGACCTTTACTTTGACTCAGAGATTAGTTTGGGTTTTCCTTCAAATTCCAGAGAGCTGGCAACAGATCTCTGCGTGGTGTCCACAGGCCAGGGCAGTCAGGGCAAGGCAAGGGCCAACAGCTCATGGGAAGCAGCAGAAAAAAGCACCATGGAATGGGCTGAAGGTGGGATGGGAACAGGATGGAGGGACCTCTGCTCCCACCTGAGCTGGCCTACAGTGGGTGTAACTGTGAGGAATAAGCACCCACTTGAACCCAAAGGGAATTCTGCACTCATATCTGGGGTCCCCAGCATAAGAACATGCACCCACTGGAGTGACTCCAGAGAAGGCTCACAGCAATGATCCAAGGGCTGCATCTTCTGCTATGGAGATGGGCTGAGAGACCTGGGCTTGTTCAGCCTGGAGAAGAGA
Source organism: Agelaius tricolor (assembly GCF_023055355.1). Taxonomy (NCBI): domain Eukaryota; kingdom Metazoa; phylum Chordata; class Aves; order Passeriformes; family Icteridae; genus Agelaius; species Agelaius tricolor. Next base: position 43,694 of record NW_027269324.1, on the reverse strand, counting down.
AGGCTCCAGGGAGACATCAGAGCGCCTCTCAGTGCCTAAAGGGCACCAACCTTCTCAAATGCTGCCATGCTTACCCACTCCAATCCTGCAATCTTCCACTGCCTCAGAAACTGGACATGGCTGCTTGTCACAGCACATGTCACAGTTGAGACAGCCACAACACACACAGTTCCACCACACCATTTCAGAAGGTTTGAAGCTTTTTCCAATCCACAGGAACACCTTTCCTCATCAGAAGGCTTCTGGTGTCTGCCCACACAGAGTAGCACCACATCACTTCAGAAGGCTGCAAGGATCTGCCCTTCTTGTCCTTCAGCCCAGCCTTTTATCCCCTCCTGTTGATGCCCTGCACCTGTGTGCCCCCTGCTCCCTTTGGTGCTTGCTCAGTGCCCCTGGGCACTCCTTGCCTTCAATGCTGCTCACCTGTTCTGCACAGCTGTAGCCAATTAGGGGTGAGGCTTGGCCACGGCCCCACCCCAATTCCCACAAACGCTGTGCCTACCACTGCTCTGCCAAAATCCTGCCATCTTCCCATATCACTTTGCTCCTTGTGCTCTCAGGATTTTTCTTTTCAATACCCTTTTACCACACTTCTTTTGGCCTTTAGGAAGCCCTTCAGTCATCAAGAATTCCAAAGTTTTGTGACTTTGAACAAAGCAAAAATTGGGCCCTGGAACATTTGCACACAAAAGCATCTGTTCTACAGCATTATGGATTAAAAGGTTTCTTCTAACTCCCATCTACTGTCCAAACCAAGATGCATCATCTTAGTTGCCACCTACTATCTTTCTGGAATCCAGTAGTGTAACCATGAACACACATGGGGAAAGGCCTAAACTCCAGTGTTACCCCAATTCCTTGTGGTTCTTAATCATAGATTAGCTTTTGAGCTTCAGCATTGCCCAGAGCTACAAACAAGTTGTCCTGCTTTGAAAGAGTTTAAAGAGGTGGGAACTCTGAAATGGGTAACCTCCCCTAGATTCCAACCAATCCCTTTCTACCAATAAGGAACAAGTGAATAGATAGATGCGATAAGATAGAATTGAAAAAAAAAAATCCAAAACCAAAACCAAACAAACAAAAAAACCAAACAACCAAAAAACCCACAAAAAAAAACCCCAGCAACAGCAACAAACTGACCTGGGAATAAGAAAACATTGAAAACTAAAAATACCCCATAGGCAAATGCAGTGATCCTCAGGAGTTTTTGACACATATTAAATTGTTAAAAACATAACAAAAGATTGACCAAAACATTGTTTCCAATTTTTGGAATTATGTCAGATGCAAAGAGCACTGAACTCAAAGCTTCTTTTTAACCAAAGGGCTCTGAATTAGAGTCTAAGTAAAAACCTGCTTTGACTTCAGTTTCATGTTCTTTTGTACATTTAAGCTAATCAACAACCACAATTCTTTGATAATGACAGTTAGGAATGACTGATTTTTAGGAAACATCTGTGTCCCTTCCTAAACATACCACAGTAAAAGAGCTACTTTTCAACTTGGTCTAACTGGACAAGTTTTTGAGAAAATTAAGCCATACAGGCCCAACATGGAATTCCCTTAACATGAGAGGCCTACAACTAAGCAAAGACCTCAGACTTGACAAGTTCCACTGGGTTTTATGGGGGGGACCAATCATCACTGATGACCTGTACTAAGACCTAAGCCTACTCAACCCATCCATCTGCTGATGGACCTGTTCCCATTTCTGCTCTTCCCACTACAGCCGTGCCTGACATGGACAGAGTCCCTGCCAGCGCCCACAAGGACACCTTCCCTAAGCGAGGGGAATGGAGCCCGCAGAGATTCCTGATTGTGACACCAGAGGGACTGGAGTGACATCACCAGCCAGGCCTGAGGTACATCAGTTGTTGTGCATCAACACACCTTGCAGTTGAGGAGTGGATTGCTGAGAAGGAGCTTGCCCAAGGCTACTGAGCGAGTTTTGGTGCCTCTGAGGCGGTTCATAGGCGTCTCTCTTCACTCAAGGAAGGATCGGCACATTTTGTCAGGAGGATAAAGGCCTGCCGTGCTGCGGCACACATCCAACAGGCATTCCTCCGGAGCCACGATGGTGCAGCAGAGAGCTGCTGAGAAGCGTCCTCCTGGCAAGGAGCGAGGTGAGAGCCAAGTCTCCCTCCCCACAGCTGCCCATGGCTGGCAGAGGGGGAGCAGCCAAGAGCAGCAGATAGGGGAGGCAGGAGCTCTGCAGAATCAGCCCAGAGTGGAGGCCCTCCTGTGACGGGCCAGGCTGGGCTGTGGCCTCTGGCACTTGCAGGCCCTTAAGGCAAGCCAGCAGGGCCTTGGGGACAATGCTGCAGGGACATTTCCCGAGTCCTGTGAGGTGCTCACACCACCTCCCCTCTCTCTCTCTCTCCCCAATGCACTCTGTGTCACCGGGCAGAGGCAGACGCAAAGAGAAGCGGCCGCCTCTCCGTACAGCCCAGGCCGGAGCAGAGCCGCTGCCGCTCATGGAGACAGCGGGCCCAAGACTCGGGCAGCCAGATGGGAAAACCCATCCGGCTCAACCGTGTGCCCCTGCTGCGTGCTGCCATCAGCCGCCCCAGCCCCAGCACCACCACTAAGGAGGTGCCAAGGCTGTCCCGGGCCATGGGTCTGTCCCGGGCCATGGGGCTGTCCCGGGCCATGGGTCTGTCCCGGGCCATGGGGCTGTCCCGGGCCATGGGGCTGTCCCGGGCCGTGGGGCTGGTCAGCAGCAGCAGCCGCGGCCGCAGCTTCCCCTGCCAAAAGCGGGCCCTGAAGCGCGGCCGCCCACAGGGAGCCAGAGAGCCGCAGGCACCCGAGAGCCCGCTGGCAAAGCGCCGCAGGATGGACGAAGTGGCAGCCCAGAGCGCTGGCACCAGCAGCCAGGTGGCAGTGCAGCTGTTGCAGGACACACCGCCAGCCAGGAGCCAAGCACTTCTGTACATCCCAGCCTGGATCTTGCCCCGCTCCCAGGCGGGGCCCATTCGTACCAGGCAGATCTGGCAGCAGCAGCGGCGAGAGAAGAAGCCCTACAGTCGTCCCGAAAACCAGAGCAGGATCAGACAAGCACCAAGCCCTGGTGCTCACCCCCGTCACCCCTAAAAAGAAAGTTTTCTCTTTGTTTCAACTGGGACATTCCACCTTCCTTTTTCCAGTCATCTGCAGCTGATGTCCACACAGGGGCCTCAGCTCAGTGACACACTCCAGCACGTGTGTGCCCTCAAACACCCAAGCCGTCCCACGGCAACACCCAGTGTCATCATGTCCCATGGCCTGGAGATACCAGCCCTGCTTCTGCCAGGGGAAAAACAGAACGCTGCAAAAGGGCCAAGGAGATTTTGCAAGCATTCCTGGCTCAGGCGGCCTCAAGTGGGAGGGCACAGCTCTACCTGCTGCAGGTGCCCAGGAGGGAAAATCATGGCTGCATCAGGATTATTCTTCTCCCAACACAGCCCAGGCACATTTCAATCTACCATTGCTGCCACTGAGGTTGCACGTACCAGCCTGGAGAGTAACTGGCCTAGTACAGCTCATGCTGAGAAGGCAAAACTAAGCCCAGCCCCTCCTCAGTCAAAATACACAGCATCTGAAAAAAAAATAGGCAGCACCCTCCTGTCCTCTGCAAATGGGACAAAAAGTTTAAAAAGTAGAAAAAAATTCAACAGGTTTTGCAGAAGATACAGGTCAGACTGCGTGAGGCTGGAAAAGACTGCACAAGTTCTCAGAGGAAAATTAGTAGGAAATCCCTTCTTTCTGCTATTAAAATCTCAGGCTGTTGCCATCAGACACTCAAGCCCCAAGAAAAGTGCTTCAGCACCAGCATCCAACTGAGCACCTGCTTGATGCACCTCGGTGGAAAGACATCACTTTGCAAGCAGAATTCCTCCTCTGAGTTACACACAACCTATTTTTTCCAACTGGAAGTGCTACTGGGTTTTGTTACCCAGCATTTCATATTAAATTGTGGAAGCATTTGAAATGCAAAGGGAATGAAAACTGGCAGGATTTAAAGAAAATTGGCTGCAAAACTCCAATATTTGCACCATTCTAAAAAGGGAACCAAGGTACCACAAGTCCTAAATGACTCATCACTAGAGCTCTCTCAAACAAGGAATAAAGCCTAAGAGGGAAATGAACAGATAGATTTGAATTTTATTGGGCATTAATACAGCTTTACAAAGGATTAGGTTGTTTGCAAGACAAAGACCTTTACTTTGACTCAGAGATTAGTTTGGGTTTTCCTTCAAATTCCAGAGAGCTGGCAACAGATCTCTGCGTGGTGTCCACAGGCCAGGGCAGTCAGGGCAAGGCAAGGGCCAACAGCTCATGGGAAGCAGCAGAAAAAAGCACCATGGAATGGGCTGAAGGTGGGATGGGAACAGGATGGAGGGACCTCTGCTCCCACCTGAGCTGGCCTACAGTGGGTGTAACTGTGATGAATAAGCACCCACTTGAACCCAAAGGGAATTCTGCACTCATATCTGGGGTCCCCAGCAGAAGAACATGCACCCCCTGGAGTGACTCCAGAGAAGGCTCACAGCAATGATCCAAGGGCTGCATCTTCTGCTATGGAGATGGGCTGAGAGACCTGGGCTTGTTCAGCCTGGAGAAGAGAAGGCTCCAGGGAGACATCAGAGCGCCTCTCAGTGCCTAAAGGGCACCAACCTTCTCAAATGCTGCCATGCTTACCCACTCCAATCCTGCAATCTTCCACTGCCTCAGAAACTGGACATGGCTGCTTGTCACAGCACATGTCCCAGTTGAGACAGCCACAACACACACAGTTCCACCACACCATTTCAGAAGGTTTGAAGCTTTTTCCAATCCACAGGAACACCTTTCCTCATCAGAAGGCTTCTGGTGTCTGCCCACACAGAGTAGCACCACATCACTTCAGAAGGCTGCAAGGATCTGCCCTTCTTGTCCTTCAGCCCAGCCTTTTATCCCCTCCTGTTGATGCCCTGCACCTGTGTGCCCCCTGCTCCCTTTGGTGCTTGCTCAGTGCCCCTGGGCACTCCTTGCCTTCAATGCTGCTCACCTGTTCTGCACAGCTGTAGCCAATTAGGGGTGAGGCTTGGCCACGGCCCCACCCCAATTCCCACAAACGCTGTGCCTACCACTGCTCTGCCAAAATCCTGCCATCTTCCCATATCACTTTGCTCCTTGTGCTCTCAGGATTTTTCTTTTCAATACCCTTTTACCACACTTCTTTTGGCCTTTAGGAAGCCCTTCAGTCATCAAGAATTCCAAAGTTTTGTGACTTTGAACAAAGCAAAAATTGGGCCCTGGAACATTTGCACACAAAAGCATCTGTTCTACAGCATTATGGATTAAAAGGTTTCTTCTAACTCCCATCTACTGTCCAAACCAAGATGCATCATCTTAGTTGCCACCTACTATCTTTCTGGAATCCAGTATTGTAACCATGAACACACATGGGGAAAGGCCTAAACTCCAGTGTTACCCCAATTCCTTGTGGTTCTTAATCATAGATTAGCTTTTGAGCTTCAGCATTGCCCAGAGCTACAAACAAGTTGTCCTGCTTTGAAAGAGTTTAAAGAGGTGGGAACTCTGAAATGGGTAACCTCCCCTAGATTCCAACCAATCCCTTTCTACCAATAAGGAACAAGTGAATAGATAGATGCGATAAGATAGAATTGAAAAAAAAAAATCCAAAACCAAAACCAAACAAACAAAAAAACCAAACAACCAAAAAACCCACAAAAAAAACCCCCAGCAACAGCAACAAACTGACCTGGGAATAAGAAAACATTGAAAACTAAAAATACCCCATAGGCAAATGCAGTGATCCTCAGGAGTTTTTGACACATATTAAATTGTTAAAAACATAACAAAAGATTGACCAAAACATTGTTTCCAATTTTTGGAATTATGTCAGATGCAAAGAGCACTGAACTCAAAGCTTCTTTTTAACCAAAGGGCTCTGAATTAGAGTCTAAGTAAAAACCTGCTTTGACTTCAGTTTCATGTTCTTTTGTACATTTAAGCTAATCAACAACCACAATTCTTTGATAATGACAGTTAGGAATGACTGATTTTTAGGAAACATCTGTGTCCCTTCCTAAACATACCACAGTAAAAGAGCTACTTTTCAACTTGGTCTAACTGGACAAGTTTTTGAGAAAATTAAGCCATACAGGCCCAACATGGAATTCCCTTAACATGAGAGGCCTACAACTAAGCAAAGACCTCAGACTTGACAAGTTCCACTGGGTTTTATGGGGGGGACCAATCATCACTGATGACCTGTACTAAGACCTAAGCCTACTCAACCCATCCATCTGCTGATGGACCTGTTCCCATTTCTGCTCTTCCCACTACAGCCGTGCCTGACATGGACAGAGTCCCTGCCAGCGCCCACAAGGACACCTTCCCTAAGCGAGGGGAATGGAGCCCGCAGAGATTCCTGATTGTGACACCAGAGGGACTGGAGTGACATCACCAGCCAGGCCTGAGGTACATCAGTTGTTGTGCATCAACACACCTTGCAGTTGAGGAGTGGATTGCTGAGAAGGAGCTTGCCCAAGGCTACTGAGCGAGTTTTGGTGCCTCTGAGGCGGTTCATAGGCGTCTCTCTTCACTCAAGGAAGGATCGGCACATTTTGTCAGGAGGATAAAGGCCTGCCGTGCTGCGGCACACATCCAACAGGCATTCCTCCGGAGCCACGATGGTGCAGCAGAGAGCTGCTGAGAAGCGTCCTCCTGGCAAGGAGCGAGGTGAGAGCCAAGTCTCCCTCCCCACAGCTGCCCATGGCTGGCAGAGGGGGAGCAGCCAAGAGCAGCAGATAGGGGAGGCAGGAGCTCTGCAGAATCAGCCCAGAGTGGAGGCCCTCCTGTGACGGGCCAGGCTGGGCTGTGGCCTCTGGCACTTGCAGGCCCTTAAGGCAAGCCAGCAGGGCCTTGGGGACAATGCTGCAGGGACATTTCCCGAGTCCTGTGAGGTGCTCACACCACCTCCCCTCTCTCTCTCTCTCCCCAATGCACTCTGTGTCACCGGGCAGAGGCAGACGCAAAGAGAAGCGGCCGCCTCTCCGTACAGCCCAGGCCGGAGCAGAGCCGCCGCCGCTCATGGAGACAGCGGGCCCAAGACTCGGGCAGCCAGATGGGAAAACCCATCCGGCTCAACCGTGTGCCCCTGCTGCGTGCTGCCATCAGCCGCCCCAGCCCCAGCACCACCACTAAGGAGGTGCCAAGGCTGTCCCGGGCCATGGGTCTGTCCCGGGCCATGGGGCTGTCCCGGGCCATGGGGCTGTCCCGGGCCATGGGGCTGGTCAGCAGCAGCAGCCGCGGCCGCAGCTTCCCCTGCCAAAAGCGGGCCCTGAAGCGCGGCCGCCCACAGGGAGCCAGAGAGCCGCAGGCACCCGAGAGCCCGCTGGCAAAGCGCCGCAGGATGGACGAAGTGGCAGCCCAGAGCGCTGGCACCAGCAGCCAGGTGGCAGTGCAGCTGTTGCAGGACACTCCGCCAGCCAGGAGCCAAGCACTTCTGTACATCCCAGCCTGGATCTTGCCCCGCTCCCAGGCGGGGCCCATTCGTACCAGGCAGATCTGGCAGCAGCAGCGGCGAGAGAAGAAGCCCTACAGTCGTCCCGAAAACCAGAGCAGGATCAGACAAGCACCAAGCCCTGGTGCTCACCCCCGTCACCCCTAAAAAGAAAGTTTTCTCTTTGTTTCAACTGGGAGATTCCACCTTCCTTTTTCCAGTCATCTGCAGCTGATGTCCACACAGGGGCCTCAGCTCAGTGACACACTCCAGCACGTGTGTGCCCTCAAACACCCAAGCCGTCCCACGGCAACACCCAGTGTCATCATGTCCCATGGCCTGGAGATACCAGCCCTGCTTCTGCCAGGGGAAAAACAGAACGCTGCAAAAGGGCCAAGGAGATTTTGCAAGCATTCCTGGCTCAGGCGGCCTCAAGTGGGAGGGCACAGCTCTACCTGCTGCAGGTGCCCAGGAGGGAAAATCATGGCTGCATCAGGATTATTCTTCTCCCAACACAGCCCAGGCACATTTCAATCTACCATTGCTGCCACTGAGGTTGCACGTACCAGCCTGGAGAGTAACTGGCCTAGTACAGCTCATGCTGAGAAGGCAAAACTAAGCCCAGCCCCTCCTCAGTCAAAATACACAGCATCTGAAAAAAAAATAGGCAGCACCCTCCTGTCCTCTGCAAATGGGACAAAAAGTTTAAAAAGTAGAAAAAAATTCAACAGGTTTTGCAGAAGATACAGGTCAGACCGCGTGAGGCTGGAAAAGACTGCACAAGTTCTCAGAGGAAAATTAGTAGGAAATCCCTTCTTTCTGCTATTAAAATCTCAGGCTGTTGCCATCAGACACTCAAGCCCCAAGAAAAGTGCTTCAGCACCAGCATCCAACTGAGCACCTGCTGGATGCACCTCGGTGGAAAGACATCACTTTGCAAGCAGAATTCCTCCTCTGAGTTACGCACAACCTATTTTTTCCAACTGGAAGTGCTACTGGGTTTTGTTACCCAGCATTTCATATTAAATTGTGGAAGCATTTGAAATGCAAAGGGAATGAAAACTGGCAGGATTTAAAGAAAATTGGCTGCAAAACTCCAATATTTGCACCATTCTAAAAAGGGAACCAAGGTACCACAAGTCCTAAATGACTCATCACTAGAGCTCTCTCAAACAAGGAATAAAGCCTAAGAGGGAAATGAACAGATCGATTTGAATTTTATTGGGCATTAATACAGCTTTACAAAGGATTAGGTTGTTTGCAAGACAAAGACCTTTACTTTGACTCAGAGATTAGTTTGGGTTTTCCTTCAAATTCCAGAGAGCTGGCAACAGATCTCTGCGTGGTGTCCACAGGCCAGGGCAGTCAGGGCAAGGCAAGGGCCAACAGCTCATGGGAAGCAGCAGAAAAAAGCACCATGGAATGGGCTGAAGGTGGGATGGGAACAGGATGGAGGGACCTCTGCTCCCACCTGAGCTGGCCTACAGTGGGTGTAACTGTGATGAATAAGCACCCACTTGAACCCAAAGGGAATTCTGCACTCATATCTGGGGTCCCCAGCAGAAGAACATGCACCCCCTGGAGTGACTCCAGAGAAGGCTCACAGCAATGATCCAAGGGCTGCATCTTCTGCTATGGAGATGGGCTGAGAGACCTGGGCTTGTTCAGCCTGGAGAAGAGAAGGCTCCAGGGAGACATCAGAGCGCCTCTCAGTGCCTAAAGGGCACCAACCTTCTCAAATGCTGCCATGCTTACCCACTCCAATCCTGCAATCTTCCACTGCCTCAGAAACTGGACATGGCTGCTTGTCACAGCACATGTCCCAGTTGAGACAGCCACAACACACACAGTTCCACTACACCATTTCAGAAGGTTTGAAGCTTTTTCCAATCCACAGGAACACCTTTCCTCATCAGAAGGCTTCTGGTGTCTGCCCACACAGAGTAGCACCACATCACTTCAGAAGGCTGCAAGGATCTGCCCTTCTTGTCCTTCAGCCCAGCCTTTTATCCCCTCCTGTTGATGCCCTGCACCTGTGTGCCCCCTGCTCCCTTTGGTGCTTGCTCAGTGCCCCTGGGCACTCCTTGCCTTCAATGCTGCTCACCTGTTCTGCACAGCTGTAGCCAATTAGGGGTGAGGCTTGGCCACGGCCCCACCCCAATTCCCACAAACGCTGTGCCTACCACTGCTCTGCCAAAATCCTGCCATCTTCCCATATCACTTTGCTCCTTGTGCTCTCAGGATTTTTCTTTTCAATACCCTTTTACCACACTTCTTTTGGCCTTTAGGAAGCCCTTCAGTCATCAAGAATTCCAAAGTTTTGTGACTTTGAACAAAGCAAAAATTGGGCCCTGGAACATTTGCACACAAAAGCATCTGTTCTACAGCATTATGGATTAAAAGGTTTCTTCTAACTCCCATCTACTGTCCAAACCAAGATGCATCATCTTAGTTGCCACCTACTATCTTTCTGGAATCCAGTATTGTAACCATGAACACACATGGGGAAAGGCCTAAACTCCAGTGTTACCCCAATTCCTTGTGGTTCTTAATCATAGATTAGCTTTTGAGCTTCAGCATTGCCCAGAGCTACAAACAAGTTGTCCTGCTTTGAAAGAGTTTAAAGAGGTGGAAACTCTGAAATGGGTAACCTCCCCTAGATTCCAACCAATCCCTTTCTACCAATAAGGAACAAGTGAATAGATAGATGCGATAAGATAGAATTGAAAAAAAAATATCCAAAACCAAAACCAAACAAACAAAAAAACCAAACAACCAAAAAACCCACAAAAAAAACCCCCAGCAACAGCAACAAACTGACCTGGGAATAAGAAAACATTGAAAACTAAAAATACCCCATAGGCAAATGCAGTGATCCTCAGGAGTTTTTGACACATATTAAATTGTTAAAAACATAACAAAAGATTGACCAAAACATTGTTTCCAATTTTTGGAATTATGTCAGATGCAAAGAGCACTGAACTCAAAGCTTCTTTTTAACCAAAGGGCTCTGAATTAGAGTCTAAGTAAAAACCTGCTTTGACTTCAGTTTCATGTTCTTTTGTACATTTAAGCTAATCAACAACCACAATTCTTTGATAATGACAGTTAGGAATGACTGATTTTTAGGAAACATCTGTGTCCCTTCCTAAACATACCACAGTAAAAGAGCTACTTTTCAACTTGGTCTAACTGGACAAGTTTTTGAGAAAATTAAGCCATACAGGCCCAACATGGAATTCCCTTAACATGAGAGGCCTACAACTAAGCAAAGACCTCAGACTTGACAAGTTCCACTGGGTTTTATGGGGGGGACCAATCATCACTGATGACCTGTACTAAGACCTAAGCCTACTCAACCCATCCATCTGCTGATGGACCTGTTCCCATTTCTGCTCTTCCCACTACAGCCGTGCCTGACATGGACAGAGTCCCTGCCAGCGCCCACAAGGACACCTTCCCTAAGCGAGGGGAATGGAGCCCGCAGAGATTCCTGATTGTGACACCAGAGGGACTGGAGTGACATCACCAGCCAGGCCTGAGGTACATCAGTTGTTGTGCATCAACACACCTTGCAGTTGAGGAGTGGATTGCTGAGAAGGAGCTTGCCCAAGGCTACTGAGCGAGTTTTGGTGCCTCTGAGGCGGTTCATAGGCGTCTCTCTTCACTCAAGGAAGGATCGGCACATTTTGTCAGGAGGATAAAGGCCTGCCGTGCTGCGGCACACATCCAACAGGCATTCCTCCGGAGCCACGATGGTGCAGCAGAGAGCTGCTGAGAAGCGTCCTCCTGGCAAGGAGCGAGGTGAGAGCCAAGTCTCCCTCCCCACAGCTGCCCATGGCTGGCAGAGGGGGAGCAGCCAAGAGCAGCAGATAGGGGAGGCAGGAGCTCTGCAGAATCAGCCCAGAGTGGAGGCCCTCCTGTGACGGGCCAGGCTGGGCTGTGGCCTCTGGCACTTGCAGGCCCTTAAGGCAAGCCAGCAGGGCCTTGGGGACAATGCTGCAGGGACATTTCCCGAGTCCTGTGAGGTGCTCACACCACCTCCCCTCTCTCTCTCTCTCCCCAATGCACTCTGTGTCACCGGGCAGAGGCAGACGCAAAGAGAAGCGGCCGCCTCTCCGTACAGCCCAGGCCGGAGCAGAGCCGCCGCCGCTCATGGAGACAGCGGGCCCAAGACTCGGGCAGCCAGATGGGAAAACCCATCCGGCTCAACCGTGTGCCCCTGCTGCGTGCTGCCATCAGCCGCCCCAGCCCCAGCACCACCACTAAGGAGGTGCCAAGGCTGTCCCGGGCCATGGGTCTGTCCCGGGCCATGGGGCTGTCCCGGGCCATGGGTCTGTCCCGGGCCATGGGGCTGTCCCGGGCCATGGGGCTGTCCCGGGCCGTGGGGCTGGTCAGCAGCAGCAGCCGCGGCCGCAGCTTCCCCTGCCAAAAGCGGGCCCTGAAGCGCGGCCGCCCACAGGGAGCCAGAGAGCCGCAGGCACCCGAGAGCCCGCTGGCAAAGCGCCGCAGGATGGACGAAGTGGCAGCCCAGAGCGCTGGCACCAGCAGCCAGGTGGCAGTGCAGCTGTTGCAGGACACACCGCCAGCCAGGAGCCAAGCACTTCTGTACATCCCAGCCTGGATCTTGCCCCGCTCCCAGGCGGGGCCCATTCGTACCAGGCAGATCTGGCAGCAGCAGCGGCGAGAGAAGAAGCCCTACAGTCGTCCCGAAAACCAGAGCAGGATCAGACAAGCACCAAGCCCTGGTGCTCACCCCCGTCACCCCTAAAAAGAAAGTTTTCTCTTTGTTTCAACTGGGACATTCCACCTTCCTTTTTCCAGTCATCTGCAGCTGATGTCCACACAGGGGCCTCAGCTCAGTGACACACTCCAGCACGTGTGTGCCCTCAAACACCCAAGCCGTCCCACGGCAACACCCAGTGTCATCATGTCCCATGGCCTGGAGATACCAGCCCTGCTTCTGCCAGGGGAAAAACAGAACGCTGCAAAAGGGCCAAGGAGATTTTGCAAGCATTCCTGGCTCAGGCGGCCTCAAGTGGGAGGGCACAGCTCTACCTGCTGCAGGTGCCCAGGAGGGAAAATCATGGCTGCATCAGGATTATTCTTCTCCCAACACAGCCCAGGCACATTTCAATCTACCATTGCTGCCACTGAGGTTGCACGTACCAGCCTGGAGAGTAACTGGCCTAGTACAGCTCATGCTGAGAAGGCAAAACTAAGCCCAGCCCCTCCTCAGTCAAAATACACAGCATCTGAAAAAAAAATAGGCAGCACCCTCCTGTCCTCTGCAAATGGGACAAAAAGTTTAAAAAGTAGAAAAAAATTCAACAGGTTTTGCAGAAGATACAGGTCAGACTGCGTGAGGCTGGAAAAGACTGCACAAGTTCTCAGAGGAAAATTAGTAGGAAATCCCTTCTTTCTGCTATTAAAATCTCAGGCTGTTGCCATCAGACACTCAAGCCCCAAGAAAAGTGCTTCAGCACCAGCATCCAACTGAGCACCTGCTTGATGCACCTCGGTGGAAAGACATCACTTTGCAAGCAGAATTCCTCCTCTGAGTTACACACAACCTATTTTTTCCAACTGGAAGTGCTACTGGGTTTTGTTACCCAGCATTTCATATTAAATTGTGGAAGCATTTGAAATGCAAAGGGAATGAAAACTGGCAGGATTTAAAGAAAATTGGCTGCAAAACTCCAATATTTGCACCATTCTAAAAAGGGAACCAAGGTACCACAAGTCCTAAATGACTCATCACTAGAGCTCTCTCAAACAAGGAATAAAGCCTAAGAGGGAAATGAACAGATCGATTTGAATTTTATTGGGCATTAATACAGCTTTACAAAGGATTAGGTTGTTTGCAAGACAAAGACCTTTACTTTGACTCAGAGATTAGTTTGGGTTTTCCTTCAAATTCCAGAGAGCTGGCAACAGATCTCTGCGTGGTGTCCACAGGCCAGGGCAGTCAGGGCAAGGCAAGGGCCAACAGCTCATGGGAAGCAGCAGAAAAAAGCACCATGGAATGGGCTGAAGGTGGGATGGGAACAGGATGGAGGGACCTCTGCTCCCACCTGAGCTGGCCTACAGTGGGTGTAACTGTGAGGAATAAGCACCCACTTGAACCCAAAGGGAATTCTGCACTCATATCTGGGGTCCCCAGCAGAAGAACATGCACCCCCTGGAGTGACTCCAGAGAAGGCTCACAGCAATGATCCAAGGGCTGCATCTTCTGCTATGGAGATGGGCTGAGAGACCTGGGCTTGTTCAGCCTGGAGAAGAGAAGGCTCCAGGGAGACATCAGAGCGCCTCTCAGTGCCTAAAGGGCACCAACCTTCTCAAATGCTGCCATGCTTACCCACTCCAATCCTGCAATGTTCCACTGCCTCAGAAACTGGACATGGCTGCTTGTCACAGCACATGTCCCAGTTGAGACAGCCACAACACACACAGTTCCACCACACCATTTCAGAAGGTTTGAAGCTTTTTCCAATCCACAGGAACACCTTTCCTCATCAGAAGGCTTCTGGTGTCTGCCCACACAGAGTAGCACCACATCACTTCAGAAGGCTGCAAGGATCTGCCCTTCTTGTCCTTCAGCCCAGCCTTTTATCCCCTCCTGTTGATGCCCTGCACCTGTGTGCCCCCTGCTCCCTTTGGTGCTTGCTCAGTGCCCCTGGGCACTCCTTGCCTTCAATGCTGCTCACCTGTTCTGCACAGCTGTAGCCAATTAGGGGTGAGGCTTGGCCACGGCCCCACCCCAATTCCCACAAACGCTGTGCCTACCACTGCTCTGCCAAAATCCTGCCATCTTCCCATATCACTTTGCTCCTTGTGCTCTCAGGATTTTTCTTTTCAATACCCTTTTACCACACTTCTTTTGGCCTTTAGGAAGCCCTTCAGTCATCAAGAATTCCAAAGTTTTGTGACTTTGAACAAAGCAAACATTGGGCCCTGGAACATTTGCACACAAAAGCATCTGTTCTACAGCATTATGGATTAAAAGGTTTCTTCTAACTCCCATCTACTGTCCAAACCAAGATGCATCATCTTAGTTGCCACCTACTATCTTTCTGGAATCCAGTAGTGTAACCATGAACACACATGGGGAAAGGCCTAAACTCCAGTGTTACCCCAATTCCTTGTGGTTCTTAATCATAGATTAGCTTTTGAGCTTCAGCATTGCCCAGAGCTACAAACAAGTTGTCCTGCTTTGAAAGAGTTTAAAGAGGTGGGAACTCTGAAATGGGTAACCTCCCCTAGATTCCAACCAATCCCTTTCTACCAATAAGGAACAAGTGAATAGATAGATGCGATAAGATAGAATTGAAAAAAAAAAATCCAAAACCAAAACCAAACAAACAAAAAAACCAAACAACCAAAAAACCCACAAAAAAAAACCCCAGCAACAGCAACAAACTGACCTGGGAATAAGAAAACATTGAAAACTAAAAATACCCCATAGGCAAATGCAGTGATCCTCAGGAGTTTTTGACACATATTAAATTGTTAAAAACATAACAAAAGATTGACCAAAACATTGTTTCCAATTTTTGGAATTATGTCAGATGCAAAGAGCACTGAACTCAAAGCTTCTTTTTAACCAAAGGGCTCTGAATTAGAGTCTAAGTAAAAACCTGCTTTGACTTCAGTTTCATGTTCTTTTGTACATTTAAGCTAATCAACAACCACAATTCTTTGATAATGACAGTTAGGAATGACTGATTTTTAGGAAACATCTGTGTCCCTTCCTAAACATACCACAGTAAAAGAGCTACTTTTCAACTTGGTCTAACTGGACAAGTTTTTGAGAAAATTAAGCCATACAGGCCCAACATGGAATTCCCTTAACATGAGAGGCCTACAACTAAGCAAAGACCTCAGACTTGACAAGTTCCACTGGGTTTTATGGGGGGGACCAATCATCACTGATGACCTGTACTAAGACCTAAGCCTACTCAACCCATCCATCTGCTGATGGACCTGTTCCCATTTCTGCTCTTCCCACTACAGCCGTGCCTGACATGGACAGAGTCCCTGCCAGCGCCCACAAGGACACCTTCCCTAAGCGAGGGGAATGGAGCCCGCAGAGATTCCTGATTGTGACACCAGAGGGACTGGAGTGACATCACCAGCCAGGCCTGAGGTACATCAGTTGTTGTGCATCAACACACCTTGCAGTTGAGGAGTGGATTGCTGAGAAGGAGCTTGCCCAAGGCTACTGAGCGAGTTTTGGTGCCTCTGAGGCGGTTCATAGGCGTCTCTCTTCACTCAAGGAAGGATCGGCACATTTTGTCAGGAGGATAAAGGCCTGCCGTGCTGCGGCACACATCCAACAGGCATTCCTCCGGAGCCACGATGGTGCAGCAGAGAGCTGCTGAGAAGCGTCCTCCTGGCAAGGAGCGAGGTGAGAGCCAAGTCTCCCTCCCCACAGCTGCCCATGGCTGGCAGAGGGGGAGCAGCCAAGAGCAGCAGATAGGGGAGGCAGGAGCTCTGCAGAATCAGCCCAGAGTGGAGGCCCTCCTGTGACGGGCCAGGCTGGGCTGTGGCCTCTGGCACTTGCAGGCCCTTAAGGCAAGCCAGCAGGGCCTTGGGGACAATGCTGCAGGGACATTTCCCGAGTCCTGTGAGGTGCTCACACCACCTCCCCTCTCTCTCTCTCTCCCCAATGCACTCTGTGTCACCGGGCAGAGGCAGACGCAAAGAGAAGCGGCCGCCTCTCCGTACAGCCCAGGCCGGAGCAGAGCCGCCGCCGCTCATGGAGACAGCGGGCCCAAGACTCGGGCAGCCAGATGGGAAAACCCATCCGGCTCAACCGTGTGCCCCTGCTGCGTGCTGCCATCAGCCGCCCCAGCCCCAGCACCACCACTAAGGAGGTGCCAAGGCTGTCCCGGGCCATGGGTCTGTCCCGGGCCATGGGGCTGTCCCGGGCCATGGGGCTGTCCCGGGCCATGGGGCTGGTCAGCAGCAGCAGCCGCGGCCGCAGCTTCCCCTGCCAAAAGCGGGCCCTGAAGCGCGGCCGCCCACAGGGAGCCAGAGAGCCGCAGGCACCCGAGAGCCCGCTGGCAAAGCGCCGCAGGATGGACGAAGTGGCAGCCCAGAGCGCTGGCACCAGCAGCCAGGTGGCAGTGCAGCTGTTGCAGGACACTCCGCCAGCCAGGAGCCAAGCACTTCTGTACATCCCAGCCTGGATCTTGCCCCGCTCCCAGGCGGGGCCCATTCGTACCAGGCAGATCTGGCAGCAGCAGCGGCGAGAGAAGAAGCCCTACAGTCGTCCCGAAAACCAGAGCAGGATCAGACAAGCACCAAGCCCTGGTGCTCACCCCCGTCACCCCTAAAAAGAAAGTTTTCTCTTTGTTTCAACTGGGAGATTCCACCTTCCTTTTTCCAGTCATCTGCAGCTGATGTCCACACAGGGGCCTCAGCTCAGTGACACACTCCAGCACGTGTGTGCCCTCAAACACCCAAGCCGTCCCACGGCAACACCCAGTGTCATCATGTCCCATGGCCTGGAGATACCAGCCCTGCTTCTGCCAGGGGAAAAACAGAACGCTGCAAAAGGGCCAAGGAGATTTTGCAAGCATTCCTGGCTCAGGCGGCCTCAAGTGGGAGGGCACAGCTCTACCTGCTGCAGGTGCCCAGGAGGGAAAATCATGGCTGCATCAGGATTATTCTTCTCCCAACACAGCCCAGGCACATTTCAATCTACCATTGCTGCCACTGAGGTTGCACGTACCAGCCTGGAGAGTAACTGGCCTAGTACAGCTCATGCTGAGAAGGCAAAACTAAGCCCAGCCCCTCCTCAGTCAAAATACACAGCATCTGAAAAAAAAATAGGCAGCACCCTCCTGTCCTCTGCAAATGGGACAAAAAGTTTAAAAAGTAGAAAAAAATTCAACAGGTTTTGCAGAAGATACAGGTCAGACCGCGTGAGGCTGGAAAAGACTGCACAAGTTCTCAGAGGAAAATTAGTAGGAAATCCCTTCTTTCTGCTATTAAAATCTCAGGCTGTTGCCATCAGACACTCAAGCCCCAAGAAAAGTGCTTCAGCACCAGCATCCAACTGAGCACCTGCTGGATGCACCTCGGTGGAAAGACATCACTTTGCAAGCAGAATTCCTCCTCTGAGTTACGCACAACCTATTTTTTCCAACTGGAAGTGCTACTGGGTTTTGTTACCCAGCATTTCATATTAAATTGTGGAAGCATTTGAAATGCAAAGGGAATGAAAACTGGCAGTATTTAAAGAAAATTGGCTGCAAAACTCCAATATTTGCACCATTCTAAAAAGGGAACCAAGGTACCACAAGTCCTAAATGACTCATCACTAGAGCTCTCTCAAACAAGGAATAAAGCCTAAGAGGGAAATGAACAGATCGATTTGAATTTTATTGGGCATTAATACAGCTTTACAAAGGATTAGGTTGTTTGCAAGACAAAGACCTTTACTTTGACTCAGAGATTAGTTTGGGTTTTCCTTCAAATTCCAGAGAGCTGGCAACAGATCTCTGCGTGGTGTCCACAGGCCAGGGCAGTCAGGGCAAGGCAAGGGCCAACAGCTCATGGGAAGCAGCAGAAAAAAGCACCATGGAATGGGCTGAAGGTGGGATGGGAACAGGATGGAGGGACCTCTGCTCCCACCTGAGCTGGCCTACAGTGGGTGTAACTGTGATGAATAAGCACCCACTTGAACCCAAAGGGAATTCTGCACTCATATCTGGGGTCCCCAGCAGAAGAACATGCACCCCCTGGAGTGACTCCAGAGAAGGCTCACAGCAATGATCCAAGGGCTGCATCTTCTGCTATGGAGATGGGCTGAGAGACCTGGGCTTGTTCAGCCTGGAGAAGAGAAGGCTCCAGGGAGACATCAGAGCGCCTCTCAGTGCCTAAAGGGCACCAACCTTCTCAAATGCTGCCATGCTTACCCACTCCAATCCTGCAATCTTCCACTGCCTCAGAAACTGGACATGGCTGCTTGTCACAGCACATGTCCCAGTTGAGACAGCCACAACACACACAGTTCCACCACACCATTTCAGAAGGTTTGAAGCTTTTTCCAATCCACAGGAACACCTTTCCTCATCAGAAGGCTTCTGGTGTCTGCCCACACAGAGTAGCACCACATCACTTCAGAAGGCTGCAAGGATCTGCCCTTCTTGTCCTTCAGCCCAGCCTTTTATCCCCTCCTGTTGATGCCCTGCACCTGTGTGCCCCCTGCTCCCTTTGGTGCTTGCTCAGTGCCCCTGGGCACTCCTTGCCTTCAATGCTGCTCACCTGTTCTGCACAGCTGTAGCCAATTAGGGGTGAGGCTTGGCCACGGCCCCACCCCAATTCCCACAAACGCTGTGCCTACCACTGCTCTGCCAAAATCCTGCCATCTTCCCATATCACTTTGCTCCTTGTGCTCTCAGGATTTTTCTTTTCAATACCCTTTTACCACACTTCTTTTGGCCTTTAGGAAGCCCTTCAGTCATCAAGAATTCCAAAGTTTTGTGACTTTGAACAAAGCAAAAATTGGGCCCTGGAACATTTGCACACAAAAGCATCTGTTCTACAGCATTATGGATTAAAAGGTTTCTTCTAACTCCCATCTACTGTCCAAACCAAGATGCATCATCTTAGTTGCCACCTACTATCTTTCTGGAATCCAGTATTGTAACCATGAACACACATGGGGAAAGGCCTAAACTCCAGTGTTACCCCAATTCCTTGTGGTTCTTAATCATAGATTAGCTTTTGAGCTTCAGCATTGCCCAGAGCTACAAACAAGTTGTCCTGCTTTGAAAGAGTTTAAAGAGGTGGGAACTCTGAAATGGGTAACCTCCCCTAGATTCCAACCAATCCCTTTCTACCAATAAGGAACAAGTGAATAGATAGATGCGATAAGATAGAATTGAAAAAAAAAAATCCAAAACCAAAACCAAACAAACAAAAAAACCAAACAACCAAAAAACCCACAAAAAAAACCCCCAGCAACAGCAACAAACTGACCTGGGAATAAGAAAACATTGAAAACTAAAAATACCCCATAGGCAAATGCAGTGATCCTCAGGAGTTTTTGACACATATTAAATTGTTAAAAACATAACAAAAGATTGACCAAAACATTGTTTCCAATTTTTGGAATTATGTCAGATGCAAAGAGCACTGAACTCAAAGCTTCTTTTTAACCAAAGGGCTCTGAATTAGAGTCTAAGTAAAAACCTGCTTTGACTTCAGTTTCATGTTCTTTTGTACATTTAAGCTAATCAACAACCACAATTCTTTGATAATGACAGTTAGGAATGACTGATTTTTAGGAAACATCTGTGTCCCTTCCTAAACATACCACAGTAAAAGAGCTACTTTTCAACTTGGTCTAACTGGACAAGTTTTTGAGAAAATTAAGCCATACAGGCCCAACATGGAATTCCCTTAACATGAGAGGCCTACAACTAAGCAAAGACCTCAGACTTGACAAGTTCCACTGGGTTTTATGGGGGGGACCAATCATCACTGATGACCTGTACTAAGACCTAAGCCTACTCAACCCATCCATCTGCTGATGGACCTGTTCCCATTTCTGCTCTTCCCACTACAGCCGTGCCTGACATGGACAGAGTCCCTGCCAGCGCCCACAAGGACACCTTCCCTAAGCGAGGGGAATGGAGCCCGCAGAGATTCCTGATTGTGACACCAGAGGGACTGGAGTGACATCACCAGCCAGGCCTGAGGTACATCAGTTGTTGTGCATCAACACACCTTGCAGTTGAGGAGTGGATTGCTGAGAAGGAGCTTGCCCAAGGCTACTGAGCGAGTTTTGGTGCCTCTGAGGCGGTTCATAGGCGTCTCTCTTCACTCAAGGAAGGATCGGCACATTTTGTCAGGAGGATAAAGGCCTGCCGTGCTGCGGCACACATCCAACAGGCATTCCTCCGGAGCCACGATGGTGCAGCAGAGAGCTGCTGAGAAGCGTCCTCCTGGCAAGGAGCGAGGTGAGAGCCAAGTCTCCCTCCCCACAGCTGCCCATGGCTGGCAGAGGGGGAGCAGCCAAGAGCAGCAGATAGGGGAGGCAGGAGCTCTGCAGAATCAGCCCAGAGTGGAGGCCCTCCTGTGACGGGCCAGGCTGGGCTGTGGCCTCTGGCACTTGCAGGCCCTTAAGGCAAGCCAGCAGGGCCTTGGGGACAATGCTGCAGGGACATTTCCCGAGTCCTGTGAGGTGCTCACACCACCTCCCCTCTCTCTCTCTCTCCCCAATGCACTCTGTGTCACCGGGCAGAGGCAGACGCAAAGAGAAGCGGCCGCCTCTCCGTACAGCCCAGGCCGGAGCAGAGCCGCCGCCGCTCATGGAGACAGCGGGCCCAAGACTCGGGCAGCCAGATGGGAAAACCCATCCGGCTCAACCGTGTGCCCCTGCTGCGTGCTGCCATCAGCCGCCCCAGCCCCAGCACCACCACTAAGGAGGTGCCAAGGCTGTCCCGGGCCATGGGTCTGTCCCGGGCCATGGGGCTGTCCCGGGCCATGGGTCTGTCCCGGGCCATGGGGCTGTCCCGGGCCATGGGGCTGTCCCGGGCCGTGGGGCTGGTCAGCAGCAGCAGCCGCGGCCGCAGCTTCCCCTGCCAAAAGCGGGCCCTGAAGCGCGGCCGCCCACAGGGAGCCAGAGAGCCGCAGGCACCCGAGAGCCCGCTGGCAAAGCGCCGCAGGATGGACGAAGTGGCAGCCCAGAGCGCTGGCACCAGCAGCCAGGTGGCAGTGCAGCTGTTGCAGGACACTCCGCCAGCCAGGAGCCAAGCACTTCTGTACATCCCAGCCTGGATCTTGCCCCGCTCCCAGGCGGGGCCCATTCGTACCAGGCAGATCTGGCAGCAGCAGCGGCGAGAGAAGAAGCCCTACAGTCGTCCCGAAAACCAGAGCAGGATCAGACAAGCACCAAGCCCTGGTGCTCACCCCCGTCACCCCTAAAAAGAAAGTTTTCTCTTTGTTTCAACTGGGAGATTCCACCTTCCTTTTTCCAGTCATCTGCAGCTGATGTCCACACAGGGGCCTCAGCTCAGTGACACACTCCAGCACGTGTGTGCCCTCAAACACCCAAGCCGTCCCACGGCAACACCCAGTGTCATCATGTCCCATGGCCTGGAGATACCAGCCCTGCTTCTGCCAGGGGAAAAACAGAACGCTGCAAAAGGGCCAAGGAGATTTTGCAAGCATTCCTGGCTCAGGCGGCCTCAAGTGGGAGGGCACAGCTCTACCTGCTGCAGGTGCCCAGGAGGGAAAATCATGGCTGCATCAGGATTATTCTTCTCCCAACACAGCCCAGGCACATTTCAATCTACCATTGCTGCCACTGAGGTTGCACGTACCAGCCTGGAGAGTAACTGGCCTAGTACAGCTCATGCTGAGAAGGCAAAACTAAGCCCAGCCCCTCCTCAGTCAAAATACACAGCATCTGAAAAAAAAATAGGCAGCACCCTCCTGTCCTCTGCAAATGGGACAAAAAGTTTAAAAAGTAGAAAAAAATTCAACAGGTTTTGCAGAAGATACAGGTCAGACTGCGTGAGGCTGGAAAAGACTGCACAAGTTCTCAGAGGAAAATTAGTAGGAAATCCCTTCTTTCTGCTATTAAAATCTCAGGCTGTTGCCATCAGACACTCAAGCCCCAAGAAAAGTGCTTCAGCACCAGCATCCAACTGAGCACCTGCTGGATGCACCTCGGTGGAAAGACATCACTTTGCAAGCAGAATTCCTCCTCTGAGTTACGCACAACCTATTTTTTCCAACTGGAAGTGCTACTGGGTTTTGTTACCCAGCATTTCATATTAAATTGTGGAAGCATTTGAAATGCAAAGGGAATGAAAACTGGCAGTATTTAAAGAAAATTGGCTGCAAAACTCCAATATTTGCACCATTCTAAAAAGGGAACCAAGGTACCACAAGTCCTAAATGACTCATCACTAGAGCTCTCTCAAACAAGGAATAAAGCCTAAGAGGGAAATGAACAGATCGATTTGAATTTTATTGGGCATTAATACAGCTTTACAAAGGATTAGGTTGTTTGCAAGACAAAGACCTTTACTTTGACTCAGAGATTAGTTTGGGTTTTCCTTCAAATTCCAGAGAGCTGGCAACAGATCTCTGCGTGGTGTCCACAGGCCAGGGCAGTCAGGGCAAGGCAAGGGCCAACAGCTCATGGGAAGCAGCAGAAAAAAGCACCATGGAATGGGCTGAAGGTGGGATGGGAACAGGATGGAGGGACCTCTGCTCCCACCTGAGCTGGCCTACAGTGGGTGTAACTGTGAGGAATAAGCACCCACTTGAACCCAAAGGGAATTCTGCACTCATATCTGGGGTCCCCAGCAGAAGAACATGCACCCACTGGAGTGACTCCAGAGAAGGCTCACAGCAATGATCCAAGGGCTGCATCTTCTGCTATGGAGATGGGCTGAGAGACCTGGGCTTGTTCAGCCTGGAGAAGAGAAGGCTCCAGGGAGACATCAGAGCGCCTCTCAGTGCCTAAAGGGCACCAACCTTCTCAAATGCTGCCATGCTTACCCACTCCAATCCTGCAATCTTCCACTGCCTCAGAAACTGGACATGGCTGCTTGTCACAGCACATGTCCCAGTTGAGACAGCCACAACACACACAGTTCCACCACACCATTTCAGAAGGTTTGAAGCTTTTTCCAATCCACAGGAACACCTTTCCTCATCAGAAGGCTTCTGGTGTCTGCCCACACAGAGTAGCACCACATCACTTCAGAAGGCTGCAAGGATCTGCCCTTCTTGTCCTTCAGCCCAGCCTTTTATCCCCTCCTGTTGATGCCCTGCACCTGTGTGCCCCCTGCTCCCTTTGGTGCTTGCTCAGTGCCCCTGGGCACTCCTTGCCTTCAATGCTGCTCACCTGTTCTGCACAGCTGTAGCCAATTAGGGGTGAGGCTTGGCCACGGCCCCACCCCAATTCCCACAAACGCTGTGCCTACCACTGCTCTGCCAAAATCCTGCCATCTTCCCATATCACTTTGCTCCTTGTGCTCTCAGGATTTTTCTTTTCAATACCCTTTTACCACACTTCTTTTGGCCTTTAGGAAGCCCTTCAGTCATCAAGAATTCCAAAGTTTTGTGACTTTGAACAAAGCAAAAATTGGGCCCTGGAACATTTGCACACAAAAGCATCTGTTCTACAGCATTATGGATTAAAAGGTTTCTTCTAACTCCCATCTACTGTCCAAACCAAGATGCATCATCTTATTTGCCACCTACTATCTTTCTGGAATCCAGTATTGTAACCATGAACACACATGGGGAAAGGCCTAAACTCCAGTGTTACCCCAATTCCTTGTGGTTCTTAATCATAGATTAGCTTTTGAGCTTCAGCATTGCCCAGAGCTACAAACAAGTTGTCCTGCTTTGAAAGAGTTTAAAGAGGTGGGAACTCTGAAATGGGTAACCTCCCCTAGATTCCAACCAATCCCTTTCTACCAATAAGGAACAAGTGAATAGATAGATGCGATAAGATAGAATTGAAAAAAAAAAATCCAAAACCAAAACCAAACAAACAAAAAAACCAAACAACCAAAAAACCCACAAAAAAAACCCCCAGCAACAGCAACAAACTGACCTGGGAATAAGAAAACATTGAAAACTAAAAATACCCCATAGGCAAATGCAGTGATCCTCAGGAGTTTTTGACACATATTAAATTGTTAAAAACATAACAAAAGATTGACCAAAACATTGTTTCCAATTTTTGGAATTATGTCAGATGCAAAGAGCACTGAACTCAAAGCTTCTTTTTAACCAAAGGGCTCTGAATTAGAGTCTAAGTAAAAACCTGCTTTGACTTCAGTTTCATGTTCTTTTGTACATTTAAGCTAATCAACAACCACAATTCTTTGATAATGACAGTTAGGAATGACTGATTTTTAGGAAACATCTGTGTCCCTTCCTAAACATACCACAGTAAAAGAGCTACTTTTCAACTTGGTCTAACTGGACAAGTTTTTGAGAAAATTAAGCCATACAGGCCCAACATGGAATTCCCTTAACATGAGAGGCCTACAACTAAGCAAAGACCTCAGACTTGACAAGTTCCACTGGGTTTTATGGGGGGGACCAATCATCACTGATGACCTGTACTAAGACCTAAGCCTACTCAACCCATCCATCTGCTGATGGACCTGTTCCCATTTCTGCTCTTCCCACTACAGCCGTGCCTGACATGGACAGAGTCCCTGCCAGCGCCCACAAGGACACCTTCCCTAAGCGAGGGGAATGGAGCCCGCAGAGATTCCTGATTGTGACACCAGAGGGACTGGAGTGACATCACCAGCCAGGCCTGAGGTACATCAGTTGTTGTGCATCAACACACCTTGCAGTTGAGGAGTGGATTGCTGAGAAGGAGCTTGCCCAAGGCTACTGAGCGAGTTTTGGTGCCTCTGAGGCGGTTCATAGGCGTCTCTCTTCACTCAAGGAAGGATCGGCACATTTTGTCAGGAGGATAAAGGCCTGCCGTGCTGCGGCACACATCCAACAGGCATTCCTCCGGAGCCACGATGGTGCAGCAGAGAGCTGCTGAGAAGCGTCCTCCTGGCAAGGAGCGAGGTGAGAGCCAAGTCTCCCTCCCCACAGCTGCCCATGGCTGGCAGAGGGGGAGCAGCCAAGAGCAGCAGATAGGGGAGGCAGGAGCTCTGCAGAATCAGCCCAGAGTGGAGGCCCTCCTGTGACGGGCCAGGCTGGGCTGTGGCCTCTGGCACTTGCAGGCCCTTAAGGCAAGCCAGCAGGGCCTTGGGGACAATGCTGCAGGGACATTTCCCGAGTCCTGTGAGGTGCTCACACCACCTCCCCTCTCTCTCTCTCTCCCCAATGCACTCTGTGTCACCGGGCAGAGGCAGACGCAAAGAGAAGCGGCCGCCTCTCCGTACAGCCCAGGCCGGAGCAGAGCCGCCGCCGCTCATGGAGACAGCGGGCCCAAGACTCGGGCAGCCAGATGGGAAAACCCATCCGGCTCAACCGTGTGCCCCTGCTGCGTGCTGCGATCAGCCGCCCCAGCCCCAGCACCACCACTAAGGAGGTGCCAAGGCTGTCCCGGGCCATGGGTCTGTCCCAGGCCATGGGGCTGTCCCGGGCCATGGGGCTGTCCCAGGCCATGGGGCTGGTCAGCAGCAGCAGCCGCGGCCGCAGCTTCCCCTGCCAAAAGCGGGCCCTGAAGCGCGGCCGCCCACAGGGAGCCAGAGAGCCGCAGGCACCCGAGAGCCCGCTGGCAAAGCGCCGCAGGATGGACGAAGTGGCAGCCCAGAGCGCTGGCACCAGCAGCCAGGTGGCAGTGCAGCTGTTGCAGGACACACCGCCAGCCAGGAGCCAAGCACTTCTGTACATCCCAGCCTGGATCTTGCCCCGCTCCCAGGCGGGGCCCATTCGTACCAGGCAGATCTGGCAGCAGCAGCGGCGAGAGAAGAAGCCCTACAGTCGTCCCGAAAACCAGAGCAGGATCAGACAAGCACCAAGCCCTGGTGCTCACCCCCGTCACCCCTAAAAAGAAAGTTTTCTCTTTGTTTCAACTGGGAGATTCCACCTTCCTTTTTCCAGTCATCTGCAGCTGATGTCCACACAGGGGCCTCAGCTCAGTGACACACTCCAGCACGTGTGTGCCCTCAAACACCCAAGCCGTCCCACGGCAACACCCAGTGTCATCATGTCCCATGGCCTGGAGATACCAGCCCTGCTTCTGCCAGGGGAAAAACAGAACGCTGCAAAAGGGCCAAGGAGATTTTGCAAGCATTCCTGGCTCAGGCGGCCTCAAGTGGGAGGGCACAGCTCTACCTGCTGCAGGTGCCCAGGAGGGAAAATCATGGCTGCATCAGGATTATTCTTCTCCCAACACAGCCCAGGCACATTTCAATCTACCATTGCTGCCACTGAGGTTGCACGTACCAGCCTGGAGAGTAACTGGCCTAGTACAGCTCATGCTGAGAAGGCAAAACTAAGCCCAGCCCCTCCTCAGTCAAAATACACAGCATCTGAAAAAAAAATAGGCAGCACCCTCCTGTCCTCTGCAAATGGGACAAAAAGTTTAAAAAGTAGAAAAAAATTCAACAGGTTTTGCAGAAGATACAGGTCAGACTGCGTGAGGCTGGAAAAGACTGCACAAGTTCTCAGAGGAAAATTAGTAGGAAATCCCTTCTTTCTGCTATTAAAATCTCAGGCTGTTGCCATCAGACACTCAAGCCCCAAGAAAAGTGCTTCAGCACCAGCATCCAACTGAGCACCTGCTTGATGCACCTCGGTGGAAAGACATCACTTTGCAAGCAGAATTCCTCCTCTGAGTTACACACAACCTATTTTTTCCAACTGGAAGTGCTACTGGGTTTTGTTACCCAGCATTTCATATTAAATTGTGGAAGCATTTGAAATGCAAAGGGAATGAAAACTGGCAGGATTTAAAGAAAATTGGCTGCAAAACTCCAATATTTGCACCATTCTAAAAAGGGAACCAAGGTACCACAAGTCCTAAATGACTCATCACTAGAGCTCTCTCAAACAAGGAATAAAGCCTAAGAGGGAAATGAACAGATCGATTTGAATTTTATTGGGCATTAATACAGCTTTACAAAGGATTAGGTTGTTTGCAAGACAAAGACCTTTACTTTGACTCAGAGATTAGTTTGGGTTTTCCTTCAAATTCCAGAGAGCTGGCAACAGATCTCTGCGTGGTGTCCACAGGCCAGGGCAGTCAGGGCAAGGCAAGGGCCAACAGCTCATGGGAAGCAGCAGAAAAAAGCACCATGGAATGGGCTGAAGGTGGGATGGGAACAGGATGGAGGGACCTCTGCTCCCACCTGAGCTGGCCTACAGTGGGTGTAACTGTGATGAATAAGCACCCACTTGAACCCAAAGGGAATTCTGCACTCATATCTGGGGTCCCCAGCAGAAGAACATGCACCCCCTGGAGTGACTCCAGAGAAGGCTCACAGCAATGATCCAAGGGCTGCATCTTCTGCTATGGAGATGGGCTGAGAGACCTGGGCTTGTTCAGCCTGGAGAAGAGAAGGCTCCAGGGAGACATCAGAGCGCCTCTCAGTGCCTAAAGGGCACCAACCTTCTCAAATGCTGCCATGCTTACCCACTCCAATCCTGCAATGTTCCACTGCCTCAGAAACTGGACATGGCTGCTTGTCACAGCACATGTCCCAGTTGAGACAGCCACAACACACACAGTTCCACCACACCATTTCAGAAGGTTTGAAGCTTTTTCCAATCCACAGGAACACCTTTCCTCATCAGAAGGCTTCTGGTGTCTGCCCACACAGAGTAGCACCACATCACTTCAGAAGGCTGCAAGGATCTGCCCTTCTTGTCCTTCAGCCCAGCCTTTTATCCCCTCCTGTTGATGCCCTGCACCTGTGTGCCCCCTGCTCCCTTTGGTGCTTGCTCAGTGCCCCTGGGCACTCCTTGCCTTCAATGCTGCTCACCTGTTCTGCACAGCTGTAGCCAATTAGGGGTGAGGCTTGGCCACGGCCCCACCCCAATTCCCACAAACGCTGTGCCTACCACTGCTCTGCCAAAATCCTGCCATCTTCCCATATCACTTTGCTCCTTGTGCTCTCAGGATTTTTCTTTTCAATACCCTTTTACCACACTTCTTTTGGCCTTTAGGAAGCCCTTCAGTCATCAAGAATTCCAAAGTTTTGTGACTTTGAACAAAGCAAAAATTGGGCCCTGGAACATTTGCACACAAAAGCATCTGTTCTACAGCATTATGGATTAAAAGGTTTCTTCTAACTCCCATCTACTGTCCAAACCAAGATGCATCATCTTATTTGCCACCTACTATCTTTCTGGAATCCAGTAGTGTAACCATGAACACACATGGGGAAAGGCCTAAACTCCAGTGTTACCCCAATTCCTTGTGGTTCTTAATCATAGATTAGCTTTTGAGCTTCAGCATTGCCCAGAGCTACAAACAAGTTGTCCTGCTTTGAAAGAGTTTAAAGAGGTGGGAACTCTGAAATGGGTAACCTCCCCTAGATTCCAACCAATCCCTTTCTACCAATAAGGAACAAGTGAATAGATAGATGCGATAAGATAGAATTGAAAAAAAAAAATCCAAAACCAAAACCAAACAAACAAAAAAACCAAACAACCAAAAAACCCACAAAAAAAAACCCCAGCAACAGCAACAAACTGACCTGGGAATAAGAAAACATTGAAAACTAAAAATACCCCATAGGCAAATGCAGTGATCCTCAGGAGTTTTTGACACATATTAAATTGTTAAAAACATAACAAAAGATTGACCAAAACATTGTTTCCAATTTTTGGAATTATGTCAGATGCAAAGAGCACTGAACTCAAAGCTTCTTTTTAACCAAAGGGCTCTGAATTAGAGTCTAAGTAAAAACCTGCTTTGACTTCAGTTTCATGTTCTTTTGTACATTTAAGCTAATCAACAACCACAATTCTTTGATAATGACAGTTAGGAATGACTGATTTTTAGGAAACATCTGTGTCCCTTCCTAAACATACCACAGTAAAAGAGCTACTTTTCAACTTGGTCTAACTGGACAAGTTTTTGAGAAAATTAAGCCATACAGGCCCAACATGGAATTCCCTTAACATGAGAGGCCTACAACTAAGCAAAGACCTCAGACTTGACAAGTTCCACTGGGTTTTATGGGGGGGACCAATCATCACTGATGACCTGTACTAAGACCTAAGCCTACTCAACCCATCCATCTGCTGATGGACCTGTTCCCATTTCTGCTCTTCCCACTACAGCCGTGCCTGACATGGACAGAGTCCCTGCCAGCGCCCACAAGGACACCTTCCCTAAGCGAGGGGAATGGAGCCCGCAGAGATTCCTGATTGTGACACCAGAGGGACTGGAGTGACATCACCAGCCAGGCCTGAGGTACATCAGTTGTTGTGCATCAACACACCTTGCAGTTGAGGAGTGGATTGCTGAGAAGGAGCTTGCCCAAGGCTACTGAGCGAGTTTTGGTGCCTCTGAGGCGGTTCATAGGCGTCTCTCTTCACTCAAGGAAGGATCGGCACATTTTGTCAGGAGGATAAAGGCCTGCCGTGCTGCGGCACACATCCAACAGGCATTCCTCCGGAGCCACGATGGTGCAGCAGAGAGCTGCTGAGAAGCGTCCTCCTGGCAAGGAGCGAGGTGAGAGCCAAGTCTCCCTCCCCACAGCTGCCCATGGCTGGCAGAGGGGGAGCAGCCAAGAGCAGCAGATAGGGGAGGCAGGAGCTCTGCAGAATCAGCCCAGAGTGGAGGCCCTCCTGTGACGGGCCAGGCTGGGCTGTGGCCTCTGGCACTTGCAGGCCCTTAAGGCAAGCCAGCAGGGCCTTGGGGACAATGCTGCAGGGACATTTCCCGAGTCCTGTGAGGTGCTCACACCACCTCCCCTCTCTCTCTCTCTCCCCAATGCACTCTGTGTCACCGGGCAGAGGCAGACGCAAAGAGAAGCGGCCGCCTCTCCGTACAGCCCAGGCCGGAGCAGAGCCGCCGCCGCTCATGGAGACAGCGGGCCCAAGACTCGGGCAGCCAGATGGGAAAACCCATCCGGCTCAACCGTGTGCCCCTGCTGCGTGCTGCCATCAGCCGCCCCAGCCCCAGCACCACCACTAAGGAGGTGCCAAGGCTGTCCCGGGCCATGGGTCTGTCCCGGGCCATGGGGCTGTCCCGGGCCATGGGGCTGTCCCGGGCCATGGGGCTGGTCAGCAGCAGCAGCCGCGGCCGCAGCTTCCCCTGCCAAAAGCGGGCCCTGAAGCGCGGCCGCCCACAGGGAGCCAGAGAGCCGCAGGCACCCGAGAGCCCGCTGGCAAAGCGCCGCAGGATGGACGAAGTGGCAGCCCAGAGCGCTGGCACCAGCAGCCAGGTGGCAGTGCAGCTGTTGCAGGACACTCCGCCAGCCAGGAGCCAAGCACTTCTGTACATCCCAGCCTGGATCTTGCCCCGCTCCCAGGCGGGGCCCATTCGTACCAGGCAGATCTGGCAGCAGCAGCGGCGAGAGAAGAAGCCCTACAGTCGTCCCGAAAACCAGAGCAGGATCAGACAAGCACCAAGCCCTGGTGCTCACCCCCGTCACCCCTAAAAAGAAAGTTTTCTCTTTGTTTCAACTGGGACATTCCACCTTCCTTTTTCCAGTCATCTGCAGCTGATGTCCACACAGGGGCCTCAGCTCAGTGACACACTCCAGCACGTGTGTGCCCTCAAACACCCAAGCCGTCCCACGGCAACACCCAGTGTCATCATGTCCCATGGCCTGGAGATACCAGCCCTGCTTCTGCCAGGGGAAAAACAGAACGCTGCAAAAGGGCCAAGGAGATTTTGCAAGCATTCCTGGCTCAGGCGGCCTCAAGTGGGAGGGCACAGCTCTACCTGCTGCAGGTGCCCAGGAGGGAAAATCATGGCTGCATCAGGATTATTCTTCTCCCAACACAGCCCAGGCACATTTCAATCTACCATTGCTGCCACTGAGGTTGCACGTACCAGCCTGGAGAGTAACTGGCCTAGTACAGCTCATGCTGAGAAGGCAAAACTAAGCCCAGCCCCTCCTCAGTCAAAATACACAGCATCTGAAAAAAAAATAGGCAGCACCCTCCTGTCCTCTGCAAATGGGACAAAAAGTTTAAAAAGTAGAAAAAAATTCAACAGGTTTTGCAGAAGATACAGGTCAGACCGCGTGAGGCTGGAAAAGACTGCACAAGTTCTCAGAGGAAAATTAGTAGGAAATCCCTTCTTTCTGCTATTAAAATCTCAGGCTGTTGCCATCAGACACTCAAGCCCCAAGAAAAGTGCTTCAGCACCAGCATCCAACTGAGCACCTGCTGGATGCACCTCGGTGGAAAGACATCACTTTGCAAGCAGAATTCCTCCTCTGAGTTACGCACAACCTATTTTTTCCAACTGGAAGTGCTACTGGGTTTTGTTACCCAGCATTTCATATTAAATTGTGGAAGCATTTGAAATGCAAAGGGAATGAAAACTGGCAGGATTTAAAGAAAATTGGCTGCAAAACTCCAATATTTGCACCATTCTAAAAAGGGAACCAAGGTACCACAAGTCCTAAATGACTCATCACTAGAGCTCTCTCAAACAAGGAATAAAGCCTAAGAGGGAAATGAACAGATCGATTTGAATTTTATTGGGCATTAATACAGCTTTACAAAGGATTAGGTTGTTTGCAAGACAAAGACCTTTACTTTGACTCAGAGATTAGTTTGGGTTTTCCTTCAAATTCCAGAGAGCTGGCAACAGATCTCTGCGTGGTGTCCACAGGCCAGGGCAGTCAGGGCAAGGCAAGGGCCAACAGCTCATGGGAAGCAGCAGAAAAAAGCACCATGGAATGGGCTGAAGGTGGGATGGGAACAGGATGGAGGGACCTCTGCTCCCACCTGAGCTGGCCTACAGTGGGTGTAACTGTGATGAATAAGCACCCACTTGAACCCAAAGGGAATTCTGCACTCATATCTGGGGTCCCCAGCAGAAGAACATGCACCCCCTGGAGTGACTCCAGAGAAGGCTCACAGCAATGATCCAAGGGCTGCATCTTCTGCTATGGAGATGGGCTGAGAGACCTGGGCTTGTTCAGCCTGGAGAAGAGAAGGCTCCAGGGAGACATCAGAGCGCCTCTCAGTGCCTAAAGGGCACCAACCTTCTCAAATGCTGCCATGCTTACCCACTCCAATCCTGCAATCTTCCACTGCCTCAGAAACTGGACATGGCTGCTTGTCACAGCACATGTCCCAGTTGAGACAGCCACAACACACACAGTTCCACCACACCATTTCAGAAGGTTTGAAGCTTTTTCCAATCCACAGGAACACCTTTCCTCATCAGAAGGCTTCTGGTGTCTGCCCACACAGAGTAGCACCACATCACTTCAGAAGGCTGCAAGGATCTGCCCTTCTTGTCCTTCAGCCCAGCCTTTTATCCCCTCCTGTTGATGCCCTGCACCTGTGTGCCCCCTGCTCCCTTTGGTGCTTGCTCAGTGCCCCTGGGCACTCCTTGCCTTCAATGCTGCTCACCTGTTCTGCACAGCTGTAGCCAATTAGGGGTGAGGCTTGGCCACGGCCCCACCCCAATTCCCACAAACGCTGTGCCTACCACTGCTCTGCCAAAATCCTGCCATCTTCCCATATCACTTTGCTCCTTGTGCTCTCAGGATTTTTCTTTTCAATACCCTTTTACCACACTTCTTTTGGCCTTTAGGAAGCCCTTCAGTCATCAAGAATTCCAAAGTTTTGTGACTTTGAACAAAGCAAAAATTGGGCCCTGGAACATTTGCACACAAAAGCATCTGTTCTACAGCATTATGGATTAAAAGGTTTCTTCTAACTCCCATCTACTGTCCAAACCAAGATGCATCATCTTAGTTGCCACCTACTATCTTTCTGGAATCCAGTATTGTAACCATGAACACACATGGGGAAAGGCCTAAACTCCAGTGTTACCCCAATTCCTTGTGGTTCTTAATCATAGATTAGCTTTTGAGCTTCAGCATTGCCCAGAGCTACAAACAAGTTGTCCTGCTTTGAAAGAGTTTAAAGAGGTGGGAACTCTGAAATGGGTAACCTCCCCTAGATTCCAACCAATCCCTTTCTACCAATAAGGAACAAGTGAATAGATAGATGCGATAAGATAGAATTGAAAAAAAAATATCCAAAACCAAAACCAAACAAACAAAAAAACCAAACAACCAAAAAACCCACAAAAAAACCCCCCAGCAACAGCAACAAACTGACCTGGGAATAAGAAAACATTGAAAACTAAAAATACCCCATAGGCAAATGCAGTGATCCTCAGGAGTTTTTGACACATATTAAATTGTTAAAAACATAACAAAAGATTGACCAAAACATTGTTTCCAATTTTTGGAATTATGTCAGATGCAAAGAGCACTGAACTCAAAGCTTCTTTTTAACCAAAGGGCTCTGAATTAGAGTCTAAGTAAAAACCTGCTTTGACTTCAGTTTCATGTTCTTTTGTACATTTAAGCTAATCAACAACCACAATTCTTTGATAATGACAGTTAGGAATGACTGATTTTTAGGAAACATCTGTGTCCCTTCCTAAACATACCACAGTAAAAGAGCTACTTTTCAACTTGGTCTAACTGGACAAGTTTTTGAGAAAATTAAGCCATACAGGCCCAACATGGAATTCCCTTAACATGAGAGGCCTACAACTAAGCAAAGACCTCAGACTTGACAAGTTCCACTGGGTTTTATGGGGGGGACCAATCATCACTGATGACCTGTACTAAGACCTAAGCCTACTCAACCCATCCATCTGCTGATGGACCTGTTCCCATTTCTGCTCTTCCCACTACAGCCGTGCCTGACATGGACAGAGTCCCTGCCAGCGCCCACAAGGACACCTTCCCTAAGCGAGGGGAATGGAGCCCGCAGAGATTCCTGATTGTGACACCAGAGGGACTGGAGTGACATCACCAGCCAGGCCTGAGGTACATCAGTTGTTGTGCATCAACACACCTTGCAGTTGAGGAGTGGATTGCTGAGAAGGAGCTTGCCCAAGGCTACTGAGCGAGTTTTGGTGCCTCTGAGGCGGTTCATAGGCGTCTCTCTTCACTCAAGGAAGGATCGGCACATTTTGTCAGGAGGATAAAGGCCTGCCGTGCTGCGGCACACATCCAACAGGCATTCCTCCGGAGCCACGATGGTGCAGCAGAGAGCTGCTGAGAAGCGTCCTCCTGGCAAGGAGCGAGGTGAGAGCCAAGTCTCCCTCCCCACAGCTGCCCATGGCTGGCAGAGGGGGAGCAGCCAAGAGCAGCAGATAGGGGAGGCAGGAGCTCTGCAGAATCAGCCCAGAGTGGAGGCCCTCCTGTGACGGGCCAGGCTGGGCTGTGGCCTCTGGCACTTGCAGGCCCTTAAGGCAAGCCAGCAGGGCCTTGGGGACAATGCTGCAGGGACATTTCCCGAGTCCTGTGAGGTGCTCACACCACCTCCCCTCTCTCTCTCTCTCCCCAATGCACTCTGTGTCACCGGGCAGAGGCAGACGCAAAGAGAAGCGGCCGCCTCTCCGTACAGCCCAGGCCGGAGCAGAGCCGCCGCCGCTCATGGAGACAGCGGGCCCAAGACTCGGGCAGCCAGATGGGAAAACCCATCCGGCTCAACCGTGTGCCCCTGCTGCGTGCTGCCATCAGCCGCCCCAGCCCCAGCACCACCACTAAGGAGGTGCCAAGGCTGTCCCGGGCCATGGGTCTGTCCCGGGCCATGGGGCTGTCCCGGGCCATGGGGCTGTCCCGGGCCATGGGGCTGGTCAGCAGCAGCAGCCGCGGCCGCAGCTTCCCCTGCCAAAAGCGGGCCCTGAAGCGCGGCCGCCCACAGGGAGCCAGAGAGCCGCAGGCACCCGAGAGCCCGCTGGCAAAGCGCCGCAGGATGGACGAAGTGGCAGCCCAGAGCGCTGGCACCAGCAGCCAGGTGGCAGTGCAGCTGTTGCAGGACACTCCGCCAGCCAGGAGCCAAGCACTTCTGTACATCCCAGCCTGGATCTTGCCCCGCTCCCAGGCGGGGCCCATTCGTACCAGGCAGATCTGGCAGCAGCAGCGGCGAGAGAAGAAGCCCTACAGTCGTCCCGAAAACCAGAGCAGGATCAGACAAGCACCAAGCCCTGGTGCTCACCCCCGTCACCCCTAAAAAGAAAGTTTTCTCTTTGTTTCAACTGGGAGATTCCACCTTCCTTTTTCCAGTCATCTGCAGCTGATGTCCACACAGGGGCCTCAGCTCAGTGACACACTCCAGCACGTGTGTGCCCTCAAACACCCAAGCCGTCCCACGGCAACACCCAGTGTCATCATGTCCCATGGCCTGGAGATACCAGCCCTGCTTCTGCCAGGGGAAAAACAGAACGCTGCAAAAGGGCCAAGGAGATTTTGCAAGCATTCCTGGCTCAGGCGGCCTCAAGTGGGAGGGCACAGCTCTACCTGCTGCAGGTGCCCAGGAGGGAAAATCATGGCTGCATCAGGATTATTCTTCTCCCAACACAGCCCAGGCACATTTCAATCTACCATTGCTGCCACTGAGGTTGCACGTACCAGCCTGGAGAGTAACTGGCCTAGTACAGCTCATGCTGAGAAGGCAAAACTAAGCCCAGCCCCTCCTCAGTCAAAATACACAGCATCTGAAAAAAAAATAGGCAGCACCCTCCTGTCCTCTGCAAATGGGACAAAAAGTTTAAAAAGTAGAAAAAAATTCAACAGGTTTTGCAGAAGATACAGGTCAGACTGCGTGAGGCTGGAAAAGACTGCACAAGTTCTCAGAGGAAAATTAGTAGGAAATCCCTTCTTTCTGCTATTAAAATCTCAGGCTGTTGCCATCAGACACTCAAGCCCCAAGAAAAGTGCTTCAGCACCAGCATCCAACTGAGCACCTGCTTGATGCACCTCGGTGGAAAGACATCACTTTGCAAGCAGAATTCCTCCTCTGAGTTACACACAACCTATTTTTTCCAACTGGAAGTGCTACTGGGTTTTGTTACCCAGCATTTCATATTAAATTGTGGAAGCATTTGAAATGCAAAGGGAATGAAAACTGGCAGGATTTAAAGAAAATTGGCTGCAAAACTCCAATATTTGCACCATTCTAAAAAGGGAACCAAGGTACCACAAGTCCTAAATGACTCATCACTAGAGCTCTCTCAAACAAGGAATAAAGCCTAAGAGGGAAATGAACAGATCGATTTGAATTTTATTGGGCATTAATACAGCTTTACAAAGGATTAGGTTGTTTGCAAGACAAAGACCTTTACTTTGACTCAGAGATTAGTTTGGGTTTTCCTTCAAATTCCAGAGAGCTGGCAACAGATCTCTGCGTGGTGTCCACAGGCCAGGGCAGTCAGGGCAAGGCAAGGGCCAACAGCTCATGGGAAGCAGCAGAAAAAAGCACCATGGAATGGGCTGAAGGTGGGATGGGAACAGGATGGAGGGACCTCTGCTCCCACCTGAGCTGGCCTACAGTGGGTGTAACTGTGATGAATAAGCACCCACTTGAACCCAAAGGGAATTCTGCACTCATATCTGGGGTCCCCAGCAGAAGAACATGCACCCCCTGGAGTGACTCCAGAGAAGGCTCACAGCAATGATCCAAGGGCTGCATCTTCTGCTATGGAGATGGGCTGAGAGACCTGGGCTTGTTCAGCCTGGAGAAGAGAAGGCTCCAGGGAGACATCAGAGCGCCTCTCAGTGCCTAAAGGGCACCAACCTTCTCAAATGCTGCCATGCTTACCCACTCCAATCCTGCAATGTTCCACTGCCTCAGAAACTGGACATGGCTGCTTGTCACAGCACATGTCCCAGTTGAGACAGCCACAACACACACAGTTCCACCACACCATTTCAGAAGGTTTGAAGCTTTTTCCAATCCACAGGAACACCTTTCCTCATCAGAAGGCTTCTGGTGTCTGCCCACACAGAGTAGCACCACATCACTTCAGAAGGCTGCAAGGATCTGCCCTTCTTGTCCTTCAGCCCAGCCTTTTATCCCCTCCTGTTGATGCCCTGCACCTGTGTGCCCCCTGCTCCCTTTGGTGCTTGCTCAGTGCCCCTGGGCACTCCTTGCCTTCAATGCTGCTCACCTGTTCTGCACAGCTGTAGCCAATTAGGGGTGAGGCTTGGCCACGGCCCCACCCCAATTCCCACAAACGCTGTGCCTACCACTGCTCTGCCAAAATCCTGCCATCTTCCCATATCACTTTGCTCCTTGTGCTCTCAGGATTTTTCTTTTCAATACCCTTTTACCACACTTCTTTTGGCCTTTAGGAAGCCCTTCAGTCATCAAGAATTCCAAAGTTTTGTGACTTTGAACAAAGCAAAAATTGGGCCCTGGAACATTTGCACACAAAAGCATCTGTTCTACAGCATTATGGATTAAAAGGTTTCTTCTAACTCCCATCTACTGTCCAAACCAAGATGCATCATCTTATTTGCCACCTACTATCTTTCTGGAATCCAGTAGTGTAACCATGAACACACATGGGGAAAGGCCTAAACTCCAGTGTTACCCCAATTCCTTGTGGTTCTTAATCATAGATTAGCTTTTGAGCTTCAGCATTGCCCAGAGCTACAAACAAGTTGTCCTGCTTTGAAAGAGTTTAAAGAGGTGGGAACTCTGAAATGGGTAACCTCCCCTAGATTCCAACCAATCCCTTTCTACCAATAAGGAACAAGTGAATAGATAGATGCGATAAGATAGAATTGAAAAAAAAAAATCCAAAACCAAAACCAAACAAACAAAAAAACCAAACAACCAAAAAACCCACAAAAAAAACCCCCAGCAACAGCAACAAACTGACCTGGGAATAAGAAAACATTGAAAACTAAAAATACCCCATAGGCAAATGCAGTGATCCTCAGGAGTTTTTGACACATATTAAATTGTTAAAAACATAACAAAAGATTGACCAAAACATTGTTTCCAATTTTTGGAATTATGTCAGATGCAAAGAGCACTGAACTCAAAGCTTCTTTTTAACCAAAGGGCTCTGAATTAGAGTCTAAGTAAAAACCTGCTTTGACTTCAGTTTCATGTTCTTTTGTACATTTAAGCTAATCAACAACCACAATTCTTTGATAATGACAGTTAGGAATGACTGATTTTTAGGAAACATCTGTGTCCCTTCCTAAACATACCACAGTAAAAGAGCTACTTTTCAACTTGGTCTAACTGGACAAGTTTTTGAGAAAATTAAGCCATACAGGCCCAACATGGAATTCCCTTAACATGAGAGGCCTACAACTAAGCAAAGACCTCAGACTTGACAAGTTCCACTGGGTTTTATGGGGGGGACCAATCATCACTGATGACCTGTACTAAGACCTAAGCCTACTCAACCCATCCATCTGCTGATGGACCTGTTCCCATTTCTGCTCTTCCCACTACAGCCGTGCCTGACATGGACAGAGTCCCTGCCAGCGCCCACAAGGACACCTTCCCTAAGCGAGGGGAATGGAGCCCGCAGAGATTCCTGATTGTGACACCAGAGGGACTGGAGTGACATCACCAGCCAGGCCTGAGGTACATCAGTTGTTGTGCATCAACACACCTTGCAGTTGAGGAGTGGATTGCTGAGAAGGAGCTTGCCCAAGGCTACTGAGCGAGTTTTGGTGCCTCTGAGGCGGTTCATAGGCGTCTCTCTTCACTCAAGGAAGGATCGGCACATTTTGTCAGGAGGATAAAGGCCTGCCGTGCTGCGGCACACATCCAACAGGCATTCCTCCGGAGCCACGATGGTGCAGCAGAGAGCTGCTGAGAAGCGTCCTCCTGGCAAGGAGCGAGGTGAGAGCCAAGTCTCCCTCCCCACAGCTGCCCATGGCTGGCAGAGGGGGAGCAGCCAAGAGCAGCAGATAGGGGAGGCAGGAGCTCTGCAGAATCAGCCCAGAGTGGAGGCCCTCCTGTGACGGGCCAGGCTGGGCTGTGGCCTCTGGCACTTGCAGGCCCTTAAGGCAAGCCAGCAGGGCCTTGGGGACAATGCTGCAGGGACATTTCCCGAGTCCTGTGAGGTGCTCACACCACCTCCCCTCTCTCTCTCTCTCCCCAATGCACTCTGTGTCACCGGGCAGAGGCAGACGCAAAGAGAAGCGGCCGCCTCTCCGTACAGCCCAGGCCGGAGCAGAGCCGCCGCCGCTCATGGAGACAGCGGGCCCAAGACT
The DNA here is from genome assembly GCF_023055355.1 of Agelaius tricolor. NCBI lineage: Eukaryota > Metazoa > Chordata > Aves > Passeriformes > Icteridae > Agelaius > Agelaius tricolor. Next base: position 4,553 of record NW_027269324.1, on the reverse strand, counting down.
CGGGCAGCCAGATGGGAAAACCCATCCGGCTCAACCGTGTGCCCCTGCTGCGTGCTGCCATCAGCCGCCCCAGCCCCAGCACCACCACTAAGGAGGTGCCAAGGCTGTCCCGGGCCATGGGTCTGTCCCGGGCCATGGGGCTGTCCCGGGCCATGGGGCTGTCCCGGGCCATGGGGCTGGTCAGCAGCAGCAGCCGCGGCCGCAGCTTCCCCTGCCAAAAGCGGGCCCTGAAGCGCGGCCGCCCACAGGGAGCCAGAGAGCCGCAGGCACCCGAGAGCCCGCTGGCAAAGCGCCGCAGGATGGACGAAGTGGCAGCCCAGAGCGCTGGCACCAGCAGCCAGGTGGCAGTGCAGCTGTTCCAGGACACTCCGCCAGCCAGGAGCCAAGCACTTCTGTACATCCCAGCCTGGATCTTGCCCCGCTCCCAGGCGGGGCCCATTCGTACCAGGCAGATCTGGCAGCAGCAGCGGCGAGAGAAGAAGCCCTACAGTCGTCCCGAAAACCAGAGCAGGATCAGACAAGCACCAAGCCCTGGTGCTCACCCCCGTCACCCCTAAAAAGAAAGTTTTCTCTTTGTTTCAACTGGGACATTCCACCTTCCTTTTTCCAGTCATCTGCAGCTGATGTCCACACAGGGGCCTCAGCTCAGTGACACACTCCAGCACGTGTGTGCCCTCAAACACCCAAGCCGTCCCACGGCAACACCCAGTGTCATCATGTCCCATGGCCTGGAGATACCAGCCCTGCTTCTGCCAGGGGAAAAACAGAACGCTGCAAAAGGGCCAAGGAGATTTTGCAAGCATTCCTGGCTCAGGCGGCCTCAAGTGGGAGGGCACAGCTCTACCTGCTGCAGGTGCCCAGGAGGGAAAATCATGGCTGCATCAGGATTATTCTTCTCCCAACACAGCCCAGGCACATTTCAATCTACCATTGCTGCCACTGAGGTTGCACGTACCAGCCTGGAGAGTAACTGGCCTAGTACAGCTCATGCTGAGAAGGCAAAACTAAGCCCAGCCCCTCCTCAGTCAAAATACACAGCATCTGAAAAAAAAATAGGCAGCACCCTCCTGTCCTCTGCAAATGGGACAAAAAGTTTAAAAAGTAGAAAAAAATTCAACAGGTTTTGCAGAAGATACAGGTCAGACCGCGTGAGGCTGGAAAAGACTGCACAAGTTCTCAGAGGAAAATTAGTAGGAAATCCCTTCTTTCTGCTATTAAAATCTCAGGCTGTTGCCATCAGACACTCAAGCCCCAAGAAAAGTGCTTCAGCACCAGCATCCAACTGAGCACCTGCTGGATGCACCTCGGTGGAAAGACATCACTTTGCAAGCAGAATTCCTCCTCTGAGTTACGCACAACCTATTTTTTCCAACTGGAAGTGCTACTGGGTTTTGTTACCCAGCATTTCATATTAAATTGTGGAAGCATTTGAAATGCAAAGGGAATGAAAACTGGCAGGATTTAAAGAAAATTGGCTGCAAAACTCCAATATTTGCACCATTCTAAAAAGGGAACCAAGGTACCACAAGTCCTAAATGACTCATCACTAGAGCTCTCTCAAACAAGGAATAAAGCCTAAGAGGGAAATGAACAGATCGATTTGAATTTTATTGGGCATTAATACAGCTTTACAAAGGATTAGGTTGTTTGCAAGACAAAGACCTTTACTTTGACTCAGAGATTAGTTTGGGTTTTCCTTCAAATTCCAGAGAGCTGGCAACAGATCTCTGCGTGGTGTCCACAGGCCAGGGCAGTCAGGGCAAGGCAAGGGCCAACAGCTCATGGGAAGCAGCAGAAAAAAGCACCATGGAATGGGCTGAAGGTGGGATGGGAACAGGATGGAGGGACCTCTGCTCCCACCTGAGCTGGCCTACAGTGGGTGTAACTGTGATGAATAAGCACCCACTTGAACCCAAAGGGAATTCTGCACTCATATCTGGGGTCCCCAGCAGAAGAACATGCACCCCCTGGAGTGACTCCAGAGAAGGCTCACAGCAATGATCCAAGGGCTGCATCTTCTGCTATGGAGATGGGCTGAGAGACCTGGGCTTGTTCAGCCTGGAGAAGAGAAGGCTCCAGGGAGACATCAGAGCGCCTCTCAGTGCCTAAAGGGCACCAACCTTCTCAAATGCTGCCATGCTTACCCACTCCAATCCTGCAATCTTCCACTGCCTCAGAAACTGGACATGGCTGCTTGTCACAGCACATGTCCCAGTTGAGACAGCCACAACACACACAGTTCCACCACACCATTTCAGAAGGTTTGAAGCTTTTTCCAATCCACAGGAACACCTTTCCTCATCAGAAGGCTTCTGGTGTCTGCCCACACAGAGTAGCACCACATCACTTCAGAAGGCTGCAAGGATCTGCCCTTCTTGTCCTTCAGCCCAGCCTTTTATCCCCTCCTGTTGATGCCCTGCACCTGTGTGCCCCCTGCTCCCTTTGGTGCTTGCTCAGTGCCCCTGGGCACTCCTTGCCTTCAATGCTGCTCACCTGTTCTGCACAGCTGTAGCCAATTAGGGGTGAGGCTTGGCCACGGCCCCACCCCAATTCCCACAAACGCTGTGCCTACCACTGCTCTGCCAAAATCCTGCCATCTTCCCATATCACTTTGCTCCTTGTGCTCTCAGGATTTTTCTTTTCAATACCCTTTTACCACACTTCTTTTGGCCTTTAGGAAGCCCTTCAGTCATCAAGAATTCCAAAGTTTTGTGACTTTGAACAAAGCAAAAATTGGGCCCTGGAACATTTGCACACAAAAGCATCTGTTCTACAGCATTATGGATTAAAAGGTTTCTTCTAACTCCCATCTACTGTCCAAACCAAGATGCATCATCTTAGTTGCCACCTACTATCTTTCTGGAATCCAGTAGTGTAACCATGAACACACATGGGGAAAGGCCTAAACTCCAGTGTTACCCCAATTCCTTGTGGTTCTTAATCATAGATTAGCTTTTGAGCTTCAGCATTGCCCAGAGCTACAAACAAGTTGTCCTGCTTTGAAAGAGTTTAAAGAGGTGGGAACTCTGAAATGGGTAACCTCCCCTAGATTCCAACCAATCCCTTTCTACCAATAAGGAACAAGTGAATAGATAGATGCGATAAGATAGAATTGAAAAAAAAATATCCAAAACCAAAACCAAACAAACAAAAAAACCAAACAACCAAAAAACCCACAAAAAAACCCCCCAGCAACAGCAACAAACTGACCTGGGAATAAGAAAACATTGAAAACTAAAAATACCCCATAGGCAAATGCAGTGATCCTCAGGAGTTTTTGACACATATTAAATTGTTAAAAACATAACAAAAGATTGACCAAAACATTGTTTCCAATTTTTGGAATTATGTCAGATGCAAAGAGCACTGAACTCAAAGCTTCTTTTTAACCAAAGGGCTCTGAATTAGAGTCTAAGTAAAAACCTGCTTTGACTTCAGTTTCATGTTCTTTTGTACATTTAAGCTAATCAACAACCACAATTCTTTGATAATGACAGTTAGGAATGACTGATTTTTAGGAAACATCTGTGTCCCTTCCTAAACATACCACAGTAAAAGAGCTACTTTTCAACTTGGTCTAACTGGACAAGTTTTTGAGAAAATTAAGCCATACAGGCCCAACATGGAATTCCCTTAACATGAGAGGCCTACAACTAAGCAAAGACCTCAGACTTGACAAGTTCCACTGGGTTTTATGGGGGGGACCAATCATCACTGATGACCTGTACTAAGACCTAAGCCTACTCAACCCATCCATCTGCTGATGGACCTGTTCCCATTTCTGCTCTTCCCACTACAGCCGTGCCTGACATGGACAGAGTCCCTGCCAGCGCCCACAAGGACACCTTCCCTAAGCGAGGGGAATGGAGCCCGCAGAGATTCCTGATTGTGACACCAGAGGGACTGGAGTGACATCACCAGCCAGGCCTGAGGTACATCAGTTGTTGTGCATCAACACACCTTGCAGTTGAGGAGTGGATTGCTGAGAAGGAGCTTGCCCAAGGCTACTGAGCGAGTTTTGGTGCCTCTGAGGCGGTTCATAGGCGTCTCTCTTCACTCAAGGAAGGATCGGCACATTTTGTCAGGAGGATAAAGGCCTGCCGTGCTGCGGCACACATCCAACAGGCATTCCTCCGGAGCCACGATGGTGCAGCAGAGAGCTGCTGAGAAGCGTCCTCCTGGCAAGGAGCGAGGTGAGAGCCAAGTCTCCCTCCCCACAGCTGCCCATGGCTGGCAGAGGGGGAGCAGCCAAGAGCAGCAGATAGGGGAGGCAGGAGCTCTGCAGAATCAGCCCAGAGTGGAGGCCCTCCTGTGACGGGCCAGGCTGGGCTGTGGCCTCTGGCACTTGCAGGCCCTTAAGGCAAGCCAGCAGGGCCTTGGGGACAATGCTGCAGGGACATTTCCCGAGTCCTGTGAGGTGCTCACACCACCTCCCCTCTCTCTCTCTCTCCCCAATGCACTCTGTGTCACCGGGCAGAGGCAGACGCAAAGAGAAGCGGCCGCCTCTCCGTACAGCCCAGGCCGGAGCAGAGCCGCCGCCGCTCATGGAGACA